>NC_142036.1:13199354-13539354 GCF_982192425.1 Myodes glareolus | reverse complement strand
ATCTCAGGACAGAAGGTATTTTCACAGTTTGCTTGGCAGATAGTACTTAAGGACCCAGTCCTGCTATGGTTTAGGGGTGTCAAGGTCTGAGCCACTGTGAAAGCAGAGAACCTGATTTTTGCAATAATTGTACTGTAACAAAGCTCCCCCGCCCCCGCAAAAGTCTCACATGTTGGGGTTGTCTTTGGGTACATGGCTTGGCTTAGGAACAGATCTGTAGTAGAGATGCTGTTGCTTCTATTGTGCTTTGACTCAGAGCTGAAGGACTCAGGCCTCTGGGGGAGGTAATCCTGGTCAGTTCCTGACTGCTCCTGGGACTGAATCTTGTTCTAGAAGAGGAAACTCCTGTTGGGATAGACACACGTATCTCTCTCATACCACTTTGGTGTCTGACAGGGCTCTTGAATGGGGTTTCTTACTAATGCCGGGGGTGCAGACTTTGTGCCCCCCTCCAACTTAATTTGGTCCCCCGTGTTGTCGTTCAGTGTCCACGTTCCCAAATTGTCCAAAAAGGTTTAGTTCCTTCCTCCCCAATCTAGTATTTAATATTGGCAGTCATCCTCGGTATTTCCTTCGGCTTTGACTTGTTAGTAACACAGGCTAAGTGAATATAGAGATGTCAGATTTCAATTCTCTTCTCCAATTGTGGGCCAGGTGACCACACATCTCCTTTTCAGTCCTGGACTGGTGAGTGACTGTCTAGGCACTCAGTGACACAGAAGCCTTGTTTCAGAATCTATTTCTTCTGAGGGTTGCTTTGGTTTCTTTGAAGGCTTGAGGCCTACACAGGTGTCTGGCTGTCTTGGAATCCTGTGCCTGCATTTTCCCACATGACTACTGTTTAAAAGTCGTTCTGGGGGATTGTAATGACTGACACCAGAATTCTGTATTCTTATGGAGAGCAAGGGACGCAGATCTCCCGTCCTGATGTGGCCTTGTGAAGGGGAGTATGGGGCCCACAAAGATTCTCTTGAGACATAGGAGACATAGATATCACAGGTGAGAATTCACAGTTTAAAGTCTCTTCAACAGGTTCATCAAGAGTAGGAATTAGGTATCATCTGGGTGGTCAGTTCTCTGACCCCACAGGTTGGTTTCAGCAACTGAGATGTCTTGGGAAATAGCATAGGACAAGCTTCACATTGTTGAAAGCTGTGTACCTAAACTGCCGAGTTGAACTCAGTCAAGAGATGCTCTTCTAAAAGGTTCTGCATATTTCTGCCTTTCTGTGGAGCAACTGGAGACAGTTGCTGAAATCTCAGAGGTGCCCTGGTAAGCCAAGCTTAGAGTAGGAAGAAGTACCAGCGCTTCCATGGGAATAGCTGGGAAATGTTAGTTGTATCAGTGGCTAGTTGGGAATAATTAACAAATTTAATTTCAGCTCAAGTGGCCATGTTCGAGGAGTGAATTGAAGATTCTTGAGGCTGCACTGTTGGAGACAAGGGGACATATTGCTAGAGACTGAGAGGGTACTTGGAGTGACATGACGTGCCTCAGCTCCTGCTTGCCTACTCCTGTAGTATGGAGCAGAGGAAAAACTATCAAAACACCTGCTTAAGGCAGATTGATTTGGGACCATGGGTCAACCGAGAGCCCATTACAGGTGGGGTTTGTGGCTGTGGAGCAGACAGGACTTGAATCACTGAGAAGACATCGGGATCTGGAGGACCAGAGACTACGTGGGACAGATGAAGATGAGGAGCACAAATGGTGAGGCTCTTTCTAAACAGACCGGTCAGGGAGCTTGCTGTCTTTGAATGCCACAAGGACATGTTTACCGGAAGCTGGAAACGAAACAGTGATAGGGTTGGGTCAGTACTGAGTGTTTGACGCCATTATGAAATCTCCAGACTTCCGTCCCTTTATTTTCACCAGTAACTTTATTCATCTACAATCCACCCCACAGCATGATATTTGAACACTTGTGCTGTGGGTATCAGAGGTCGGGGATTGGCACAGAACTGTGTAAATATTTAATATTTTCTATCTCTGTCCTTCTCCTTCCTCTCACCTCTCATCTTTCTCTGCCTGATTTGTGTCACCTGCACCTGAGAGTCTACTTAGCTGGGTGGGGCCAGTTCTCTGGGTCTGTCTAGGCAGATCATGCAAAGATGAATCTGGTCACCAGGAGACATCTGAGATCTGCTCTGTAGTCTGTGCTCTGTAACCTGCTGACGTGACCTGCCTTTGTGACCTGACTCCAAGGTGCTCTGACTAACCACATGGTTGGACCTGGAGTTGGAGTGTGGAGTGGCTTGAGAAGCTGGCTCTGTCATTCCCTAGTTGTGTAGATACCCCATCAGTATTATGAAAAATGGCGCACTCTAAACTCTAGGATGAACACCCAATCTCTTTTCCTTCCCTATCCACCCCCACTATATACAGCTTTTCTAGTGATGATTGTGTTTCTCTGTTCACACAGCAGGGGGCAGCACAGAGCCTCGGCGTGAGGCTGGACAGTCACACCATTATCGGAGATGGCTAGAAAGAGGGGACCCTCTTCAGTGTCCTTCAGTACCTTCTCTTTAGTCGTAATTCCCCTTGTGCTTGCTGAGCTCATACGTCCACACAGGACTTGGGAATCCAGCCTGGTGGTATGAGGAGTCTCAGAGTCATGAGCCTTGAGAAGCCTTTCCCAAATTGCAGTATAAGCCCATGTCCCCAAATTTGTGACCCATGAGAGAGCGCATGATTCCTTTCAACCTAATTCATGACAGGACATTCATCTGTTTCCACAGCCAGACAGGGATTCAACCACTTCCTCCCTCCCTCTGCCAAGAGCCACCTGGTGTCATTAGGTGCAGTGATGTTGGTGACCACAGAGGGAAGCAGAGGCTTATTTATGGCCTCCTGCTGGCTGGGTGAGCTGAGAAGGTGCAGTCCTCTATAGGACTCCAGTGGTCCTGTAGAGGATTTTCCCCCTGAACACATAAAGGAGATAGAGACTTTTCAGAGGAGGTCAATCGTTAAAACTCAATGTTTTGCTCATAAATAAGATTCCTGCTGCTATACAACTTATCTATGTGGCTGCAGATTTTGGTCATGTTTCTGAGTCAGGGCTTATCAGGGATTATGTGGTGATGTTAGTCTGTTTCTACTTTCCTCAATGAGCTTTCTGGAAGAAACCCAGAGGTTGCTTTTCTTTCTACAAAAGCAAGAGACGTGAAGGCACTAATGATAAACCTGGGGAAAGTACGTGGCATACTTCTTAGACATTCATACCAAGGGTGGCTACTGCTATCCCTGCTGAAAACAGATCAGTCTGCATATTTGTAGAAATTTCAGTGGTCAGGAAAGAAATATGGTAAGCGTTGGAGGGGAGTAACAGCTGGAATTAAGTAAGACAGGGTCAGAGATAAAGTGTTCACAAGAGATGGAATTTTTAAAAATTCTATAGTTCTGAAACATTACAGCTGTAACTGTCATGTTGAAACCCCTTACCACTGTAGACACCCTTCTGAGGATGTAGTGTTGCTGGTGGCCACAGTGGGAAGCAGAGGTTTATTTATGGGCTCCTGTTGGTTAGTAGGATAGAGGCTGGAGTTAGGAAAGTGCAATCTGACCCCAGTCATTCTGCAGTGGATTATTCCCCTGAATACGGGGAGGAGATAGAAAATTTTGAGAGGAGGTAATTCAATAAAACCCAATGGTTTCCTCAAATTGTATAAGATACCTGCTGCTGTAGAACCTATCTCGGTGACTGTAGGTTTTGTCCATGTATCTGAGCCAGGGCTTTTCAGGGACTCTGTGGTGATGTTACTCTGTTCTCACTTTACTTAATGAGCTTGTTATATATTCATTTATTTATTTATTTATTTATTTATTTATTTATTTATTTATTTATTTATTTATTGTGTATATGATATTCTGTCTGTGTGTATGCCTGCAGGCCAGAAGAGGTTACCAGACCTCCTTACAGATGGTTGGAAGAGCAGGCAATGCTCTTAACCTCTGAGCCATTTCTCCAGACCCCTAATTAGCATTTTGGAGGGAGTTGAGAGGCTGCTTTTCCTTCTACAAAAATAAGAGACACGAAAGCACTAATAATAAACCTAAGAAAGGTGTGTGACACACTTCTTAGATATTCATAGCAAGCGTGGGTGCTGCTATCCCCCACTGAGAGCTGATCAACCTGTGAGCCTGAAGAAATCCCAATGGCCAAGAGTGGAATACACTATGGATTGGAGGTGACCAACTGATAGAACTCAGACAAGGTAAGGGATAAATCACGTTCACAAGATACTGGATTTATAAAATTTCTAGAGATCAGAGAGATGACAGACAGAACTCTCAGGTTGAAAGTTATTACTGTAGCAGGTCTCCTTCCGAGGAATCACCACGTCTGAGGAAATATTACACCGTGTGGGACAGCCTTGAAAACACTGGCTTGGAACCAAGAGCAGCAGCCAGAGTGTACAGCCTTGGAGAACATCCATCATGTGGAAATCTCAACACGCTCAAATAATATCGAAAAAGTTTAATCCATTTTAAATACCTTAACTATAAACTCAACTTAAAATAGTTTTGAAGAATAAAGTATCACAGTTAAATGGATGATTTTCACAAGATTTACCTTCCACTTCAAAAAATGTAAGAATTATGATGACAAATAAAAAGAAAATTTGAATTCCAGAAACAGAACCAGAGTAATATTGGGTTGCAAATACATTCAGATGACTGAAAATGTATTTTTGTATGTCAAAATGTTATTTGTATGTCAGGAAATATCAGAAAGGATTGAGCTTGTTCAGAGGGGACACTCTGGCTTCTTCTGCCTTTTCTCTCCCAGGTGAATTTGTAGATGCTGCATTTGACACCATTTTACCCCAACCTCAGCTAACATTGTCTGACTCACTCCTGCCACACCCAGTAACTGTTACCTAACTCCTCAAGTTGTCTGGGTAACCAGCAGGGCTGGGAGCCTGAAGAAGCCCTTTGTCCACTGTCAGTGTCTCCCATGCCAGGCAGTGGCCACAACTGAGGGTTTTAGCCTCGCTTCGTCCAGGATGTTATCTGTGAGCTGGGGCATGAGGCTGGTAGAAAGACCAGTGATCCCCAGGGCCCCACTCTTGCTGGTTGCACTCTGGGTGCTGCTCCTGGTTCCCGGCCAGTGTTTTCAAGGCCCTCCCACCTGGCGCTACACCTCCTCGGAGGTGGTCATTCCTCGGAAGGAGATCTACCATGGTAAGGGATTTCAAGCACCAGGACGGATCTCCTACAGCTTGCGTTTTAGGGGCCAGAGACATATCATCCACCTGCGAAGAAAGACACTTATTTGGCCCAGACACTTGCTGCTGACAACTCAAGATGACCAAGGAGCTTTACAGATGGATTACCCTTATTTCCCTGTAGATTGTTACTATATTGGCTACCTGGAGGGGATCCCTCAATCGATGGTCACTTTGGATACTTGCTATGGGGGCCTGGACGGGGTCCTGATGTTTGATGACCTTGCCTATGAAATCAAACCCCTCAATGATTCACACAGGTTTGAGCACATTATTTCCCAGGTAGTAGCTGAATCTGGTGCCGTGGGGCCTGTGAATGAATGGAAGCACATGGACCATAGCACAGGCCCCTCTTTATCTAGACCAAATTCCAATGTGGCTCCCAGAATGTCTAGTAGAGACTACGCTTCACATCCAGCTGCTATAAAAGGCCATTTTCTAGCAGCCAAGGACATATATGATAGAGCCGAGACTGTTCCTCAGACTGCCCGTTATTTGTTTTCAAGAATCAGCTTAATGGACAGTTTTATGTCCAACATTCACATGCGTTACTATGTTATGATGTTATCTGTATATGACAAAAGAGATCCATTTAGACTTGACTTCAGATTGCCGGGAGGGGCTATTCATAAATACTATTTGTCAAACTTTTACTACAGATTTAAGCCTGATGCATCAACCGTAATTATCGATAATGGGCCCAAGGATAATGAAGCTATTCCAGTTGAACGT
Source organism: Myodes glareolus (assembly GCF_982192425.1). Lineage (NCBI taxonomy): Eukaryota > Metazoa > Chordata > Mammalia > Rodentia > Cricetidae > Myodes > Myodes glareolus. The sequence continues at coordinate 13,533,394 of NC_142036.1, read as the reverse complement.
GGTGTATGTAGTACCAATGGCCTAACCATTATGGGTAAACATAGACGAGCTTATGTATTTGTGTCTATGTTCGTAACCCATCGTGTTGGGAGGAATATAGGTCTGAAAGTTGATGATGAGACTTACTGTTTTTGCCAGAGAAGAGCAACCTGCATCATGTTCAAGGATCCTCAGTTAACGGATGCTTTCAGCAATTGTTCCGTTGCAGAGTTAAACCAAATACTCAGTACCCCTGGTGTGATGGAATGTCTTTTCTCTGACTTTACTACTTATTATAATGGAACATATACCTATAAAGTTTGTGGAAATTCCATACTAGATGAAGGGGAGCAATGTGACTGTGGCTCAAACAAGGCATGTTATGCAAATCTGTGCTGTCAGAATAACTGCACTTTCTCAAAGGGTAGCATTTGTGATAAGGAATCATGTTGTGCAAACTGCACCTACAGTCCTTCTGGGACACTTTGCAGAAGTATCCAGAACATATGTGATCTTCCAGAGTACTGTAATGGGAGTATACTCACTTGCCCAACAGACTTTTATCTGCAAGATGGAACCCCATGCTCAGAAGAGGGCTATTGCTATAAAGGAAACTGCACCGATCGTGATATACATTGCAAGGAAATCTTCGGTGTAAGTGCCCGCGCAGGTAATAAAAGGTGTTATGACATCAATAAGGAAAGCTATTGGTTTGGACATTGTCAGAGAAGACAAAAAAGCCTCGTATTCAGAGCTTGTGCCGAAAACGATAAGATGTGCGGAAGGTTGCAGTGTACGAATGTCACCCACCTTCCACACTTGCAGGAACATGTTTCATTCCACCAGTCAGTTATTTCTGGGTTTTCCTGTTTTGGGCTCGATGAGCATCGAGCAACAGAATCAACAGATGTTGGACGTGTGAGATATGGTACTCCCTGTTCCCAAACTAAATTCTGTGATCAAGGGTCTTGCAATGGATCTTTAACTGAACTGGATTACGACTGCACCCCAGAAAAGTGCAATTTCAGAGGAGTATGCAATAACCGTCGGAACTGCCATTGTCATGTGGGTTGGGACCCTCCGAACTGCATAGGAGATGGACCTGGAGGGAGTTTAGACAGTGGACCCCTTCCGCTTAAAATCCGCACTATAAGACAGAGACGACAACCAGTGGTATACTTAAGAATAGTCTTTGGTCGTATTTATGTCTTCATAGGCTCACTCCTCTTTGGGGTGGCCTTTCGTGTAGCAATTACTAGGCTTATCAAGCATGAAGACTTGCAAGCGACTTTACCTCGTGGGCATGGACATCCTCCTGGACCCAGTATGCCAAAGTAAAAATGAGTTAGCCTCCTGGATCCTGTAAAATAAAGAGAAATGAAAACAGAATACAAATGTCAACAAGAAGACAATAAAACTCAATCCCACAGTTCTGAAGAGCCTGGGTCTATTTTATGGGAACACAGGAGGTGCTGAATTCGGATACCACCTGTCTTTGATAATTTGCTGATACTCGCACTAAAATACATCTTTCAAAATTACAATTTGATGTCTTTTGTAATGTTGGTAAGTTGTTAGGAGCTGCACTAAGCTTGTTCCTTTGTTGGTCAGAGGAGATCTTGAGCCAGGAACGCTCTAGGTCCTGAACTTAGGTCTTTGGGCTAAGGAGTAGTGGGAGTTGTCTACATTTCTTTTAAGAACGTACCTAGGATATTTCTATAAAATGTGGTTCCTGAGCTCTGACACTTTCCCAGTCCTTATCACCATATTTGTCAGTGGTCCTCTCTCCTCCAGCTTGTGGATAGGATTTTCAGGGGTACGGCTTAGAGGAAAGGAGGAGGAAAGGCAGAATTGTGATCCAGGTGAGGAAGTTGTATAGGACCACAGAAGCATTACATCATATGAAGCCAGGGAACTGTTGTTTAGAACATCACCGTTAACACAGATCCATGACTCACTACGTGTACTACCCACACCTTATGGACACAAACTTTCCAGCGCCCCACTGCCAGAACATCACAAAAAACCCAGTCTGATGAAAGGGTAGAAAGCTACTTTTTAATTCCTATATTGCTTGTAAGATTTTGTTGTGCTTTACAGGTTGAAGAAAAGAAGTATATAGTAGAAGACTAGACAATAAAGATGGAAATCAAGAGAGGGTGTGACTGTCCTTTTCCCTAATGCCCTCAGATCAAAAATCATAGTATGTGCCAACTCCGTGAGTTCTCTTTGAGCCCTGTGCTACTGGAGGCTGGCCCTTCAGGCAGCAAAAGTCCTGTGGGTCTTCAGTGTACCCTATCTCTGCATATAGCCTTCTGTCTTGCTTTCATGTTCCCTGAGATATAATCTGTATATTAGATTAGATATAATATGTCTGTACATGCCAGACAATCATTTTCAGTGAAAGGTCTGCTCTGTTAGTATTTAGTATGTGCTAAATTTACTCTAATTCACATGTTTTTCTGAAGTCAAATAACCTTCCCGGAGTCACTGCCTTCTTTGTTGCATCCACACACAAAAGTACACTGAAAATGAAGCCAAGTTGTCTGCAGCATTAGACTGGAGACCACCTCATTCGCTTTGGCTCTGTTCATCCCCAGGTTCCCTCCTGGAATGACAAGAGATGTGTCACACCCCACTACTGTAGAAATGAAGGACATGCCATAGTGACTGCTCTGCCCGTGTCCTGCTCCTCCCAATGATTCTCAACCCCAGCAACATGTTTCTATTTTGTTGATTTCAGCCCTCCGTTTGTTTATTTCCAGTCTTCTACTCCTCCTGGGTAAATCAGCTTCTTTTTTTTTCTAGAGCTTTCAAGTGTGTTTTTAAGTCTCCAATGTGAGCTTTCTCCGTTTTCTTTAGGTGGGCACTTAGTGCTACGAACTTTCCTCTTAGCACTGCTTTCATTGTGTCCATAGGGTTGAATACGTTGTGTCTTTGTTTTCATTATATTCAAGGAAGACTTTAATTTCTTTCTTTATTTCTTCCTTGACCCAGGGGTGACATAACCACAGACACAGGAAATTCAGAGAATCTTTAGATCTCACTACGAAAGTTTATATGCCACAAAGTTGGAAAATGTTAAAGAAATGGAAATTTTTTTTAGATAAGTACCATATACAAAAGGTGAACAATCTAAATAGACCTGTTAGTCGCGAAGAGTTAGAAGCTGTTATCAAAAATCTCCCTACCAAAAAAAGCCCAGGACCAGATGGTTTCAATGCAGAATTCTACCAGAACTTCCAGGAAGAGCTAATACCTATACTCCTTAATGTATCCCACAATATAGAAACAGAAGAGTCATTGCCAAACTCTTTTTATGAAGCTACAGTTACCCTCATACCAAAACCACACAAAGACACAACGAAGAAAGAGAATTACAGGCCAATCTCACTCATGAACATCGACGCGAAAATTCTCAATAAAATACTGGCAAACCGAATCCAGGAACACATTAGAAAAATTATCCATTATGATCAAGTGGGCTTCATCCAAGAGATGCAGGGCTGGTTCAACATATGCAAATCTATCAATGTAATCCATCATATAAATAAACTGAAAGAAAAAAACCATATGATCATTTCATTAGATGCTGAAAAAAGCATTTGACAAAATTCAACACCCATTTATGGTAAAGGTGTTGGAGAGACTGGGGATACAAAGATCATACCTAAATATAATAAAAGCAATATACAGCAAGCCGACAGCTAACATCAAATTGAATGGAGAGAAACTCTAAGCCTTTCCACTAAAATCAGGAACACGACAAGGCTGTCCACTCTCTCCATACCTCTTCAATATAGTGCTTGAAGTTCTAGCAATAGCAATAAGACAACATAAGGGGATCAAGGGGATTCGAATTGGAAAGGATGAAGTTAAACTTTCGTTATTTGCAGATGTTATAATAGTGTACATAAGTGACCCCAAAAACTCTACCTAGGAACTCCTACAGCAGATCAGCACCTTTAGTAATGTGGCAGGATACAAGAAACTCCAAAAATATCAGTTGCCCTCCCTTACACAAAGAAGAAAGATACAGAGAGGGAAATCAGAGAAGCATCACATTTCACGATAGCCACAAATAGCATAAAATATCTTGGGGTTACTCTAACTAAGGAAGTGAAAGACCTATTTGACAAGAACTTTAAGTCCTTGAAGAAAGAAATTGAGGAGGATACCAGAAAATGGAAAGACTTCCCCTTTTCTTGGATTGGGAGGATCAACATAGTAAAAATGGCAATTCTACCAAAAGCAATCTATAGATTCAATGCAATCCCCATCAAAATCCCATCAAACTTCTTCACAGACCTTGAGAGAACAATAATCAAGTTTATATGGAAAAACAAAAAACCCAGGATAGCCAAAACAATCTTATACAATAAAGGAACTTCTGGAGGCATTACCATCCCTGACTTCAAACTCTACTACAGAACTACAGTATTGAAAACAGCTTGATATTCGCATAAGAACAGAGAAGTCGACCTATGGAATCGAATAGAAGACTCGGATAGTAACCCACAAACCTTTGAACACCTAATTTTCGACAAGGGAGCTAAAGGTATACAATGGAAGAAGGAAAGCGTCTTTAACAAATGGTGCTGGCATAACTGGATGTCAACCTGTAGAATAATGAAAGTAGATCCATATCTATCACCATGCACAAAAATCAAGTCAAATGTATTAAAGACATCAACATTAATCTGTCCACTTTGAACCTGATAGAAGAGAAAGTGGGAAGTAGTCTACAAGATATAGGCACAGGAGGCCACTTCCTAAGTAGAATCCCAGTAGCACAGACAATAAGAGAAACAATGAATAAATGGGACCTCCTGAAACTGAGAAGCTGCTGTAAAGCAAAGGACACTGTCAGTAAGACAAAAAGGCTACCTTCGGACTGGGAAAAGATCTTCACCAACCCCTCATCAGACAGAGGTCTGATCTCCAAAATATACAAAGAACTCAAGAAACTAGACACTAAAACTCTAATTAACCCAATTAAAAAATGGGATACTGAACTGAACAGAGAATTCACAACAGATGAACTTCGAATGGCCAGAAGACACTTAAGGACATGCTCAACCTCCTTAGCGATCAGGGAAAATGCAAATCAAAACCTCTTTGAGATACCATCTTACACCTGTCAGAATAGCTAAAGTCAAAAACACCAATGATAGCCTATGCTGGAGAGGATGTGGAATGAGGGGAACACTCATCCATTGTTGGTGGGAATGCAAACTTGTACAGCTGCTGTGGAAATCAGTGTGGCAGTTTCTCAGGACTGGGATTCAACCTCCCTCAGGACCCAGCAATTCCACTCTTGGGAATACACCCAAGAGATGCCCTATCATACTACAAAAGTATTTGTCCAACTTTGTTCATAGCTGCACTATTTGTAATAGCCAGAACATGGAAACAGCCTCGGTGCCCCTCAATAGAAGAATGGTTAAAAAAGGTGTGGAACATATATACATTAGAGTTTTACTCAGCGGTAAAAAACAATGACATCTTGAATTTTGCATGCAAATGGATGAACATAGAAAACGCTTTACTGAGTGAGGTAAGCCAGACCCAAAAAGAGGAACACGGTATGTATTCACTCATAAGTGGATTCTAACCATAATTAAAGGTCTTTGAGCCTATTATTCGTGATCCTAGAGAAGCTAAATAAGAAGACGAACCTGATGAAGATTATTTAGCTATCCACCAGGAGGTAGGAAATAGTCAAGAGTCCCAGGTAACCTTGGGTGCATGGTGGGGGGCGGTGGGAGGGTTGTTGGAAGGGGAGAGGGTTAGAGAGAAGGGAGTAGGGGAGGAATGGAGAAAGCTCAGTTGACCGGGATGGGGGGAAGGGAGGAAGGATGAATATGGGATCAGGGAAGAATATATTTCAACTAAGGGAGTCATTTTAGGGTTTACAGGAAACTTGATTATATATGGGATCCCAGGTCCAAGGAGAGATCCCCAGATTGTTCTCTGGACAGAGGAGAGGGTGCCTGAACCGGCCTTGGCCCATAACCATACTGATGAATATTTTGCTTATCACCATAGATCCTTCATCTGGCGTTGGATGGCGATACAGATGGAGACCCACATTGGAGCACCGGACTGAGCCCCCCAAGATCCAAATGAGGAGCATAAGGACGAAGAAAATGACAAAGGACTGCGAGGGATGCTATCACCCACCGATACAAGGGGTCGGATCTAATGAGAGTTTACCAAGGCCAGTTGGACTGCGACTGAACGAGCACGTGATCCAACCAGATTCTCTGAATGTGGCTGGCCTGGAGTCTTTCTGAGAAGCCATTGACAATGACACTGGGACTAGTTTCCTCTGCATATACTGGATTTTTGGGATCCAGTCTGTTTGCATACTCACCTTCCTGGACCTGGAGGGAGGGGGGAGGAACTTGAACTTCCCACAGGGCAGGAAACCCTGACTGCCCTTAGGGACAAAGAGGGAGGAGGAGAGGGAGGGGGGGAGTGGGAGGGTGTTGGGAAGAGGGGCGTAAATGGAAACTTTTATAATTTAATAAAATTACTTTAAAAAAAAAAGAAAAGAAGCACACGCATTCCCCTGAGGTTTTATTCATGTCTACTTTCTAGAAGATTATGAGAAAGGAACAGATGACCTTGCATGTAACATGGAAACTGTGGATAAAGATGGTCCAACCTGCCATAAAGTGTTGTGCTAATAGCTTGTACTTTGTTATAAAATGAGCTTTTGTCTTAGTTAATTTATTGTCTCTTTGGGTATCTCTGTTCCTACTGTTGTTTTGAATGTATTTGTAATATAGTAAGTGAAGAAGATGTACTTCCTGACTGAGATATACATGAGGATCAGTACAGAGTGGTTTAAACAACACAGTGGGCAACAGAGGTAACAACTGTTGGCTTGGCTGTAGTGCATTCTCTCTTAATGCCTGGGAAAGGGGGAAAGAAGAGACAGGGATGATATCTTTTTAAAGGGTACTAGTACCATCAGGAATGCTTTTGATCACTATCTAACTTAACTTTAATTACTTTCCAATGGTTCTATTTCCAAATACCATCACCAAATTGAGGGTCAAAATGCCAACATGTAGGTTTGGAAGAGATGCTGTTCATTTCATAGCAGAAGGCAAAAAGAAGACCTGGTTTAAACAGAGTGGAACGCCTGGAAAATCTTACACATGAGGAAGTATTTTTGAAGAGAATGATGAAATATTGGGAAGGAAAGTGCTCTGGAAAGATCACTGTGGGTGGTCCTTGATTGTATAAAAAAAGCAAATCGAGCAAGCCAATGACAGTAATCTAATAAGCACAATTTTTTTTTCATTCCTCTGTGGCTTCTAATACAGTTCCTACCTGTTTCTACCTTAAGCTACTTCCTCATTTCCCTTCATGATAGATTGTAATCTGTAAGTCAAATAAATATTTTTTCCACAAAAAAAATTGCTTCTTTACCCACACCCAATGAATGTACAATCCCTAGATAAAGACTGCTTACACAAATCTTTAATCATTTCTTAAGAGTACAGTACAGAGAAATCATAGAGACTAGAGATTTAAGAGTGGAATATTGTAAACTATTAGAGATAAGAGTCTTCGGGATCATTTGTGTGTGCAGTGGCAGTCGTTGGTCCAATCTGCAAGAACTAAGAACCCCAGTGTGCTGTTGCTGGCCTTTGAGCTCTACTGAGGCCAAGCCATTTTCAGTAAGATAGTGAGGCTATCCAGGTCCTGATGGTGTGCTTTATAGATGGTACGGAGCATGTGCATAGGGAGAATATGGGGATGGTAGTGATGGAGGAAATGTGTCACACTGCCCTGCAGTAATGATTGGCCCATTGGCACCGAGTCATTGAAGACAGGGGACAACCTTCTTCTGGAATGCCAGTGGTTCTTAGTTGACTAACAACATTTCATTCAGCATTTTGTAAGCTTTGTCAGTTGTGGGGTACCGGGTGGGACAGAAACCCCAACAAGCCGGCCCTTGTGCTACATATGGCGCCCAGACGTGGATAACTAAATCCACAAAAAGCCTGAGAAAGCTTAAAAAAGAATAGAGTAAAGCATGGCTTCTTGGTGGCAACAATTTCTCAGGTCTGCTCTGCTTGCTAGAGGCAAGCAAGCACTCTCATCTAAGAGAGGCTTCCTGACTCAGCTTTAGCTGCAAAACCTTGCAGCTCTTTTAAGAGGTCCTGCCACGAAAAACTTAAACGGTGTTGATGTAAAGCTCAATGCATGCTTTTCGGTTTTCAGCCGTAGCAGGAGAAAAGCTGCGCCGTTTTAAAATGCTGGTTTTCTGGGCTGTCCTGCCAGGGCAAACTCTGATTCTTTTAGGCAGGCAGTCCAACTGAGTGTGGTCTGTGAGCATAATACTACAGCTTGCTTGCTAGCAAGGACCTTGAAACGCCATAGAGTTGTGACAGTGAACACAGCTCTGGCTGGTATCTCAGCCATGAGGCTGAAAAGTTAAAAAATGAGCTGGATCTAGCCGTCAAAGCCACAGCTCTCCATATTGCTTAGTAAATTAAAGGCTCATGTAGTCAGAAAAAGAGAGATATATAGTAAAAAGAGAGTCAAAGAGGAAGAAAACCTCTAAATGGTTTACTACGAGTTAAAAATATATGTAGGCTAAAGGTTAAAGTTCTTAGGGTAAAAAAGGAAGAGTGAGAGTAGTTGGGTGTGGTGGTATACACCTTTAATCCCAACACAAGGGAGGCAGAGGTAGATTGACCTCTGTGACCTCAAGGTGTGGTAGTGCACACCTTTAATCCCAATGCCTGGGAGGCAGAGACAGACAGATCTCTGTGAGTTCAAGGTGTTTGTTGTAGCACACACCTTTAATCCCAGCACTGGGGAGGTAGAGACAGAGGGATCTCTGTGAATTCAAGGACAGCCTGGTCTACAGAGTTATTCCAGGACAAAGATATACAGAGAACCTGTTTCAAAAAGTAAAAGTAAAAATAAAAGAAATAGAGGTTAAAATAAAGCCGCACAAAGATGGAAAATACACAGAGAATCTTGTTACTGTATGCTCTTATGCTCTCTTAGAATTGTCTGAATGCTGAAGAAGGAGCAACAGCTGCTAGAAGATATTTGTTTATAAATGCCGCTGAACTAACCCAAGATAGGTATTTTGAAAATACCTTGGCTTCAAAATTGAAATCAAAAGGTATGTTACTTTGGAGAAGAGATTCTGCTTTTGTTTCCACAGAAAATGAGAGGCTCTGGATTTATTCAGAGTTAAGAAAAATCACCTTTGACCAAGGGAGGCCACCTGAAAAATCTCCAACAGGAACAGATGGCCTGGATGTCTGAATTCTACATCCAGAACATATTCAAGACTGCTGCCTGAGATGATCAAGACTCACAGGATACTCCAGTCAGGACTTGTTTATAACTCTAAATTTTCTTTGGGTCCCCATAAGATTATCAGCACCCCCAACCAGCAGGAAGTAGCCTGAAATACTACGCCCACATTCGCAACAAATGGGCTATGGATATTTTCCTTTGTTTTTAAAAAAAAAGAGGGAAATGGTGTGGGAGAATTGTCTGTATTCTGTCAATCATATTTTAATAAAACGCTGATTGGCCAGGCAGGCAGTATAGGCAGGAAAGCCAGACAGGAAGTAGGGGTGGAGCAAAGAGACTGGGAGTATTCTGGAAGCAGAAGCTCCCTCCGTCACTCCTGCGCAGACCACTGAAGAGGCAACATGTAAGCTGTCACAGCTGAAAAAGGTACGGAGCCATTATGGCTAACATAGATGAGAATAATGGGTTAATATAAGTTATAAGAGTTAACAAGAAGCCTGACCTAATGGGCCAATCAGCTTTATAACTTATAGAGTTCTCTGTGTGATTGATTTCCTTGGGGTTTGCCGGCTGGGGGGTACCGGGCGGGACAGATACCCCAACAAGCCGGCCCTCATGCTACAGTCAGTGAATGTAATGAGGAAGTGACTGCTCCAAAATATGATCAAGGATTAAATTTTACTGTAGATATGAGGAGAGTACAGCCAGAGGCCTTAGGAAGAGTTCATAATGAACAGGACAGTGAAGGAATAAGGAGAGTGTGAGACCAAAGTCACATTTGAAGTTTTGGTCAGTATGCCTAAGGGATCCATGAACAAAAATGCCTCTGATTGCTACTTGCCAAAGTTCAGTGAAGGGAAGCATAAGAACTTGTAAGAGCAGGCAGGGGCCGAGGGCAGCAGATGTCCCACACAGACAGACAGAGAGACAATGGGTCTGTATAGGATGGGTCTACATACTCCTCACAGTGTTCAAAGAGGAAAGGGCAGGTGTGCCTCAAAGCACAACATCTGGATTTTCTTGGCATTGCTTGCAGCTTCTGCCCTTTCGTTGCCCATATACTGGGTCTCAAGCCATCACCACCATCCCCTCCAGAGGACAAAGGCAGCATGTCAGTCACGAAGCCACCCAGAGACAGGCCTTTCCAGAAATCCCTGTCGTTCTTCCTCACAATGATCCCCAGCTCCATCCAGGAAGTATCACATTGAGAGACTAATTGATCTAGGAAGATACCCAGGCCCAGCTTCCTGGACCTTACTGGATAGTTACAATCACAGGATAACAAAATATACCTTTGCTCAGGATGGCCTCGTGAGTCTGCACTGCTGCCTGCGCTGCTACCGAACCCATTGCCTTGCAGAGTCCAAGGCTCTTCCACGGGCAGGCCTTTCTGTGAAGGGAGCTTCTACTGTGTTGACTGTGGTAGCTACCACAGTAGAATACCCAGCAGCAAAATCCCACTGAGAGCCCTTAGGCCCCAGCAGAGTCCTCAGCTCAGAACAACAGTGGGTCTAGAGGAGCAGGCACTTAAGGATTTGTATCAGAATATTGACCTCTGAAGACAGTGGTTGATGCAGACTTTCCCAAAGACCACAGAGTCCTCATAGTACCTTAAGATCTGCTCCAAACATCCTCTCTCTCAGAGGCCAGAGATACTACCAGAAGCCACTCAAATCTCCACCTGGACCAGTATCCCCTTCCAATAGGAAGAGCCCTGGAGACTGTCTTATCAGAGCTGGAAAGACTCCAAGCTATACTCAGACAGCCTTAAACAACCAGCCAGAAACCCTTGATTGGGCCGTCCTAACCTGGCACCCACAAGTAAAAGGTGCTCCCATCACACACTCAGCAGGGCGTCACCAGGCACTCAGGAACTACATGCAGCCTGTGCTTATTTAAACCTGATCAATGCAAAACTAATAAGAGCAGGTTCCTGAAGCTGGGACTGACGTCATCTACATAGGATCTGATAGCTCTACAAATGGCAAAAGGATCAGTCAGGCTATTGCTCTCCCAAAAAAGGTTCTGTGCCCCATTCTTGGACCATCATGGATCTGTCAAAGGACAGAATGCCAGCGGTAACCACCCTGAACCTTCCCGCCTAGAGGCCCTGTCTTATTGTACACTGGCTGAGGAGCTCCCACTTTAAACTTCTCCTTTTTAAACTTTTCCTGTCTAAGGCCAGGAAAGACCTAGGAGATCATATCAAAATCGAGTCCTCTGGCTGATGGGGACAGGATTGGTCATTTTGGTTCCTTGAGAGCCTACTTCTTCTCTCCAGGGATCCCTAATGTGAGGCCCCTTGTGGAACTCCAGCACTCACTCATTGTCCCCTCTCCTTTCCCTTTGTCTCTCCAGCCATAGAAGCGCAGAGAAGGTAGGTTGAGCATGCACATCTGGACCATGAGGTGTGAGGTTGTGTCATTGTGATGTTATAGTGTGTTTATCACTAGGACACTAGTACCAGCAGGTCCTGTGTTTTTGCTGAAATGACCCTCAGGGTCAAGAAACCATCCCATCATTCCTCCAAATCTGGCCCAGTGCTGACCACAGGACGTCCACCTGCCTCATCCCATCTGTCCTAGAAGCTACAGGAAAGCTCTGCACAGCAGGCCGTTACAGGAAGAGCAGAGAGCCACTAAACAGGTTTCACACTGTGATAGGAGGAGGATTCTGTATGAGCATTTCAATCTATGAATACCTTCCATGTGATTGAGAGTATTCCCCAAAGCCCTGGATCCCTCAGTTACAGTAGCTATCCAGGTAGGATATGTGGTATACTAGACTTGGCCTGGGGTCTCACATCTGAGCCTAGACAGCACCAGTGAGTTAGGGTTGATAGCCCCAGGCTCTGTTATAGTCATACTGTTAGGGCCTCTATAACAGTACCCATGGCAGGTTCAGACAGCTGGCCTCTACAGTGCCCCCACCCAACATGGTACAACTCCACACAGAGACAGAGCCATTGTGCACTAGGATGGGAAACGTTTTGATCCTAGCAGAGGACTCAGGGTGAAGGATTTTCACTACAAGGTCAAAGAGACACCAGAGGACACTGAATCCTCATGCCAAGAACATTTCTGCTAGCGTCTGTCCATGGTGAGGTTGAGGCACTTGGTCCCACAGTGACACACAGTGAGCCAGAAACATGTCTAGGACATTCCTAGATGAACAAGGCTATCTATCCAGTTGAACGTGGAAAGGGAACCCTCTAGCCTGGCCCACTCATGCCATCCCTCCCAGAGTGGAGGACTGAGGACATCTCCTATCAATGTCACCCCCGGGGGATCCTGCTATGAAGAGGCCTGGAAGCAGTCAACAGTGGAGGGAATTTGTGCCAGCCTGAGGCACTGTGGTTACTATAGCGGGAACACACAATGTCATACATCACACATAAAGCTTGCCCCAAGGCACCCAGTGCTCAGGTTGTGACGCAAGCTCTGCCCACAGGTGACACCCACCATGTCCACTGCTCATTGAGAAGGCTCTGAGGCCCTGAGAGGACTTTGAACAAGTTAGTATCACAGCAGGTCTGACTGGAACTACCACTCTAAGAAAAGCAGCGGACAAAACTCAGCCCTCAGACCCAGACTCTGCCTGGCTTTGTGCTAAGCCCAACCACTCAGCCTCCCCTGAGTGTCTGCATTCCTTGGTAACTCAGAGTAAGCATCTGCTCCACATTTCCAGTAACAAAAGCCCCTCCTGCCAGTTTGGGTCCTTGGTGTCATGGTGTTCCAGGGACTGTGGGGTGTCTGTTGTTCTTGCAGGCTTTACTGCATGTCACAGGCTCCCACCTGGAGTCGCCTGCCCGCAATCATGGTGGTAGCAGCGGGCTGATCCTGTCTTTCTGTAGTGTCTCCCCTGGTAGAGTCCAGTAGCAATGCCTGGTGGTTCTTGGTGAGCTGTCCCTACTCTCCAGTCAGACAGAGTCTGTTTGTTGCTTCTGAGCTCCACATCCTGGACAATTGGTGCATGTCTGCCTTTCAGCTTACCCCACTGATTCTCTTTAGTGATGTCGGCACTAACTTTTAAAAGAACTATTATATAGTATTGAGGCAGGACTGAGAATGGAGCTTAGTAGTCGAACATTTACCTGTCATGCACATGGCCTTTGGTCCAATAAACAGCAACCCAGTCAGTCACACAGTGCTAAAGTAGGTTTCAGCGGCAGGTGGTATAGTGATATAGATAGTTTGTGGACACAGAATAGGTACTCCACACACAAGTACCCCTGGACACTGCCTGCCGGATAACCTACAGAGTCCCTTGCTATTCCTACACTATGTCAAAGCTCAGTCTGGCTTGTTTCTCCTCTCCTTACTTGTAACATGGCGTGATCCACGGCTTCCCCGTTTCTGATGCAACACATGTTTTTGGCCTATCCTTCTGTATAGTTCTGTATGAGAAATCTCAGGACAGAAGGTATTTTCACAGTTTGCTTGGCAGATAGTACTTAAGGACCCAGTCCTGCTATGGTTTAGGGGTGTCAAGGTCTGAGCCACTGTGAAAGCAGAGAACCTGATTTTTGCAATAATTGTACTGTAACAAAGCTCCCCCGCCCCCGCAAAAGTCTCACATGTTGGGGTTGTCTTTGGGTACATGGCTTGGCTTAGGAACAGATCTGTAGTAGAGATGCTGTTGCTTCTATTGTGCTTTGACTCAGAGCTGAAGGACTCAGCTGAAGGACTCGGCAGGTGGTATAGTGATATAGATAGTTTGTGGACACAGAATAGGTACTCCACACACAAGTACCCCTGGACACTGCCTGCCGGATAACCTACAGAGTCCCTTGCTATTCCTACACTATGTCAAAGCTCAGTCTGGCTTGTTTCTCCTCTCCTTACTTGTAACATGGCGTGATCCACGGCTTCCCCGTTTCTGATGCAACAGGCCTCTGGGGGAGGTAATCCTGGTCAGTTCCTGACTGCTCCTGGGACTGAATCTTGTTCTAGAAGAGGAAACTCCTGTTGGGATAGACACACGTATCTCTCTCATACCACTTTGGTGTCTGACAGGGCTCTTGAATGGGGTTTCTTACTAATGCCGGGGGTGCAGACTTTGTGCCCCCCTCCAACTTAATTTGGTCCCCCGTGTTGTCGTTCAGTGTCCACGTTCCCAAATTGTCCAAAAAGGTTTAGTTCCTTCCTCCCCAATCTAGTATTTAATATTGGCAGTCATCCTCGGTATTTCCTTCGGCTTTGACTTGTTAGTAACACAGGCTAAGTGAATATAGAGATGTCAGATTTCAATTCTCTTCTCCAATTGTGGGCCAGGTGACCACACATCTCCTTTTCAGTCCTGGACTGGTGAGTGACTGTCTAGGCACTCAGTGACACAGAAGCCTTGTTTCAGAATCTATTTCTTCTGAGGGTTGCTTTGGTTTCTTTGAAGGCTTGAGGCCTACACAGGTGTCTGACTGTCTTGGAATCCTGTGCCTGCATTTTCCCACATGACTACTGTTTAAAAGTCGTTCTGGGGGATTGTAATGACTGACACCAGAATTCTGTATTCTTATGGAGAGCAAGGGACGCAGATCTCCCGTCCTGATGTGGCCTTGTGAAGGGGAGTATGGGGCCCACAAAGATTCTCTTGAGACATAGGAGACATAGATATCACAGGTGAGAATTCACAGTTTAAAGTCTCTTCAACAGGTTCATCAAGAGTAGGAATTAGGTATCATCTGGGTGGTCAGTTCTCTGACCCCACAGGTTGGTTTCAGCAACTGAGATGTCTTGGGAAATAGCATAGGACAAGCTTCACATTGTTGAAAGCTGTGTACCTAAACTGCCGAGTTGAACTCAGTCAAGAGATGCTCTTCTAAAAGGTTCTGCATATTTCTGCCTTTCTGTGGAGCAACTGGAGACAGTTGCTGAAATCTCAGAGGTGCCCTGGTAAGCCAAGCTTAGAGTAGGAAGAAGTACCAGCGCTTCCATGGGAATAGCTGGGAAATGTTAGTTGTATCAGTGGCTAGTTGGGAATAATTAACAAATTTAATTTCAGCTCAAGTGGCCATGTTCGAGGAGTGAATTGAAGATTCTTGAGGCTGCATTGTTGGAGACAAGGGGACATATTGCTAGAGACTGAGAGGGTACTTGGAGTGACATGACGTGCCTCAGCTCCTGCTTGCCTACTCCTGTAGTATGGAGCAGAGGAAAAACTATCAAAACACCTGCTTAAGGCAGATTGATTTGGGACCATGGGTCAACCGAGAGCCCATTACAGGTGGGGTTTGTGGCTGTGGAGCAGACAGGACTTGAATCACTGAGAAGACATCGGGATCTGGAGGACCAGAGACTACGTGGGACAGATGAAGATGAGGAGCACAAATGGTGAGGCTCTTTCTAAACAGACCGGTCAGGGAGCTTGCTGTCTTTGCATGCCACAAGGACATGTTTACCGGAAGCTGGAAACGGAACAGTGATAGGGTTGGGTCAGTACTGAGTGTTTGACGCCATTATGAAATCTCCAGACTTCCGTCCCTTTATTTTCACCAGTAACTTTATTCATCTACAATCCACCCCACAGCATGATATTTGAACACTTGTGCTGTGGGTATCAGAGGTCGGGGATTGGCACAGAACTGTGTAAATATTTAATATTTTCTATCTCTGTCCTTCTCCTTCCTCTCACCTCTCATCTTTCTCTGCCTGATTTGTGTCACCTGCACCTGAGAGTCTACTTAGCTGGGTGGGGCCAGTTCTCTGGGTCTGTCTAGGCAGATCATGCAAAGATGAATCTGGTCACCAGGAGACATCTGAGATCTGCTCTGTAGTCTGTGCTCTGTAACCTGCTGACGTGACCTGCCTTTGTGACCTGACTCCAAGGTGCTCTGACTAACCACATGGTTGGACCTGGAGTTGGAGTGTGGAGTGGCTTGAGAAGCTGGCTCTGTCATTCCCTAGTTGTGTAGATACCCCATCAGTATTATGAAAAATGGCGCACTCTAAACTCTAGGATGAACACCCAATCTCTTTTCCTTCCCTATCCACCCCCACTATATACAGCTTTTCTAGTGATGATTGTGTTTCTCTGTTCACACAGCAGGGGGCAGCACAGAGCCTCGGCGTGAGGCTGGACAGTCACACCATTATCGGAGATGGCTAGAAAGAGGGGACCCTCTTCAGTGTCCTTCAGTACCTTCTCTTTAGTCGTAATTCCCCTTGTGCTTGCTGAGCTCATACGTCCACACAGGACTTGGGAATCCAGCCTGGTGGTATGAGGAGTCTCAGAGTCATGAGCCTTGAGAAGCCTTTCCCAAATTGCAGTATAAGCCCATGTCCCCAAATTTGTGACCCATGAGAGAGCGCATGATTCCTTTCAACCTAATTCATGACAGGACATTCATCTGTTTCCACAGCCAGACAGGGATTCAACCACTTCCTCCCTCCCTCTGCCAAGAGCCACCTGGTGTCATTAGGTGCAGTGATGTTGGTGACCACAGAGGGAAGCAGAGGCTTATTTATGGCCTCCTGCTGGCTGGGTGAGCTGAGAAGGTGCAGTCCTCTATAGGACTCCAGTGGTCCTGTAGAGGATTTTCCCCCTGAACACATAAAGGAGATAGAGACTTTTCAGGGGAGGTCAATCGTTAAAACTCAATGTTTTGCTCATAAATAAGATTCCTGCTGCTGTACAACTTATCTATGTGGCTGCAGATTTTGGTCATGTTTCTGAGTCAGGGCTTATCAGGGATTATGTGGTGATGTTAGTCTGTTCCTACTTTCCTCAATGAGCTTTCTGGAAGAAACCCTGAAGTTGCTTTCCTTTCTACAAAAGCAAGAGACGTGAAGGCACTAATGATAAACCTGGGGAAAGTACGTGGCATACTTCTTAGACATTCATACCAAGGGTGGCTACTGCTATCCCTGCTGAAAACAGATCAGTCTGCATATTTGTAGAAATTTCAGTGGTCAGGAAAGAAATATGGTAAGCGTTGGAGGGGAGTAACAGCTGGAATTAAGTAAGACAGGGTCAGAGATAAAGTGTTCACAAGAGATGGAATTTTTAAAAATTCTATAGTTCTGAAACATTACAGTTGTAACTGTCATGTTGAAACCCCTTACCACTGTAGACACCCTTCTGAGGATGTAGTGTTGCTGGTGGCCACAGTGGGAAGCAGAGGTTTATTTATGGGCTCCTGTTGGTTAGTAGGATAGAGGCTGGAGTTAGGAAAGTGCAATCTGACCCCAGTCATTCTGCAGTGGATTATTCCCCTGAATACGGGGAGGAGATAGAAAATTTTGAGAGGAGGTAATTCAATAAAACCCAATGGTTTCCTCAAATTGTATAAGATACCTGCTGCTGTAGAACCTATCTCGGTGACTGTAGGTTTTGTCCATGTATCTGAGCCAGGGCTTTTCAGGGACTCTGTGGTGATGTTACTCTGTTCTCACTTTACTTAATGAGCTTGTTATATATTCATTCATTCATTCATTCATTGTGTATATGATATTCTGTCTGTGTGTATGCCTGCAGGCCAGAAGAGGTCACCAGACCTCCTTACAGATGGTTGGAAGAGCAGGCAATGCTCTTAACCTCTGAGCCATCTCTCCAGACCCCTAATGAGCTTTTTGGAGGGAGTTGAGAGGCTGCTTTTCCTTCTACAAAAATAAGAGACACGAAAGCACTAATAATAAACCTAAGAAAGGTGTGTGACACACTTCTTAGATATTCATAGCAAGCGTGGGTGCTGCTATCCCCCACTGAGAACTGATCAGCCTGTGAGCCTGAAGAAATCCCAATGGCCAAGAGTGGAATACACTATGGATTGGAGGTGACCAACTGGTAGAACTCAGACAAGGTAAGGGATAAATCACGTTCACAAGATACTGGATTTATAAAATTTCTAGAGATCAGAGAGATGACAGACAGAACTCTCAGGTTGAAAGTTGTTACTGTAGCAGGTCTCCTTCCGAGGAATCACCACGTCTGAGGAAATATTACACCGTGTGGTACAACCTTGAAAACACTGGCTTGGAACCAAGAGCAGCAGCCAGAGTGTACAGCCTTGGAGAACATCCATCATGTGGAAATCTCAACACTCTCAAATAATATCGAGAAAGTTTAATCCATTTTAAATACCTTAACTATAAACTCAACTTAAAATAGTTTTGAAGAATAAAGTATCACAGTTAAAAGGATGATTTCCACAGGATTTACCTCCTACTTCAAAAAATGTAAGAATTGTGATGCCAAATAAAAAGAAAATTTGAATTCTAGAAACAGACCCAGAGTAATATTGGGTTGCAAATACATTCAGATGACTGAAAATGTATTTTTGTATGTCAAAATGTTATTTGTATGTCAGGAAATATCAGAAAGGATTGAGCTTGTTCAGAGGGGACACTCTGGCTTCTTCTGCCTTTTCTCTCCCAGGTGAATTTGTAGATGCTGCATTTGACACCATTTTACCCCAACCTCAGCTAACATTGTCTGACTCACTCCTGCCACACCCAGTAACTGTTACCTAACTCCTCAAGTTGTCTGGGTAACCAGCAGGGCTGGGAGCCTGAAGAAGCCCTTTGTCCACTGTCAGTGTCTCCCACGCCAGGCAGTGGCCACAACTGAGGGTTTTAGCCTCGCTTCGTCCAGGATGTTATCTGTGAGCTGGGGCATGAGGCTGGTAGAAAGACCAGTGATCCCCAGGGCCCCACTCTTGCTGGTTGCACTCTGGGTGCTGCTCCTGGTTCCCGGCCAGTGTTTTCAAGGCCCTCCCACCTGGCGCTACACCTCCTCGGAGGTGGTCATTCCTCGGAAGGAGATCTACCATGGTAAGGGATTTCAAGCACCAGGACGGATCTCCTACAGCTTGCGTTTTAGGGGCCAGAGACATATCATCCACCTGCGAAGAAAGACACTTATTTGGCCCAGACACTTGTTGCTGACAACTCAAGATGACCAAGGAGCTTTACAGATGGATTACCCTTATTTCCGTGTAGATTGTTACTATATTGGCTACCTGGAGGGGATCCCTCAATCGATGGTCACTTTGGATACTTGCTATGGGGGCCTGGACGGGGTCCTGATGTTTGATGACCTTGCCTATGAAATCAAACCCCTCAATGATTCACACAGGTTTGAGCACGTTATTTCCCAGGTAGTAGCTGATTCTGGTGCCGTGGGGCCTGTGAATGAATGGAAGCACATGGACCATCGCACAGGCCCCTCTTTATCTAGACCAAATTCCAATGTGGCTCCCAGAATGTCTAGTAGAGACTACGCTTCACACCCAGCTGCTATAAAAGGTCATATGTTAGCAGCCTTCTTGGTACATAATGTAACTCGAAATGTTACTCAGACTACCGAGTATTTGTTTTCACTAGCCAGTTTAGCGGACAGCTATTTGAAGAACATTCATTTGCGGTACTACGTTTTTCTCTTCACTGTGTTTAGTTTGTACGATCCATTTCCTACCCTTAACGATAAGACAAAAGGATGTGGTAGTTTTTACGACTACTTTCAGAAAAATTTTTATGGGACATTTAGACCTGATGATGCAAACTTAATTAATCAAGTAGGGCCAAGTGACATAAATGGAGCTCCAGTATTGCATTCTGTATGTACTAAAGATTGTGTCAGCTGTATTGGTAAAAATGACCGATACTACGTATTTGTGTCTGTTTTGTTAAGCAATCGTGTTGGGAGGAAACTAGGTCTCAATTTTGATAATGAAACTTACTGTTATTGCCAGAGAAGGTCCACCTGCGTTATGTTCATGAAGCCTGGGCTAACGGATGCTTTCAGCAATTGTTCCCTTGCAGAGCTAAACGAAGTACTCAGTGCCCCCCGTGAGTTGGAATGTCTTTTCTATGACTATCATAGATATTATAACAGATCATTAACCTATGATTTTTGTGGAAACTACAAAATAGATAACGGTGAGCAATGTGACTGTGGCTCATTGAAAGAATGTTATGAAAATACCTGCTGTAGTCAAAATTGCAAATTCACACCGGGTAGCATTTGTGATAAAGAATCATGTTGTGTAAACTGCACCTACAGTCCTTCTGGGACACTTTGCAGAAGTATCCAGAACGTTTGTGATCTTCCAGAGTACTGTAATGGGAGTATACTCACTTGCCCAACAGACTTTTATCTGCAAGATGGAACACCATGCTCAGAAGAGGGCTATTGCTATAAAGGAAACTGCACCGATCGTGATATGCATTGCAAGGAAATCTTCGGTGTAAGTGCCCGCGCAGGTAATAAAAGGTGTTATGACATCAATAAGGAAAGCTATCGGTTTGGACATTGTCAGAGAAGACAAGAAAGCCTCTTATTCAGAGCTTGTGCCGAAAACGATAAGATGTGCGGAAGGTTGCAGTGTACGAATGTCACCCACCTTCCACACTTGCAGGAACACGTTTCATTCCACCAGTCAGTTATTTCTGGGTTTTCCTGTTTTGGGCTCGATGAGCATCGAGCAACAGAATCAACAGATGTTGGACGTGTGAGATATGGTACTCCCTGTTCCCAAACTAATTTCTGCGATCATGGGTCCTGCAATGGATCTTTAACCGAACTGGATTACGACTGCACCCCAGAAAAGTGCAATTTCAGAGGAGTATGCAATAACCGTCGGAACTGCCATTGTCATGTGGGTTGGGACCCTCCGAACTGCATAGGAGATGGACCTGGAGGGAGTTTAGACAGTGGACCCCTTCCGCTTAAAATGCGCACAATAAGACAGAGACAAGAACCAGTGGTTTACTTAAGAATAGTCTTTGGTCGTATTTATGTCTTCATAGGCTCACTCCTCTTTGGGGTGGCCTTTCGTGTAGCAATTACTAGGCTTATCAAGCAGGAAGACTTGCAAGCGACTTTACCTCGTGGGCATGGACATACGCCTGGACCCAGTATGCCAAAGTAAAAATGAGTTAGCCTCCTGGATCCTGTAAAATAAAGAGAAATGAAAACAAAATACTAATGCCAGTAAAGGAGAAAACTAAAGCCTCAATTCCACACTTCTGAAGAGCCTGGATTTATTTTATGGGAACACAGGAGTTGCTGAATTCTGATGCTACCTGTCTTTGATAATTTGCTGATACTCGCACTAAAATACATCTTTCAAAATTACAAATTGGTGTCTTTTGTAATGTTGGTAAGTTGTTAGGAGCTGCACTAAGTTTGTTCCTTTGTTGGTCAGAGGAGACCTTGAGTCAGGAACGCTCTAGGTCCTGAACTTAGGTCTTTGGGCTAAGGAGTAATGGGAGTTGTCTACATTTCTTTTAAGGACATATCTAGGATATTTCTAAAAAATGTGAGCTCTGACACTTTCCCAGTGCTTATCACCGTGTTTGTCAGTGGTCCTCTCTCCTCCAGCTTGTGGATAGGATTTTCAGGGGTACGGCTTAGAGGAAAGGAGGAGGAAAGGCAGAATTTTGATCCAGGTGAGGAAGTTGTATAGGACCACAGAAGCATTACATCATATGAAGCCAGGGAACTGTCGTTTAGAACATCACCATTAACAGAGATCCATGACTCACTAAGTGTACTACCCACACCTTATACAGACTTATGGGTCCCACTCCAGAACATTGCAAAGAACCTAGTCTCAGGGAGGAATGTTCTGAGAGCACAGGACATATGCTGGTAGCCACGCCAGAGAAGCAACAGGTGGCAATTGAAGTTCAGGGGTCAGCCCATCATGAGGAGAATTCCTGATGGGTGAAACTTAGTTAGGCAAGGCCCTAAGACCACAGTCTCCAGAATGTCTTTTTCTTCTGCTGTGCCTGCACATGTCTGCCACTGCAGTCTTTCTCTGCTATCTGGCATGGTGTGAATGTGTGTGTGGAGATCCCCACTGCCTGCAATATAGCAATATAGTGTGTTTATCTCATGGGAATATCCCATCCTACTGTACATTTTTACCATTGGATTTTTATGAAGGTGATGTCTTAATATGCTGTATTGTCTTATTGATAATTATGTTAATTTAAATAGAGTTTAATGATAAAAGACTAAACAAGGAAGTGTCACACAGCTAGAACACATGAGTTTCCATTGAGAAGCCAAAAAAACTGTGGCTTGGGTTAATGATTAAGAAAAACACAGAGTCTGAGTAGGTCTATTCATTTAAATTTTGCTAATCTTAACATTGCAAGACTTGTTCACAGGTTTCAGAGAGCATTGAAGCTGAAACAAAGCTTTGTAGAAAATTTAAAGTTAGACGAAGATGTTTTGGCAAATAGCTTTTTGGTGAAACCCTAGAAGGTAATCTAGAGTTTTATCAAGGCACACAGCTGAATGCAGAACTCATTACAGTCAGGGAATAGAAACAGGACTGCCCAATTATCATTAATTGACATATATTTTGGTTAGGATTGATGACTAAAGGTCATGATTAATTCCTTATATATCTTTTGCCCTTAATTTTCTGATGTATAAAGAAACTATTTATGAGTAGGTATGTACCCTAGAGATTAAAAGTAGACTTGAATGATTCTTTTTTTTTTTTAGTAAATTTTATTAAATTACAAAAGTTTCCATTTCCGCCCCCCCCTCCCAACACCCTCCCACTCCCCCCACTCTCCCCCCTCCTTCCCCTCCGTCCCCCAGGGCAGTCAGGGTTTCCTGCCCTGTGGGAAGCTCCAGCTCCCTCCCCCTCCCTCCAGGTCCAGGAAGGCGAGCATCCAAACAGACTGGATCCCCAAAATCCAGCATATGCAGAGGAAACAGGTCCCAGTGTCATAGTCAATGGCTTTTCAGAAAGACCCCGGGCCAGCCACAGTCAGAGAATCCGGCCAAATTCCGAGAATCTGGCTAGATCACGT
Organism: Myodes glareolus; assembly: GCF_982192425.1. NCBI lineage: Eukaryota > Metazoa > Chordata > Mammalia > Rodentia > Cricetidae > Myodes > Myodes glareolus. Next base: position 13,510,349 of record NC_142036.1, on the reverse strand, counting down.
CCTCGTTCAGTCCCAGTCCGACTGGCCCTGGTAAACTCTCATCAGATCCGTTCCCTTGTATAAGTGGGTGATAGCATCCCTCGCAGTACTGATTTCGTCTTTCATGTTCCTCCTCCTTCCGCTCCCCCTCCGGACCTCGGGGGGCTCAATCCGGTGCTCCAATGTGGGCCTCCGACTGCATAGCCGTCCTTCGCCAGACGAAGGATCTATGGTGATAAGCAAAATATACATCAGTATGGTCATGGGCCACGGCCGATTCAGGCACCCTCTCCTCTGTCCAGAGAGCAATCTGGGGGATTTCTCCTTGGACCTGGGATCCCATATATAATCAAGTCTCCTGTAAACCCTAAAATGGCTCCCTTAGTTGAAATATATTGTTCCCTGATCCCATATTCATCCTACCTCCCTCCCCCCCCATCCCCGGCCACCAAGCTTTCCCCGTTCCTCCCCTACTCCCTTCTCTCTAGCCCTCTCCCCCTCCATCGGCCTTCCCACCCCCCCATGCACCCGAGGTTACCTGGGACTCTTGTCTATTTCCTACCTCCTGGTGGATAGCTAAATAATCTTCATCAGGTTCATCTTCTTATTTAGCTTCTCTAGGATCACGAATAATAGGCTCAAAGACCTTTAATTATGGTTAGAATCCACTTACGAGTGAATACATACCGTGTTCCTCTTTTTGGGTCTGGCTTACCTCACTCAGTAAAGCGTTTTCTATGTCCATCCATTTGCATGCAAAATTCAAGATGTCATTGTTTTTTACTGCCGAGTAAAACTCTAATGTATATATGTTCCACACCTTTTTTAACCATTCTTCTATTGAGGGGCACCTAGGTTGTTTCCATGTTCTGGCTATTACAAATAGTGCAGCTATGAACATAGTTGAAAAAATGCTTTTGTAGTATGTTAGGGAATCTTTAGGGTATATTCCCAAGAGTGGAATTGCTGGGTCCTGAGGGAGGTTGACTCCCAGTTTCCTGAGAAACCGCCACACTGATTTCCACAGTGGCTGCACGAGTTTGCATTCCCACCAACAATGGATGAGTGTTCCCCTCACTTCACATCCTCTCCAGCATAGGCTATCGTTGGTGTTTTTGACTTTAGCTATTCTGACAGGTGTAAGATGGTATCTCAAAGTGGTTTTGATTTGCATTTCCCTGATCGCTAAGGAGGTTGAGCATGACCTTAAGTGTCTTCTGGCCATTCGAAGTTCATCTGTTGTGAATTCTCTGTTAAGTTCAGTACCCCATTTTTTAATTGGGTTAATTAGAGTTTTAGTGCCTAGTTTCTTGAGTTCTTTGTATATTTTGGAGATCAGACCTTTGTCTGATGAGGGGTTGGTGAAGATCTTCTCCCAGTCAGAAGGCAGCCTTTTTGTCTTACTGACAGTGTCCTTTGCTTTACAGAAGCTTCCCAGTTTCAGTAGATCCCATTTATTCATTGTTTCTCTTATTGTCTGTGCTGCTGGGGTCCTACTTAGGAAGAGGCCTCCTGTGCCTAAATCTTGTAGACTACTTCCCACTTTCTCTTCTATCAGGTTCAAAGTGGACGGATTAATGTTGATGTCTTTAATCCATTTGGACTTGATTTTTGTGCATGGTGATAGATATGGATCTACTTTCATTTTTTTACAGGTTGACATCCAGTTATGCCAGCACCATTTGTTAAAGATGCTTTCCTTCTTCCATTGTATACCTTAAGCTCCCTTGTCGAAAATTAGGTGTTCATAAGTTTGTGGGTTAATATCTGGGTCTTCTATTCGATTCCATAGGTCGACTTCTCTGTTCTTATGCCAATACCAAGCTGTTTTCAATACTGTAGCTCTATAATAGAGTTTGAAGTCAGGGATGGTAATGCCTCCAGAAGTTCTTTTATTGTATAAGATTGTTTTGGCTATCCTGGGTTTTTTGTTTTTCCATATAAACTTGATTATTGTTCTCTCAAGGTCTGTGAAGACGTTTGATGGGATTTTGATGGGGATTGCATTGAATCTATGGATTGCTTTTGGTAGAATTGCCATTTTTACTATGTTGATTCTCCCAATCCAAGAGCAGGGGAGGTCTTTTCATTTTCTGGTATCCTCCTCAATTTCTTTCTTCAAAGACTTAAAGTTTTTGTCAAATAGGTCTTTCACTGCCTTGGTTAGAGTAACCCCAAGATATTTTATGCTATTTGTGGCTATCATGAAAGGTGATGCTTCTCTGATTTCCCTCTCTGCTTCTTTATCCTTTGTGTATAGGAGTGCCACTGATTTTTTGGAGTTGATCTTGTATCCTGCCACGTTACTAAAGGTGTTTATCAGCTGTAGGAGTTCTTTGGTAGAGTTTTTGGGGTCGCTTATGTACACTATCATATCATCAGCAAATAACGAAAGTTTAACTTCATCCTTTCCAATTCGAATCCCCGTGATCCCCTTATGTTGTCTTATTGCTATTGCTAGAACTTCAAGCACTATATTGAAGAGGTATGGAGAGAGTGGACAGCCTTGTCGCGTTCCTGATTTTAGTGGAAAGGCTTTGAGTTTCTCTCCATTCAATTTGATGTTAGCTGTCGGCTTGGTGTATATTGCTTTTATTATATTTAGGTATGATCCTTGTATCCCCAGTCTCTCCAACACCTTTATCATAAATGGGTGTTGAATTTTGTCAAACGCTTTTTCAGCATCTAGTGAGATGATCATATGGTTTTTTTTCTTTCAGTTTATTTATATGATGGATTACATTGATAGATTTGCGTATGTTGAACCAGCCCTGCATCTCTGGAATGAAGCCGACTTGATCATAATGGATAATTTTTCTAATGTGCTCTTGGATTCGGTTTGCCAGTATTTTATTGAGAATTTTCGCGTCGATGTTCATGAGTGAGATTGGCCTGTAATTCTCTTTCTTCGTTGTGTCTTTGTGTGGTTTTGGTATTAGGGTAACTGTAGCTTCATAAAAGGAGTTAGGCAGTGACTCTTCTGTTTCTATATTGTGGAATACGTTAAGGAGTATAGGTATTAGCTCTTCCTGGAAGTTGTGGTAGAATTCTGCATTGAAACCATCTGGTCCTGGGCTTTTTTTGGTAGGGAGATTTTTGATAACAGCTTCTAACTCTTCGCGACTAACAGGTCTATTTAGATTGTTCACCTGTTCTTGGTTCAACTTTGGTATATGGTATTTATCTAAAAAAATGTCCATTTCTTTTATTTCCAACTTTGTGGCATATAAACTTTCATAGTAAGATCTAATGATTCTCTGAATTTCCTCTGTGTCTGTAGTTATGTCCCCCTTTTCATTTCTGATCTTATTAATTTGCATGTTCTCTCTCTGCCGTTTGATTAACTTGGATAGGGGTTTGTCAATCTTGTTGATTTTCTCCAAGAACCAGCTTTTTGATTCATTGATTCTTTGGATTGTTTTCTCTGTTTCTATTTTGTTGATTTCAGCCCTCAGTTTGATTATTTCCAGTCTTCTAGACCTCCTGGGTGAATCAGCTTCTTTTTTTTCTAGATCTTTCAAGGGTGCTGTTAAGTCTCCAATGTGTGCTTTCTCCGCTTTCTTTAATTGGGCACTTAGTGCTATGAACTTTCCTCTTAGCACTGCTTTCATAGTGTCCCATAGGTTTGAGTATGTTGTGTCTTTGTTTTCATTAAATTCAAGGAAGAGATTAATTTCTTTCTTTATTTCTTCCTTGACCCAGGGGTGATTTAGTAGTTGACTGTTCAGTTTCCATGAGTTTGTTGGCTTCCTGGGGGGAGCATTGTTGTTGAATTCTAATTTTAGTCCATGGTGATCTGACAAGACACAGGTAGTTACTAATATTTTTCTGTATCTGTGGAAGTTTGCTTTGTTACCGAGTATGTGGTCTATTTTCGAGAATGTTCCATGAGCTGCAGAGAAAAAGGTATATTCTTTCCTATTTGGGTGGAGTGTTCTATAGATGTCTGTTAAGTCCATTTGATTCAATACCTCCAATAGGTCTCTCAATTCTCTGTTTGGTTTCTGTCTGATTGACCTGTCCATTGGTGAGAGAGGAGTGTTGAAGTCTCCTACTATTAGTGTGTGTGGTTTGATGACCGCCTTGAGTTCTAGAAGAGTTTCTTTTACATATGTGGGTGCCTTTATATTAGGAGCATAGATATTCAGGATTGAGACTTCCTCCTGATGAATTGCTCCAGTTATGAGTATGAAATGTCCATCTCCATTTCTTCTGATTGATTTTAGTTTGAAGTTGATTTTGTTAGATATTAGAATGGCCACGCCCGCTTGTTTCTTAGGTCCATTTGCTTGGAAAACCTTTTCCCAACCCTTTACTCTGAGTAAGTGTCTGTCTTTGTGGTTGAGGTGTGTTTCTTGTAAACAGCAGAATGTTGGATCCTGTTTTCGTATCCAATCTCTAAGTCTGTGCCTCTTTATAGGTGAATTGAGTCCATTGATATTAATTGATATTAATGAACAGTGGTTGTTGACTCCGGTCATTTTTTTTTTAAGTAGTAGAGTGTATGTGTTTTTCTTCTTTGATTTGTGCTTGTGAATGGTCGCTAGATGTTCGAGTTATTGTAGATCGTGTTGGGAATGTTGGATTCCTTCGGTAGTGATTTTCCTTCTAATATTCTCTGTAAGGCTGGATTAGTAGCTACGTATTGTTTAAATTTGTTTTTATCCTGGAATATTTTGTTTTCTCCGTTGATAGTGAACAATAGCTTGGCTGGGTATAGTAGTCTGGGTTTGCATCCATGGTCTCTTAGTTTCTGCAGTACCTCTATCCAGGATCTTCTGGCTTTCATGGTTTCCATAGAGAAATCCGGTGTAAGCCTGATAGGTTTACCTTTATAAGTTACTTGACCTTTTTCCTTTGCAGCTCTTAAAATTTTTTCTTTAATATTTATGTTTTGTGTTTTGATTATTATATGGCGCGGGGATGTTTTTTTCTGATCCAATCTATTCGGTGTTCTGTATGCTTCTTGAACCTTCATAGGAATATCGTTCTTTAGGTTGGGAAAGTTTTCTTCTATAATTTTGTTGAATATATTTTCTGGGCCTTCGATCTGCAGTTCTTCTACTTCTTCAATCCCTATTATTCTTAGATTTGGTTTTTTTATTGTGTCCCAGATTTCCTGAATGTTTTGTGAAGAGAATTTGTTGGATTTGCCGTTTTCTCTGACCAGAGCATTTATTTTCTCTATGGTATCTTCAGAATCTGAGATTCGTTCTTCTATCTCTTGTATTCTATTGGTTATGCTTGATTCTGTAGTCTCCGCTCGTTTACCTAGGTTTTCCATATCCAGCCGGTTCTCGTTTTGTGTTTTCTTCATTGCCTCCATTTCAGTTTTCAATTCTTGGACTGTTTCCTTTACTTGTTTGATTGTTTTTTCTTGGTTTCTCAGGGTATCCCTCACGGATTTACTTATTTCTTCAAACTTTTTGTTATATTTCTCATCCATTTCTATACTTATTTCTTCAAACTTTTTGTTATACTTCTCGACCAGTTCCTTAAGGGAGTTATTCATATCCTGTTTAAGGGACTCTATTGCTTTCATAATGGCACTTTTTTCCACTTCATCTGGGTTAGAGTGTTCAAATCCTTCTGTTGTAGGGTCATTGGGATCTGATATTTTCATGTTGTTTTTCAGATTGTTGGAGGAGGTCTTGCCTTGGCGTCTGCCCATCTCTTCGATCAAATGCTCTCTATTGGAACTTCTGGTATCGGGTCAGGTTCCCTTGTTGGGCAGGGAGTTCACTGATAGAATGCCTACCTTTCCCCAAGCAGGGTATTGAACCACAGGCACTGCCTCTTTCCGGGATGCCCCTACAGAGCAGGCCCAGTGTGCAAGGCAGCTGAACTGGGGAAATTTTATGGGCTCAGTGGGAGGGGAGAAATATAGAAATTTGTACCTGGATGGAAGCTGGGATGGCAGGTGGGAGAGCCTAGCAGGGTGGAAACAGCACTGCAGGCTGACCTGGGAGTCTATGGGGTTGGGGAAAGTCCTAGCTCCCCCTCGCCGGGCCCCTGCCGCGGGCCGGAATCAACTCACCACTCCGAAGGCCCTCTGGCTGGAAGCTGGGATGGCTGGCGGGGAAGCTAGCAGGGTGGAGCCAGCAGAGCAGGCTGACCTGGGAGTCTATGGGGTCGGGGAGAGTCCTAGCTTCCCCTCGCCGGGCCCCTGTCACGGGTCCGAATCAACTCACCACTCCGAAGGCCCTCTGGATGGAAGCTGGGATGGCTGGCGGGGAAGCTAGCAGGGTGGAGCCAGCAGAGCAGGCTGACCTGGGAGTCTATGGGGTCGGGGAGAGTCCTAGCTCCCCCTCGCCGGGCCCCTGCCGCGGGCCCGAATCAACTCACCACTCCGAAGGCCCTCTGGATGGAAGCTGGGATGGCTGGCGGGGAAGCTAGCAGGGTGGAGCCAGCAGAGCAGGCTGACCTGGGAGTCTATGGGTCGGGGAGAGTCCTAGCTTCCCCTCGCCGGGCCCCTGTCGCGGAATGATTCTTTATCATATATAAAAGTTCAGATTTGTGAGTTCTTTAAGATTCCTTCTAAGCTTTCAAAATAAGTAGTAAAGTGATTGGTCCTTTCATTGTAGCTGCAAAACGCAGATTGCCAGTAAAAGAATATATTGCTTGCTTACACACTACTAATCTATAAGAAGTTGATTGGGTATGAATGTACGTGGGTTCTTGGGATAATTTGTTATACGTAACACTTGTAACACTTGTTATACGTAAAATGTTAAATCATGTAAGGATTATGGAAATGCTTTTTTTTTTAACTTGTACTCATTGTAACCTTCCTTTGAAAAATAGACTGTATCCAGGCTTTGTCCTTGGGACTGATAACCACAGTCCTTTAGTGGGGAACCATCAGTCCTGGAGTGTGTAGAGGTTTCCTTACAGCTCTGAGAGCTCCCCAGATGTCGACACAGTCTCATTTGCAGTTTCTAGGGAAAGTTGGACACTCAATGGATTTGTGAGAATGAAGGGACCTGCCCTCTTTGCCTGCTTCACCCTACCGACTGTTGCACAAATTGCAGAGATGTGGCATTTTGTGTCTGGGGATAAATAGCAGTCTTCTGTGAACTGCTAAGGTGCCTCCTGGAAACTTGGTGTCTGTGATCCCTAGAATGTCACCTCCTTCTTGAGAGGACTAGTGGGAAAGCCTTGCTGTGACATTCGGTCAGGGTTTATGAAGACAACTGGAAGTGGAAAGGGGGAGCTTTTGCTGGTCTATGTTCCACCCCAGAGAAGAAGAAGCACTTCTTCTTAAGGAAGCTCACTTCCTTAAGTGATGATATTTCACTCCCTGAAAGATCAAATGCTTTTCAGAAATCCTGAGCCTTTTGGTAAGAGCTCTGATAGGTAGGCTATGGTAAGAGTCCAGGAAACGTGGTGAATTGACTTCAGTTCCCTCTGGGGTAGCTCAACCCTGCTGTGTTACAGAGCCAAGCCAGGTCTCACATGACATATTAATTTCATTTCTGCTGCTGTGATAGAATAACATGATTCAAAGCAACTCTGTTTTTGTGGATGGACCCAGAGGAAGAGTCCATAACTGTGGTGAGCAAGGGGCAGATGGTTCAGCTGAAAGTGTGGGATGGTCTCTTGCTGCTTTGATCACAACAGTATCATCTTTTAGGTTCTGAAATGACTTTTTGGGAGTAAGCAACTCTTTACACATTCTCTACTTGTAGTGATATCTCATTTGTATTTTAATAATGCTTGCCTGAGGTTCAGAGAGTAATATAGCCACTCTGATCAGGCTTGCAGATCAGGCAGTGCTGACACACACATTGAATCCCAGTAGCCACACTAGTTAACCATAGAAATCGAGCGATAGTGCTGCATGCCTTTAATCCCAGCACTACAGGCAAGAGGAGACAGCTCTCACAAGGTCTCATTCTGAGATCCCTGGAGGCAAAATTGCCTTTTCAGACTGAGGTAGAGGTAAGAGCAGAGCCAGTGGCTGACTGTTTTGCTTTTCTGACCTTCAGGTTGAACCCCAATTTCGGTCTCTGAGATTTTATGAATTGTGCATCATTTCTTCTCTGCTACATCTCTTCACAAATTGAAGGCTTAGCTGGGTGTGTTCTGGTCCTTCCTTTTGTTCCAGAGCAGAGCAGGCCTCCCCTTCATGGTCCCTACCTCCTTAACAACTACATCCTTTCTTTCAGCACATGTGCTGGCTGTAACAATTAGCTTTCTCATGCTCTGTTTGTCCCAAAACTGTATAACTTTCTGTTCTTTTTATCCAGCTTGATATTTTTTCACTCTTGGGCTGCCTAAGGTTTAGTGGTAATAACCTTTCCACAGACTCAATTTCCTTTAATTTTTTTTGTTGAAAACAGACTCTTTCATTATTCAGCATCACCTGTTTACAGTTTCCCCTTGCTGTACTCCTCCCAGTTCTTCCTCCCCTATTGTCCCTTCCAGATCTACTCCCTTTCTGCCTCTCATTAGAAAAAAACAGGTTTCTAAGAGATAACAACCACATATGACAAAATAAAATATAATAAGATTAAACAAAAACCATGACATCGAGCCTGGACAAGTTAACCTGACAGAAAGAAAAGAGATCGAGCCTGCCTGCCTGTCCGGGAAGGGAGCACAGCCCTTCCCCCCTCAGCTTCTGCGGCAGGGTCTTCGGTGTTCCAAGGGACCCCTCCCCTCCCCCCACTGCTGTGGGCCCTTTGTCTCCTGGGTCCTGGGAAGACCAGCTAGCCCTGTTGCACTGCTTAGGAGTTCTTCCCAGAGAGTTGAGTGGGTGCTCACCTGGGCAGCCTGCCTGCCCAGGAAGAGAGCACAGCCCCCCCGCAGCTTCTGAAGCAGGGTCTTCGGTGTTCCAAGGGACCCCTCCCCTCCCACCCACTGCTGCGGGCACTTTGCCTCCCGGGTCCTGGGAAGACCAGCTAGCCCTGTTGCACTGCTGAGGCGCTCTTCCCAGAGAGCTGGGTGGGTGCTAGCCTGGGCAGCCTGCCTGCCTGTCCGGAAAGGGAGCACAGCCCTTCCCCCCTCAGCTTCTGCGGCAGGGTCTTCGGTGTTCCAAGGGACCCCTCCCCTCCCCCCACTGCTGCGGGCCCTTTGTCTCCTGGGTCCTGGGAAGACCAGCTAGCCCTGTTGCAATGCTTAGGAGTTCTTCCCAGAGAGGTGAGTGGGTGCTCACCTGGGCAGCCTGCCTGCCCGGGAAGAGAGCACAGCCCCCCCCAGCTTCTGCAGCAGGGTCTTCGGTGTTCCAAGGGACCCCTTCCCTCCCCCCCCACTGCTGCGGGCCCTTTGCCTCCCGGGTCCTGGGACGACCAGCTAGCCCTTTGCACTGCTTAGGAGTTCTTCCCAGAGAGGTGAGTGGGTGCTCACCCGGGAAGAGAGCACAGCCCCCCCCACCCGAGCTTCTGCAGCAGGGTCTTTGGTATTCCAAGGGACCCCTCCCCACCCCCCACTGCTGCGGGCCCTTTGCCTCCCGGGTCCTGGGAAGACCAGCTAGCCCTTTGCACTGCTTAGGAGTTCTTCCCAGAGAGGTGAGTGGGTGCTCACCTGGGCAGCCTGCCTGCCCGGGAAGAGAGCACAGCCCCCCCCCCCCCAGCTTCTGCAGCAGGGTCTTCGGTGTTCAAAGGGACCCCTCCCCTCCCCCCGACTGCTGTGGGCCCTTTGCCTCCCGGGTCCTGGGAAGACCAGCTAGCCCTTTGCACTGCTTAGGAGTTCTTCCCAGAGAGGTGAGTGGGTGCTCACCTGGGCAGCCTGCCTGCCCAGGAAGAGAGCACAGCCCCCTCCAGCTTCTGCAGCTGGGTCTTCGGTGTTCCAGGGGACCCCCCCACACTGCTGTGGGCCCTTTGCCTCCCGGGTCCTGGGAAGACCAGCTAGCCCTGTTGCACTGCTGAGGCGCTCTTCCCAGAGAGCTGAGTGGGTGCTAGCCTGGGCAGCCTGCCTGCCTGTCCGGGAAGGGAGCACAGCCCTTCCCCCCTCAGCTTCTTCAGCAGGGTCTTCGGTGTTCCAAGGGACCCCTCCCCTCCCCCCACTGCTGCGGGCCCTTTGTCCCCCGGGTCCTGGGAAGACCAGCTAGCCCTGTTGCACTGCTGAGGAGTTCTTCCCAGAGAGGGCTGAGGAGCTCTATCCAGAGAGTGCTGTGAAGTCCTACCCAGAGAGTGCTCAGGAGTTCTATCCAGAAAGTGCTGAGGAGTTTCATCCAGAGTGGAGGAGATGGGCAGGCGCCAATGCAAGAATTCCTCCAACAACCTGAAAGGCAACATGACATCGCCAAAATCCAGGGAGCTCGAACCTAGAAAAATTGAACACCCTACTCCAGAAGAAATAGAAGAAATCGACTCTAAGTGCTTCTTTATGAAAATAATAGAGGAACTTAAACAGGAGGTGAAAATCTGCCGTAAAGAAATGGAAGATAAGTATAACAAAAAAATTGAGGAAATGAGTAAAGAAATGGAAGAGAAATATACCAAAAAGTTTGAAGAAATGAGTAAATCCGTAAATGAAATTCTGGGAAACCAAGAAAAAACAATCAAACAGGTAATAGAAACAGTTCAAGATTTGAAAACTGAAATGGAGTCAATGAAGAAATCACAAACCGAGGGCCGGCTGGCTATGGAAAATCTGGGTAAATGAACAGAGACTTCAGAAACAAGCTTAACCAATAGAATACAAGAGATAGAAGAAAGAATCTCAGACTCTGAGGACACCATAGAGAAATTAAACACTCTGACCAAAGAAAACAGCAAATCCAACAAATTCTCATCACAAAACATTCAGGAACTGTGGGACACAATAAAAAAACCAAATCTAAGAATAATAGGAGTAGAAGAAGGAGAAGAATTGCATTTCAAAGGTCCAGAAAATATACTCAACAAAATTATAGAAGAAAACTTTCCCATCCTAAAGAACGATATTCCTATGAAGGTTCAAGAAGCATACAGAACACCGAATAGACTGGATCAGAAAAAAACATCCCCTCGTCATATAATAATCAAAACACAAAGCATTCAGACTAAAGAAAGGATATTGAGAGCTGCAAAGGAAAAAGGTCAAGTAACTTATAAAGGTAAACCTATCAGACTTACATCAGACTTCTCGATGGAAACCATGAAAGCCAGAAGGTCCTGGATAGAGGTACTGCAGAAACTAAGAGACAATGAATGCAAGCCCAGACTACTTTACCCAGCCAAGCTATTGTTCACTATCAACGGAGAAAACAAAATATTCCAGGATAAAAACAAATTTAAACAATACGTAGCTACTAATCCAGCCTTACAGAGAATACTAGAAGGAAAATCACAACCCAAGGAATCCAACATTCCCAACACTGCCTACATTAACTCAGACATCTAGCGACCTTTCACAAGCACAACTCAAAGAAGGAAAACACATACACTCTACTACTTAAAAAAAAAATGACCGGAGTCAACAACCACTGTTCATTAATATCACTTAATATCAATGGTCTCAACTCACCTATAAAGAGGCACAGACTTAGAGATTGGATACGAAAACAGGATCCAACATTCTGCTGTCTACAAGAAACACACCTCAACCACAAAGACAGACACCTACTCAGAGTAAAAGGTTGGGAAAAGGTTTTCCAAGCAAATGGACCTAAGAAACAAGCGGGTGTGGCCATTCTAATATCTAACAAAATCGACTTCAAACTAAAATTAATCAGAAGAGATGGAGATGGACATTTCATACTCATAACAGGAACAATAAATCAGGAAGAAGTCTCAATCTTGAATATCTATGCCCCTAATATAAAGGCACCCACATATGTAAAAGAAACTCTTCTAGAACTCAAGGCAGTCATCAAACCACACACACTAATAGTAGGAGACTTCAACACTCCTCTCTCACCAATGGACAGGTCAATCAGACAGAAACCTAACAGAGAAATAAGAGAATTATTAGAGGTATTGAATCAAATGGACTTAACAGACATCTATAGAACATTCCACCCAAATAGGAAAGAATATACCTTCTTCTCTGCAGCTCATGGAACCTTCTCGAAAATTGACCACATACTGGGTAACAAAGCAAACTTCCACAGATACAAAAAAATAATAGTAACCACTTGTGTCTTGTCAGACCACCATGGATTAAAGTTAGAATTCAAGAACAGTGCTACCCCCAGGAAGCCATCAAATTCATGGAAGTTGAACAGTCAACTACTGAATCACCCCTGGGTCAAGGAAGAAATAAAGAAAGAAATTAGAGTCTTTCTTGAATTTAATGAAAATAAAGACACAACATACAACATACTCAAACCTATGGGACACTATGAAAGCAGTGCTAAGAGGAAAGTTCATAGCACTAAGTGCCCAATTAAAGAAAACGGAGAAAGCACACATTGGAGACTTAACAGCACCCTTGAAAGCTCTCGAAAAAAAAGAAGCTGATTCACCCAGGAGGAGTAGAAGACTGGAAATTATCAAACTGAGGGCTGAAATCAACAAAATAGAAACACAGAAAACAATCCAAAGAATCAATGGATCAAAAAGCTGGTTCTTGGAGAAAATCAACAAGATCTACAAACCCCTATCCAAATTAATCAAATGGCAGAGAGAGAACATGCAAATTAATAAGATCAGAAATGAAAAGGGGAACATAACCACTGACACAGAGGAAATTCAGAGAATCATCAGATCTTACTACGAAAATTTATATGGGACAAAGTTGGAAAATGTAAAAGAAATGGACATTTTTTTAGATAAGTACCATATACCAAAGTTGAACCAAGAACAGGTGAGCAATCTAAATAGACCTGTCAGTCGTGAAGAATTAGAAGCTGTTATTAAAAATCTCCCTACCAAAAAAAGCCCAGGACCAGATGGTTTCAATGCAGAATTCTACCGGAACTTCCAGGAAGACCTAATACCTATACTCCTTAATGTATTTCACAATATAGAAACAGAAGAATCACTGCCAAACTCTTTTTATGAAGCTACAGTTACCCTGATACCAAAACCACACAAAGACACAACCAGGAAAGAGAATTACAGACCAATATCACTCATGAACATTGACGCAAAAATACTCAATAAAATACTGGCAAACCGAATCCAAGAATACATTAGAAAAATTATCCATTATGATCAAGTGGGTTTCATCCCAGAGATGCAGGGTTGGTTCAACATACGCAAATCTATCAATGTAATCCATCATATAAATAAACTGAAAGAAAAAAAATCATATGATCATTTCATTGGATGCTGAAAAAGCATTTGACAAAATTCAACACCCATTTATGATAAAGGTGTTGGAGAGACTGGGGATACAAGGATCATACCTAAATATAATAAAAGCAATATACAGCAAGCCGACAGCCAACATCAAATTGAATGGAGAGAAACTCAAAGCCTTTCCACTAAAATCAGGAACACGACAAGGCTGTCCACTCTCTCCATACCTCTTCAATATAGTGCTTGAAGTTCTAGCAATAGCAATAAGACAACATAAGGGGATCAAGGGGATTCGAATTGAAAAGGATGAAGTTAAACTTTCATTATTTGCTGACGATATGATAGTGTACATAAGCGACCCCAAAAACTCTACCAAAGAACTCCTACAGCTGATAAACACCTTTAGTAACGTGGCGGGATACAAGATCAACTCCAAAAAATCAGTGGCACTCCTATACACAAAGGATAAAGAAGCTGAGAGGGAAATCAGAGAAACATCACCTTTCATGATAGCCACAAATAGCATAAAATATCTTGGGGTTACTCTAACCAAGGATGTGAAAGACCTATTTGACAAGAACTTTAAGCCTTTGAAAAGAGAAATTGAGGAGGATACCAGAAAATGGAAAGACCTCCCCTGCTCTTGGATTGGGAGAATCAACATAGTAAAAATGGCAATTCTACCAAAAGCAATCTATAGATTCAACGCAATCCCCATCAAAATCCCATCAAACTTCTTCACAGACCTTGAGAGAACAATAATCAACTTTATATGGAAAAACAAAAAACCCAGGATAGCCAAAACAATCTTATACAATAAAGGAACTTCTGGAGGCATTACTATCCCTGACTTCAAACTCTATTACAGAGCTACAGTATTGAAAACAGCCTGGTATTGGCATAAGAACAGAGAAGTCGACCTATGGAATCGAATAGAAGACCCAGATACTAACCCTCAAACCTATGAACACCTAATTTTTGACAAGGGAGCTAAAGGTATACAATGGAAGAAGGAAAGCGTCTTTAACAAATGGTGCTGGCATAACTGGATGTCAACCTGTAGAAGAATGAAAATAGATCCATATCTATCACCATGCACAAAATTCAAGTCCAAATGGATTAAAGACATCAACATCAATCTGTCCACTTTGAACCTGATAGAAGAGAAAGTGGGAAGTAGTCTACAAGATATAGGCACAGGAGGCCACTTCCTAAGTAGGACCCCAGCTGCACAGACAATAAGAGAAACAATGAATAAATGGGACCTGCTGAAACTGAGAAGCTTCTGTAAAGCAAAGGACACTGTCAGTAAGACAAAAAGGCTGCCTTCTGACTGGGAGAAGATCTTCACCAACCCCTCATCAGACAAAGGTCTGATCTCCAGAATATACAAAGAACTCAAGAAACTAGACACTAAAACTCTAATTAACCCAATTAAAAAATGGGGGTACTGATCTGAACAGAGAATTCACAACAGATGAACTTCGAATAGCCAGAAGACACTTAAGGTCATGCTCAACCTCCTTAGCGATCAGGGAAATGCAAATCAAAACCACTTTGAGATACCATCTTACACCTGTCAGAATAGCTAAAGTCAAAAACACCAATGATAGCCTATGCTGGAGAGGATGTGGAATGAGGGGAACACTCATCCATTGTTGGTGGGAATGCAAACTTGTGCAGCCACTGTGGAAATCAGTGTGGCGATTTCTCAGGAAACTGGGAGTCAGCCTCCCTCAGGACCCAGCAATTCCTCTCTTGGGAATATACCCTAGAGATTCCCAAACATACTACAAAAGCGTTTGTTCAACTATGTTCATAGCTGCACTATTTGTAATAGCCAGAACCTGGAAACAGCCTAGGTGCCCCTCAATAGAAGAATGGTTAAAAAAGGTGTGGAACATATACACATTAGAGTTTTACTCAGCGGTAAAAAATAATGACATCTTGAATTTTGCATGCAAATGGATGGACATAGAAAACGCTTTACTGAGTGAGGTAAGCCAGACCCAAAAAGAGGAACACGGTATGTATTCACTCATAAGTGGATTCTAACCATAATTAAAGGTCTTTGAGCCTATTATTCGTGATCCTAGAGAAGCTAAATAAGAAGACGAACCTGATGAAGATTATTTAGCTATCCACCAGGTGGTAGGAAATAGTCAAGAGTCCCAGGTAACCTTGGGTGCATGGTGGGGGGCGGTGGGAGGGTTGTTGGAAGGGGAGAGGGTTAGAGAGAAGGGAGTAGGGGAGGAATGGAGAAAGCTCAGTTGACCGGGATGGGGGGAAGGGAGGAAGGATGAATATGGGATCAGGGAAGAATATATTTCAACTAAGGGAGTCATTTTAGGGTTTACAGGAAACTTGATTATATATGGAATCCCAGGTCCAAGGAGAGATCCCCAGATTGTTCTCTGGACAGAGGAGAGGGTGCCTGAACCGGCCTTGGCCCATAACCATACTGATGAATATTTTGCTTATCACCATAGATCCTTCATCTGGCATTGGATGGCGATCCAGACGGAGACCCACATTGGAGCACCGGACTGAGCCCCCCAAGATCCAAATGAGGAGCAGAAGGAGGAAGAAAATGACGAAGGACTGCGAGGGATGCTATCACCCACTGATACAAGCGGTCGGATCTAATGAGAGTTTACCAAGGCCAGTTGGACTGCAACTGAACGAGCACGTGATCCAACCAGACTCTCTGAATGTGGCCGGATTCTCTGAATGTGGCTGGTCTGGAGTCTTTCTGAGAAGCCATTGACAATGACACTGGGACTAGTTTCCTCTGCATATACTGGATTTTTGGGATCCAGTCTGTTTGGATACTCACCTTCCTGGACCTGGAGGGAGGGGGGAGGAACTTGAACTTCCCACAGGGCAGGAAACCCTGACTGCCCTTAGGGACAAAGAGGGAGGAGGAGAGGGAGGGGGGGAGTGGGAGGGCATTGGGAAGAGGAGTGTAAATGGAAACTTTTATAATTTAATAAAATTACTTTCAAAAAAAAAGAAAGAAAAGAGATCAACAACTTTCACAAGAAGCAGAGACCAACTAACTCATCCACAAATTCTAGAGTCCCATAATAATACCAAGCAGAAACCTTTAATATATGTGCAAAGGATGTAGTGTAGGCTCATTTTGTTTGGTCAAAAGTGAGGCCCTAGTCCTCTAACACCCCTATAGCCAAGAGGCTGAAATGTAATATTGAGTTGGAAGTGCCACTCCCAGCCTACCAAGAGCTGGCCACTCCCACAGGGTATGTAGGGTCATGCAGGAACAAGGAACATGTGGTTTTGGGTTTTCATGTGTGCTCCCTCTGTCTTTCCCTCAGCATGCTCTCCCAGTCACCCAGGAGTATGCCGCTATTAAACACGGGCATTTAATTGGGCTTATCTGGTCTGACTGGAGCAGATTTGCACGAGCAAAGCTGCTCATCTTAAGATGTTTTCCTAACAGATGGAGGTCCCCCGGGGGCAGCCTTTCCCACAAACTCATGACCACATGTTGGAAGCGCCCTTATCCCCTGAGCTCTCTGTACCAGGCTGAGACTGGCTCCCAGGTTAGACCAGCAATGTCTTGGTGAGCCCCCTTTTCTTGTCCTTGCTACTAGGGTTTTAGGGGACCTGTTCCTGTTTACTTTTGTTGATTATTAGGCTTTTGTGAAAGACACGGTCTGCACCAAAAGAGTGACCCAAGCAGCGAAAGCTGAGACTTTCACTGATGTGGACTTTGTTTGTTTAGGGATGCATAACATTCAATTTTCACAGCCCCATTCTGACCCAAGAGCTATTTCAGCAGACATGCTGCAATAGACTTGAGCCACACAAGTGGGCATAGACTTTTAAGATGGGTGCTTGCAATTCAAAGCCAGATTTGCTATCACCTCTTGGAATGCCTCTTACAAAATCCTATTAAATTGAGGCTATCTGACCTAAATTAACAACGTCCACCATTTTTAGATGTGCACTCTCACCCCCTTCCATCTCTCTCTCTTTCCTCATTTGGCGGCCAATGGTTTATCCTCCCCCAACTTCCATTTACTCTGCAGTAGCTCTGCTTCCCCACTTCCTTGCTGCTTGCCGCTACCCCACCAAACCTACCTGCACTGGCATATTCTTCATAAGCTGCTCCCCTGGCCGCTGCCTCCTATGCTGGGACCACTCTGACGCCACTCTGCTTGCCTCCTCTTCCTTGCTGTTTGTCAGTTCCCCGTGCGGTCTAACTGTGCTGGGATTTTAAGTTAGTCAGCTGACACAGGTTTCCCTTGTCGCATCTGCTGACCTATACTGGGATTTTTAAGTCGATCACCTACACAGGTTTCCAAAAGTGTCCTATTTGTTTGTCTGTTAGAATGATGTTGCCACAATTAAGTCTATGTAAGTGTGTTTTCATGATGTGCTTAATTTAAGTTTCTTTATACATGTGTGCTTATGTTAAAATCAGTAAAACATGTATCTACAGATTACAACAGCTCTGGAAAAATACAAACACATGGATAGCTGCCATTTTCACCTCACCACCACCTTTGGTAAGGTTAACCACATGTGCTAGTATTCTATTAGCTTTGGTAAACTGTAACTAATTAAATACACATTTAAATTTAGCTTATATACCCAATTTAAATAACAAGTAATGATACCTAGTTCTCAAGTGCCTTTACAGATCTGAGATTATGGCATTTTAACAATAAGAGCTTCAAACACAGACATGCAGCTTCCTCAGCACCCTTTGGCTCCTCCAAGAAGACAGAAGATGTCCTGTCTCCAGGCCTTGCCATTGGGTTAGGTATAGCCATTCACATCCAGCTTTCTGGATGCTTCACCCGGGAATTGATTTGCTCATCCTGCCAAGCCAGGCAGGTACACGAAATCTTCCCCACACAGGAAAATCTTTGGGTCTCTTATACTCAACAGCTAATGGCAAGCACTGATTCTAAGACTGGTGTTCTCCAAGGACTAGGGAGCATTTGCGATTGCCTGTGTAGCTAAAATGCTGCCTCATTTTTGCTCACTTTTCCCTCCCAGATCTAAGGGCATTTGACAACTTAAGGTACTGTTTGTTCTTTAACAGGTTTCATAGTCCAGGATTAACAGGTTTCAGGTGTATCTTCAGAGGTTCAGAGTTCTGGTGTAGGAGGTCCTTCTGTCTATGTGTTGCTTTCATTGGTTAATAAAGAACTGCTTAGAGCCTATGTCAGGGAAGAACAGAACTAAGAGGGGAGAGATAGGCTGTATGCAGGGAAGAAGAAGGGTGGAGTCAGAGAGACACCATGGATCTGCCAGAGACAGACGCTTGGAATTTTACCTGGTAAGCCGCTGCCACGTGGCAATACACAGATGAATAGAAATGGGTTAAATTAATATAAGAGTTGGCCAATAAGAAGTTAGAGCTAATGGGCCAAGTAATGATTTAATTAATACAGTTTCTGTGTGGTTATTTCAGTTCTGGGTGACTGGGATGAAAAAGTGGGCCTTCCTCCTACGGAGTTCCCAATTTACTTAAATTGTATTCTAAAATGTTCATATCTTTTAACCTAAAGCAATAGTCTTCTACTATGATGTAAATCTGTTCCAGTTCTCTTACAAGTTCCTAGAAAAGTTCTACTGCTGTATCAAAATCATGTCTGATTAAAAAAAAACAGTATCCAGAGCCTTTTGCTAACCAAAATCAGTTTCAAGCATATATATATTACATTTATATTATATTACATATAATAATACATATTATATTATTATGAACACTTTAGAATACAATTAAAGTAAATATAATTGTATTCTAAAGTGTTCATACTTTTTACCCTAAAGCAATAACCTTCTGCTATGATGTAAATTTGTTCCAGTTCTCTTGCAGGTTCCTGAAAAAGTTCTACTGCTGTGTCAAATCAGGTCTTGTAAAAAGCTAACAGTCTCCTATATCTTAAAAATTCAGGGTTCCCAATTACTTTAATTGTCTTAACCAAAGCAAGAGCCTTCTGCTATGACACCAAGATATAAATCTGTTCCAGTTCTCTTACAGGTTCCTGGAAAAGGTGTACAAAGTCCAAAATCAGGACTGGTTAAAAAAAAAACACCTAACAGTCTCCAGAGACTTTTGCTAACCCCAGACAGTTTCAAGTTTCAAGCATATTTTACAGGTCACCCCTGCTGCCCAGGGCAAGACCAACTCACAAAGTGCTCTCCAGATAACAACAAGCACCTGCAACAGCTCCTGGGAGTTCACTATTGGTACCAACTCTCCTAGATGAAGGACACATACCGATTAAAATCTGGTTGTATCTAATACACCCAAGCCTTACTGTCCAACCTGTTGGACTTCCCTTTTCCATTCTTTCTGGCAGTTAATGCATAAGACCAGTAATAGCAATATTTTTTTCCTTAGCGACCTGCCTTCTCTTCTTGCTCAAAAAGCAGTTGCATGAGGATTCCAGGATGACAACAAACCAGATGCCACCCCAGCCACACCTCTCACTGAGCATGATTCCAACTCCCAGCCCTCCGCTCCCTCGTGTCACCTCAAGCCCAAAGGAAGCAGCTACACTTGAGCCAACAGCCCTATATGCAAGGACTCTGGGATGTTTGGTCAAAAGTGAGACCCCAGTCCTCTAACACCCCTATATCCAAAGAGGCTGAAATGTAATATTGAGTTGGAAGTGTCACTCCCAGCCTGCCAAGCACTTCATGCTTGGACTCCAATTCCCAGCCTGCCAAACGCTTTGCTCTTGAACTCCAACTCCCAGCCTGCCAAGCACTGACACCCACAGGTTATTTAAGCTGACGCTGAAAAGAGATACAAGTGGTTTTTGGGTTTAATGTGTGCTCCCTCTGTCTTTCCCTCAGCATGCTCTCCTGGCTACCTGGGAGTGTGCCTCTATTAAACATGGGCATTTAATTTATCTTATCTGGTCTGACAAGATTTCTTTGTGCCAGCGAGGATGCTTCTCTTAAGATTTTATTCTAACACATGTAATGCCTTGTACATGTTGCTTTAGTCTCTGGAGTTCATATGAATCTTGCTCAGTTGACTCAGAGGACTTTCTTCTCCTGGTGTCCTCCAGTTCCTATGACCCATGCACTATTTCTGCCTACTCTTCCAAGGGTTTCCCTGAACTCTGAGAGGAGGGATTTTAGGGAGATATACCATTTAGAGTTATGTGTTTCAAGGACTTTCTCTCTGTGTGTAATGTATGTCTGTAGGTCTCTGCATTGCTGTATCTGTTCGCATCTGCTTCAGGAGGAAGCTCTTCTGATGATGACTCAATAATCTACTGATCTATAAGTATAACTGAATATCATTATTTTATTGATACTTAAAAAATAGACCAGGGTCTCTGGGCTACCTAGTCTCTAATTCTGGGTCACCTTGGCAGTTTTGCATATGGGTTCCATTTCATGGAAAGTTCCTTAAGTCAAATCAGACATTGGTTGATTATCTCACAAGATCTGTACCACCATTGTCCTAGCATATCTTGGAGGCAGGGCATATTGTAGGTCAAAAGTTTTGTGACTGAGATGGTGTTTACATTTCATTTTTGGTAGGTAGCCTGCAGAGTGCCTTCCCAAACCAACGACACAAGGACATAGGGGTGAATGTTTCATGTAGACCCCAGTGTGAGTTCTCCATGTTCAATTAGTTGTGTAGGTGCTATACTCAGAAATAAGACCCAGCTATTAATTTGCAGAGAGCAGTCCACTGTCTTGGTAACAGCCTGGGTGGTTGGGGAATTTCCATGGGACTCCTTTGATCAACAACTCAACTGAAAGCAACTTAGAACTGGAAGCCTAAAGAGATGGCCATTTGGGACTTTCTCCTCTTCCTCATTGTTAGGAGATTTCATTAGAATTACTTTCACATATTTTAAGAAGTTTATACTACACTAGGTTTTGACACCATCTCCCAAATGCCCCTCCATTCCTGCTGTCTTTCTCTGCATTCCCTCCCTCAACACTCCATGTGGGTGCCCTGATCTCAGGAATCCAGTGCTGTAGTCACCTTGGTATCCAAACTTCTTCACATCCAGCTGGTATCAGTGTAACGGTTTCCAGAGAAGTCTCAGTCTCACGTCTGCAGATTAAGGTTTTTTTTTGACAGCTGCATCAATTTTTTTTATCTATTAACAGTGAACCCACTGCTGACACCACTTCTCTCAATGACACTGACCACATAGAAGATACACTCAACCTCTTACAGTCAGCAGCAACAGAGAGTGCCATAGATGTGTTCCTGGGACCATTGTAAGAAAAAAAAACATTAACAGAAAAGCACAAACTATGAAAACCATGAAACTTAGTTGCCCATTGTAAAAGCTGATGAGAGTTGAAGGAAGAAATAGGTTTGATGTCAGCTGGGATGTGAGCCAACCTTACTGAAGCCAATAGGGCACAAGACATATGCCAAAGAAACACTGCTTTGGACTTTGGGACCCAATCAAACTTTTTTCAACACACAGATATTCAAATGTGCAAAATTCAATGTGTTATGAATGCTTTTGCACTAGGACACCAAAAGTGGGTCAGTTTCTAGCCTGTGTATGGAATATGACATTGCTGCAGGGAATCTGTTGCTTCCTCCTGAACTGAGGGCCAGCAAGTTTTGGAAGTGCAGACACTTTGTTGAAAACAGTGCCAGAAAACCTTATTTTTATTAGTTTGCAGTTTGAGCATACTCGCTCCTCCTCCAATGCCTCTAGGTCCACCTCTCTCTCTTTTCTCACCCATATTTATGTGCTCTTGTCTTTAAAACATCTTGTCTTATGTGTGCTGCCCATATGTTCTTAGGTGTATGGTCACTGACTGGAGTGTGGTTGATCTACCTGGGTGACACCCTTGAATAAAAGCAACTTTCCCTCTCCCAGCAGATACCAATTGCTATTAGATGCTCTGTTATGGGTGGAATTCTGCCCACATCTCCTCTCCACGCTGGGATTTTGTCTGGCCTGAGACTTACTCTTATGTGTAATTCCATCCAGTGTGAAACAAATAGACACCTTAGGTGCATCATAATGAGAAAGAATTTAAAATTGTAATTTAAAAATAGCTTTTTATTCATTCTTGATAATATTAAACATATATGGATGAAATTGAGGACATGGTTGTGGCATTTGAATTTACTGGGAAACACCAAACTTAGACTCAACTCAGTTGAGATGAAGTGACTTCATTCTCTACTAGTAGAGGGACCTCAGCCTTAGAGCCAACACAGCAGTTCATGTGGAAGGGAATGGGCAAAGGGGGTTTGAAAGATGGACATCAGAAAGAAGCATATTACAGCTACCCATGGAATCCATAGCTGGGCAGGAACACTCTTATATTCCCTCAGCTGTCTTTTCCTTTCCTCTCTACAGTAATAAAAGACCATTTCCTCCCTTTCCCACAATGATAAGTAAGTTTTACAGAAGCAAAGGTAACTCTTAACTCATCACAGCCCATTATTCCTTTCTTATCTTACCTTCGGGTCACTAAGATCTCCCAGGCATTCCACAGAAAAGGGTCAATGGCCCTTTCTCCTTTTAAATCTTCTTTAGCCATCTCAGGGCACCTGCATAAATTATAACTCAGGTCTGAGCACTCTCATGACTGTGATAGTGCCATCAGGTTAGGGATATCTGTCCTGTCCCTGCAACACAACTGCTCCAACTTATGACTGAGAAAGTTTCCATTATAATATGAGGAAGAGTTCAGCCAGAGGTATCCGGAAGAGTCCAGACTGAACTTGGTCATGAGAGGAGAGATGTAGAGGGAGCAAGGAAGAAGGGAAGAGAAGAGAGAGAGAGAAGAAGAAGAAGAAGAATAAGAAGAAGAAGAAGAAGAAGAAGAAGAAGAAGAAGAAGAAGAAGAAGAAGAAGAAGAAGAAGAAGAAAGAAGAAGAAGAAGAGAAGAGAAGAAGAGAGTCAAGAGACCAAAGAGGCCAAGAGCAAGTCAAGAGGAGTCAAGAGAGTAAACGCCCAAAATGGAAGGTTTATATAGGAATGAGGATCTGGGGGAAGGAAAGGGAAGCCCCAAGGCTGGAGACGTTTGGGACAGGTTTGAGGTGAGAAGAACAGAGAGAAACACAGGTATCGAGTAAGCTGCTGACCAGTGTGAGCTTTGGTATGCTCATAGGTACCTCAGTCATTTGTCCTGAGATTCTTTGTGACCTGACCATATGTCCAGCTGTATTGGTTCACCCCTATTTCCCTCTTCCAGTCTCCCCATACACCTTCTAACTTGTACCCTCCCAACTTTATGCCTTTTTCTTTTTAAAAGTTAATTGAAATTTTCATAGAATAAGTGAAGTGAAGAGAGGGCAGGGGGAGCCACCACTCTTTCTGTTTTGTAGTTTGAGACTATTGGGAAGGACTAACTGAACTCTCCTGAGTCTTTGCTCTTAAATAACATTTTTTTTTCATTTACTTTACATACTGACCACAGTTTCCTATTTCTTCTCTCCTCCAAGTCCCCCTTCTCCCCCCTGATTCCCATTTAATCCTTACACTCCTCCTCCATCAGCATTCAGAAAAGTGCTGGCCTCCCATGGGCTTCAGCAAAGAAGTTTAAGGAGGAAGAATCTCCTTCCCTTGCATTCAGGCTGGGCAAGGTAATCCAGTATGGAGAACAGGTTTCCAAAAGCCAGTTAAGCACCATGGAAAGGCCCCCATCTTACTACTAGTTGCCTTATTGAGCCACCAAGCTACATAACTGTCACACACATGTGGAGGACCTAGGTCGGTCCTGTGGATGCTTCCTGTTAGTCCAGTGTCTATAAGCCTCCTCGAGCTCAGCTCAGCTGTCTCTGTGGGTTCCCTCACCATGAACCCCTGACTTGTAAATCATTCCTCCCTTTCTTCAACAAGACTCCCAGAGCTCAGGCCACTGCTTGGTTTTGGATTTCTGTGTCTGCTTCCTTCAGTTACTGGATAGAGTATCTTTGATGACAAGTAGGGCAGTCACCAATATGATTACAGTGGATGGCCAGTTAAGGTACCCTCTCAACTCTTCCTAGCAATCTTAGCTGTTAACCTTGTGAATTCCTGAGGGTTTACCTGGTGCCAGTTTTCTCTCTAACCCCAAAATTACCTCTGAACAAAACATCTCTTGAGTTACTGTCCTGCTCTGCCCCACCTCCAACCCTCTTCCTGCACCCAGGCCACCTAATCAGCTCCCTCAAGATCCCATCCCTCCATTTCCTCTCCTTTATCCAAATTTACCCAAGGGATCCCTTCTGTTTCCTGTTTCCAGGGAATTCCATTCATCCCTCTTTGGTCTTTCCTAATCATCTAGCCTCTGAGAGACTTTCAATTGTAGGTTGGTTTTCTATACTTTACTCCTAAAATCCATTTATGAGTGAGTACATACACTATTTGTCTTTCTGAGTCTGGGTAACCTCATTGAGACTTCTTTTTTCTAGTTCTACCCTTTTGCCTGCAAATTTTATGATGCAATTTTCTTTTATAGCTTAGTAATATTCCATTGTGTAAATGTACCACATTTCCTTTATCTATTGTTTGTTGAGGGGCATCTAGGTTGTTTCCAGGTCCTGGCTGTTAAAATTAAAGCTTCTATGAATATACTCTAACAAGTGTCCTTGTGGTATGATTGAGAATCCTTTGGGTATATTCCCAAGATTGCTATAGCTTGGTCTTGAGATAGATTGACTTCTTATTTTCTGAGAAACTGCCATATTGATTTCCAAAGTAACCACACAGGTTTGTACTCCCACTAAGTAAATGTTCCCACTAATGGGAACATTTCTACACATCCTCTCCAACATATGATGATGTCATCAGTGTTTTTGATGCTAGCCATGCTGACAGGTACAAGATGATATTTCAGACTCATTTTGATTTGGTAATGACTAAGCATGTTGAGGAGTTACTTAAACATCTTTTAGTCATTTAAGATTCTTCTGTTGAAAAAAATTTGTACCCCATTTTTAAATTGCTTTATCTGGTATTTTGATATTTAGTTTCTTGAGTTATTTTATATTTTGTAGTTCAACCCTCTGTCAGATGTAGAGTAGGTTAAGATCTTTTCCCATTCTAGAGGCTAATGTTTTATCTTTTTGATAGTGGCCTTTGCCTTACAGAAGCTTTTCAGTTTCAAGAGATTCCATTTATTAATTCTCGATCTTAGTATCTGTGCTAGTGGTGTTATATTTAGAAAGTGGTCTCCTGTGCCAATGTATTCAATGCTACATCCTACTTTATCTTCTATCAGATTCAGTGTAACTAGATTTATGTTGAAATCTTTGATCCACTTGAACTTGAGTTTTTGAAGGGTGATCAATATGTTTCTATTTGTATTCTTCTACATGTCAACATCCACTTATATCAGCACCATTAGTTGAAGATGTTTTCTGTTTTCCATTCTACAATTTTGGTTTCTTGATCAAAATTTGGTGTTCATAGGTTTGTGGATTTATGTTAGGGTGTACAATTTGATTCCATTGGTCAATGTGTCTGTTTTTATGCCAATACCAAGTTGTTTTAATTGCTGTAGCTTTATAATAGAGTTTTATGTCAGGGATGGTGATGCCTCTGGAAGCTCCTTTATTGTGCAGGGTTTTTCAGCTATCCTGGATTTTTTTCCACATGAAGTTTAGTATTGTTCTTCAAGGTCTGTTAAGAATTGTGTTGTTATTTTGATGGGGATGGAATTGAATCTGTAGATTGATTTTGGTAAGATTGCCATTTTTAACTATGTTAATCCTACCTATCCATGAGCATGGTAAATTTTTCCATTTTGTGATATCTTCTTCAATTTCTTTCTTTGTAGACTTAAAGTTCTTGTCATATAAGCCTTACAATTGCTTGGTTAATGCTATCCCAAGATATTTTATATCATTTATGGCTATTGTTAAAGGTGCTGTTTCTTTGATTTCTTCCTCCACCCGTGTATTATTTGTATATAGGAGGACTACTGATATGTTGTTGCTCTTATTAATCATGTAGCCTGTAACATTACTGAAGGTGTTTATCATTTGTAAGTATTCCCTGGTGGAATTTTTAGGGTCAGTTATGTATAGTATAATATCATCTTCAAGTAGCGAAAGTTTGACTTCTTCCTTTCTAATTTGTATCCCCTTGATCTCCTTTTGTTGTCTTATTGCTCTAGCTAGAATATTGAGTGCTATGTTAAATAGATATGTCGAGAGTGGACAGCTTTGCCTTGCTCCTGATTTTAGTGGAATCACTTTGATTCTCTCACTTTAATTTGATGTTGTCTGTAGTCTTGCTGTATATTGCTTTTATTATGTTTAGATGTGTCTCTTGAATCCCTGATCTCTCTAAGACCTTAACCATGAAGGGATGTGGATTTTGTCAAATGATTTTTTTAGCATCTAATAAGATGACCATGTGGTTTTCTCTTTCAGTTTACTTATTATTACATTGACAGATTTGACAGATTTTCATATGTTAAACCATCCCTGCCTCTCTGTGATTAAGCCTACTTGGTCATGGTGGATGATTTTTTGATGTATCCTTGGATTTGGTTTGTCAATATTTTAATGAGTATTTTTGCATCAATGTTCATGAATGAGATTGATTTGTAATTCTCTTTCTTTTCTGTGTCTTTGTTTAGTTTGTGTATCAGGGTAGCTGTAGCCTCATTAAAAGAATTTAGTCACGTTCCTTCTATGACCCACTCTGCCACCCAAACCCACCAACCCCATCATCCTCTCTTTCACCAACCATCCAACACATTAGGAGCCCCTATAACAAGTACCACCTACAAAAGTTAGAGGAGCAGGAGAAAGACTGTTTCCCCAAGCTAAACTGCTCCAATCTCCTGGTCCCCAACCCAAGGGAAAATCCTATGCTCCACCCTCCCACCTCAGCCTCAGGAAGGCAAATGGGCCCTGTACCCACTTTGGTGGATGCCCACTGCTCTTGAGCTGTCCCCAGAAGCTGACCAATGATGAGAGACCCATATGCAGGCTACCCCAACATGCCTAACACCCACTGGACTCTGTAACCTCTACAACCCACTATGCCACCCAAACTCACCAGTTCATCATCAGTTGCTTGGACAACCATTAATCACACATCAGCAGCTCCTATACAAGCACTATCAACTCCAGCTGAATGAGTAGCAATGCCTATAAGGCACCAGCACCACCTACACAACTTAGAAGAAGTGTTCATTGGCACAGGCACAACCCACACCAATAAGAAGAACAAACTCCAAGGGCACAAGTAAAGCAAACATAAGCTAGAAGAACTGGAGGATATGAAACATTTAGGCATCTCTGAGGAAACTCTTCTTGATCTGAAGACCAATCAACTACCAGAAACCTTGGCCATTCAGGCTAAAAGGCCAATGCTGGAATAACTGGGATCTTGGCATGTTCAAGAATATGTATATGTGTATATACATATATATATATATACACATATGTATTCTATATAAGATATTCATCAGTCTGAAATAATGAATATCTTAAATATCACCATAGAACCTTCACCAAGCAACTGACAGAAACAGAGGCAGAGACCCATATTGGAGAACCAGACTGAGCTCGTAAAATCCAGTTAAAGGTGGGAGGAATGAGAACATGAGCAAAGAAGTAAAGACTGTGATGGGTATGTTTACTAAAACAGTTTACCTTAGCTAAATGGAGCTCACCACATTTAGCCGGACAGGGAAGGAGCAAGCATAAGACCAAACTAGTCCTTCTGAATGTTGTTGATAGTTGCATGACTGGAGCAGCCTGCAGGGCCAATAGCAGTGGCACCAGGATTTATCACCACTGCTTGTACTGGCTTTTTGGGAATCTGTCCTCATTGGATGGAAACCTTGATCTGCCTAGATATAGTATGGAGGGCCTTGAACCTTCCCCAAAACAATGTGCCTTACACTCTATGAGGAGTGGATTGGGGGTGGGTTAGGGGAGAAAGAGGAGGGGATAGGAAAAGGGGAGGGACTTAGAACTTGGATTGGTCTGTGTAATGAAAAAAGATAGTTTGTTTTCTTTTAAATAAATAAGTAAATAACCCTAAAAATGTAAAAGGAATAGAAATAGATGCATTGCAATCACCCTGCACAAAACTCAAGTCCAAGTGTATCAAAGACCTCAACATAAATCTAATTACAGTGAACCTGATAGAAGATAAAGTGGGAAGAAGTCCTAAATGCATTGGCATAGGAGACAACTTTCTATATTGAATACCAGTAGCACAGGCATTGAGATTGACAATTAACAAATGGTACCTCCTGTAACTGAAAAGCTTCTGTAAGGCAAAAGATACTGTCAATAAGACAAAATGTCATTCAATAGAATGGAAAAAAGATCTTCACTAATCCCACATCCAACAGAGGGTTGATCTCTAAAATATGTAATGAACCCAAGGAACTAGTCTTAAAAAAATCAAATGAATCAATTAAAAATACAGTTTAGTTCTAAACAGAGAATTCTTGACAGAAGAATCTCAAATGACTGGAACGTGTTTAAGGAATTGCTCAACATTCTTAGTCAGCAGGGACATACAAATCAAAACGAGTCTGAGACACCATCTTGAAAGTGTCAGAATGGCTAAGATCAAACACACTAATGACACCTTATGTTGGAGATAATGTGGAGTAAGGTAAACACTCCTCTGTAGGTACCAAGGTCTTTCCCCTTTTCTTCCTTGGCAATTCGCAGGGCCGTGTGACCTCCGGCTCCCTGGAGATTCTGCACTAGCACTGGCTTGAGGGTATAGTTTACAAAGAACCTGGCTCTCTTTGTTATGGTGATTCCACCTGTAAACAAGGTTCTAGCAGTGGGCCCCATACACCTGCCCCTCCCAGCTGATTCTGCCTGAGGCGCTGGGGCCTGTAATTTCCTTCTCCTGCTCCTGATGGGAGGAGGCCTTGCCCTTTTGATCCCCCTTGCCCACTGGTATAAATACCCGACTTGAGTTTAATAAAGTTGCCATTTACTCTTTGGTAAGTGAGCAAGGTCTCTTTTGTGTGTGTCTGTTTTAACCCTCAGGACAATCGTCCATTCTCGTGGGCCCGAGTTCGGGAAAGCGTGCGCCTGGATCGGGTGTGGGTATCCACAGAAAAGGCGGGGCCTTACACTCCTCCACTGCTAGTGGAAGTGCAAACTTCTATGACCACTTTGGAAGTCAGAATTTTCTGAAGCAATCTATCTCAAGTCCCAGATTTAACAACCTTGGACATATAACCAAAGGATGCTCAATCATACTACAAGGACACTTGCTCAACTATGTTCATAACAGGTTTATTTGTATTGTCTGGAACCTGGAAACAACCTAGATTTCCTTCAACTGAATAATAAATAAAGGAAATGAGGCACATTTACACTCAGCTGTAAGAAAAACAATGACATCATGAAATTTAGAGGCAATTGGATAGAACTAGACAAAAGTTATCCTGAGTGAGGTAACCCAGATCTAGAAAGACAAATATGCTATATACTCACTCATAAGTGAATATTACCTACAAAGTAAATGACAACAAGGCTACAAGGCTATAATCTACAGCCCCAGAGAGGTGAGGTAACAAAGTGAGCCCAAAGAAGGACACAGGGATTTTTCTGATAAGGGGAAATAAAAGAGATTCCATGGGAAAACTAAGGGATGGGTGTTGTGGTGTATGGGGGTATGGGAACATGAGTGATTGGGTTGAGTGATTTGAAGAAGGGACAGAGGGGAAGAGCAATAGAAGAGATGCCTTGCTCAGGGGTGCCATCTCAGTGTTAAGGAAAAACCTGCTGCCATGGAAACTCACAGGAATCCACACAGATAACCTGAGCTAAGACTCCTGGCAAAATCGGGAGGGTGCCTGAACTGACCTTTAATCAGGTTGCTGACTACCCTCATTGTCATCATTGAACCTCCATCCAGTAACTTATGGAAGATGCAGGGGTCCACTGCCAAGTATTAGGCCAAGCTTTAGGAATCCTGTTGAAGAGCAAAGAAGGGATTGTGACCTAAGAATGTCAAGGTCTTGACAGGGGAATTGGCAGAGACAGCTGACCTGAGTCTTGGAAGCTCAAAGAGTCTGAACTTACAGCTAGAGAGATTACATGTGACCACTCTAGGTCATCTTCATATATGCAATAGTTATTTAGCTTGGTCTGTATATGTGGCTCCTAGCAGTGGGATCAGGACCTGTCCTTGGTGATTAAGATGTTTTTGGGAACCCATTCCCCATGTTTGCTGTCTTGCCTACTCTTGATTCAGGTATCAGGGGAAGGGGATTTTTGATAACACCCACAAAAGGCCTAAATTTTTGAATAGAGATGGAGAAATGGCTGGGAGAGAATTAGGGGAGGTGGGGGGATGGAACTGGAGGAGAGAAGGGAGGCAGAACTGTGATCAGAATGTAAAACAAATGAAAACTTTTAATTAATAAAAATTAAAATAAAGATGAATTTATTATGTACACAGTGTTCTGCTTGCATGTATACCTGCACACCAGAAGAGGGCAATAGATCTCAATACAGATGGTTGTGAGTAACCATGTGGTTGCTTAGAATTGAACTCAGGACCTCTGGAAGAGCAGCCAGTGCTCTTAACCTCTGAAGCATCTCTTTAGCCCCACAGTGATACATTTTAATAAAAATTTGGCTAGATACTCGAAGCCCTCAGCCTGTTGTTAGTGGTCACATTGAAAATCAAGGCAAGAATGATGTCTCTCTTCACGGCACACACACTCCAGCTTCAGATGCCTCTGTGGATCTACTCATCCGGATGAGCATGTCCTTGCTTTATTAACACAAAACCATTGCAGTGAATGGCTTGGGGATGTGATCGACTGTTATAAGGGTGGCCACACATTACTGTAGCTGTGCTGCTCTCCACTAGAGGGCATTCGTCTGTGTCTGTACATGATCTGAATAGTGTCAATTATTAAGGAATTCTGCTGGCCTCTTGTCAGTAGCCACCACTGGGATCTTCAAAAGTCCTACAATGTGTGAGACCCTCACCCCTTATTCTCAAAGGGACGAGAATACATTTCCTAGCACAATGTTTTAAAATTAGAAACACTGATCAGTGCTTTCCTTCAGTCTTCCCACCTGAGAAATTCCAAAGCACAAGGACACTCAGCCAGCCACCTGGTGATAAAGACAAGCAGAATAACCTTCCTCTAAACAAAGAATAAGCTGACATAGCAGGAAAGAGCAAAAGATCTTGCTCCCATGCCAAAGCGGCTCTGAAAGGCCTTCTTGTAGTATCACCTTTTAAAAATTAATCCCGCAAAGGAAGTTTTTAACTTCTCTGTCTACCTTGCTGTTTCAGGGTATTGGAGGAGAAGTTCCTGGACAGCCTGTACTTGCAATAAAGAAGTTAACCTTGCATTTTGCAGTCCAGTCTGCTCTCATTTCTGGTGGTCTCTCTCTGGGGGTCGTAACTGGGCACAACATTTAGTGCACTGGCCAGGAACCCCCTCCGGGATCCCACCCGGATGAGAACAGTTCAGCTCATTAACATCTGCCAGTAAGAGAATGCTCTTTGTCTTTTTTATTTTTGTCTCATCTGTGTGGCTGTTTTGTTACTTTCGTTTTTTTTTTTTTTCTGGTCTACTGATTTGGGATTTTGCAATCAGCAGGTTCTCTGGAACAGGTGTGTTTAGACAGTGAACCTAAGAGGAGAGGGATGCCTCATTCCCCATTTTTAAACAGTGGCTCAACCGGTTCCGGGTCATTTGTAGACAGGGACCCACCCGGCCCCGGGTCATTTGCAGAAAGGGACCCATCTTCTAGTCCAGGGTCATTTGTGGCCACCTCAGAGGCAGCCGTTTGGTTTCAGATACCTCCTCTGGGAAGCAACCAGGAGCCTCTCCTGATCATTCAGTTTCCCATTAGGACTGTATCTGAGTATCTCCACCCACCAAGGGAGGAAGTGCCACCTCGTGATTCCTCCCGGGAACTCGTCAAAGCTGTCTTGTGTCTTGTTGTGGTAATTTGTTGGTGTGTTTTCTATTTTTCTTAGGTTTTTTTCTTAAACCCTCCTCTTCAGTAATGGGGAATGCCCAGTCAACACCCATGAGCTTAACTATCACACACTGGCAGGACGTGCGGGACACTGCCAACAACCACAGTGCAACTGTCAAGAGGAAGAAGTGGGTCACCCTTTGTACATATGAATGGCCCACATTCAATGTCGGGTGGCCAGCCAGCGGAACCTTTGATGCAACAACCACTCCCCAAGTGGAGGAGATAGTTCTCCACCCCCATGGTGGCCATCCTGACCAAGCCCCTTATATTGTCACCTGTCGGGGGTTAATAGATAGAATAGGAGGCCCCCTCCCTTGGCTTATACCATTCTTAGTTCCACAACAGCCCCAAGTTTTGCTGCTAAGACTAGGGCTCTTCTAGTAGCTACAAAGAAGAATAAAACAAAGCCTGCCACTGTATTCCAAGGAGAAGCAGCAGAGACAGAGATTTTCCCACCACCCTATTTCCCCTCAGCTGAGCATCCCACTGCTCCTGTAGAAGTGGCCCCAGCCCCCAGCTGTCAGGGGTGGAGGGAGGAGAGCCATTGGTACTATCTACCTGTAGCAGGAGGGCAGGGACCCCACACCCAGACTCCACGATGGCCCTTCCCCTCAGACCCGTCGGCCCTCCTGATGATTCAGGGAACCAACCCTTCCATTATTGGCCTTTTGCTACCAGTGACTTATATAATTGGAAGGCTCAGAATGCACCATTCTCCAAGGACTCACAGGATTTGATTAACCTGTTGGAAACTGTTCTTTTTAACCATGCCCCGACATGGGATGACTGTCAGCAGTTGTTGCGAGTTCTCTTCACAATGGAGGAAAAAAACGGGATCCTAGAGAATGCCCGGAAGCTGGTCCTGGTACCTACAGGTGTTCCTCTAGCAGACCCTGTGCTAGCTGCAGAAGTCTTTCCAGCAATCCACCCTAACTGGGACTTTAACATGGCAGAAGATAAGGAGAGTCTCCGTATCTACCATCAGGCCCTGTTGGCTGGTCTAAAAGCAGCAACACGCAAACCTACTAATATGGCAAAACTTTATGATGTGAAGCAGGGAAAGGATGAGAGCCCAGCTGCGTGCCTGGAGAGGTTGATGGGGGCTTTTAAACAATACTCCCCCTACAACCCGGAGTCTGGGGAAGTGCAGCACGCTGTTCTCTTAGCCTATGCCAATCAAGCAGCACCAGATAGTAAGAGAAAATTACAGTCATTAGAAAGGCTAGGGGAAAGAAGCATAAAAGACTCAGTGGCGGTGGTGGAAAAGGTTTACAATAAGAGAGAAAGAAAGAAGAGAGAAGCGAAAGAGAACATCAAGAAAGGGAGGAAAAGGGAAACAAAAGGCAAGCGAGGAACCTAACCAAAATATTGGATAGACAGCAAGTTCAGATGGAAAAAGTACTCCTCACCGCTGAGGTAGGAGGACAGGAGAGAGGCCAACGATTCCGGGATAAGCTAGAAAAGAATCAATGTAAGTACTACAAGGAAGAAGGACATTGGGCCAGAGAGTGCCCCAAAATAAGAAATAAAAGAGAAGTTTCTGCGGGAATGGGAAGGAAACCAGTCCTCATCCTCCCTGCCTTGGAGGAAGACAGTGACTAGGGGAGACTCCCCGAGCTTAGGGTAACCTTAAGAGTGGAGGGGAAACCTCTCCAATTCATGGTGGATACAGGGATGGAAAGTTCAGTACTTTTGACACCTGAAGGCCCCCTGTCTAGAAAACAGACCTGGGGTGCAGGGTACAATGGGCCCCAAACCCTATAAATGAACTACCCAAAGAACAGTGGACTCGGGAGTGGGATGGGTAACCCACTCATTCTTAGTCATTCCTGAATGTCCATATCCTTTGCTGGGGCACAACTTGCTCACCAAAATGAGAGCGCAGATCCATTTTACTGATGCAGGTGCACACCTCAAGCACCCAGATGGAAAGGCCATTGGAGGTTCTTAACAATGCCTTTGGGGAAGGAGTACCACTTTCATAAATAAAAATTACTCCCAATCCAGATATGGACACCTGGTTCTGAGAATTTCCCACAGTCTTGGCAGAGACGGGAGAATGGGTATGACCAGACATCGGCCTTCAATATATGTGGAACTGAAGGCTAATTCAGATCCTGTGAAATCTGCCAGTACCCCATGACTCTGGAAGACAAAACGGGAATTACTCCCCACATAAGATGGCTTCTATGGGAGGGGATCTTGTGGTCCGTTCAGTCCGCATGAAACATGCCCCTCCTACAAGTTAAGAAATCACACACCAATGATTATCGAGCTGTTCAGGACCTCAGAGAAGTCAACAAAAGGGTAATGGATATCCACCCCACTGTACCTAACCCTTATTCCTTGTTGAGTATGCTCTCACCAGAAAAGGGGTGGTATACATTCTTGGTTTAAAAGATGCTTTCTTTAGTCTCCCGCTTGCCCTGAGCAAGTATTTTGCCTTTGAATGGTTCTATCCAGACATTAGAGTAAGTGGACAGCTGACCTGGACGAGGCTACCACAAGAAATCAAGAACTCTCCTACCATATTTGATGAAGCTTTTCATGAGGATTTGAGTGAGTACCAATCTCTACACCCTCATGTCTCCCTTTTACAATATGTAGATGACATATTAATAGCCACCAGGTCAGCAGAAGAATGCCTGAGCGGAACCAGAGACCTTTTAACAGCTCTGGCAACAGTAGGCTAGCGGGTGTCAGCAAAGAAGGCCCAGATCTGCAGGAAGCTGGTGACTTATCTTGGATATATATTAAAAGAAGGTAAGAGATTGCTGTCTGAAGCTTAAAAAGGATACTGTGTTAAAAAATACCTGTGCCTAAGACAGTGAGACAAGTCAGAGAATTCCTGGGCTCTGCAGAATTTTGCAGACTTTGGATTCCAGGGTACACTGAAATTGCTCGCCCTCTCTATGAGGCCACAAAGGAGAAAACTTTAACTTGGAACTCAGAGAGACAGATGGCTTTTGATACCATCAAGCAGAAACTGTTGGAGGCCCCCACCTCCCTGACATCAATAAACCCTCATCTTATACTTGGATAAAAACAAGGGAATAGCAAAGGGAGTGCTGACTCAGAACATTGGACCGTGGAAAAGGCCAGTTGCCTACTCATCTAAGAAACTGGACACCGTGGCCTCTGGGTGGCCTCAATGCTTATGCATCATTGTGGCCATAGCACTATTAGTCAAAGATGCTGATAAGCTGACTTTGGGACAAAATCTTGAGGTATGTACCCCACATGCTTGGAATCTATTTTAAAGCAGCCTCCTGAGAGGTGGCTAAGTAATGCCAGAATGACTCATTACTAAGTTCTTCTCTTAAACCCTAGCAGGATAGCCTTTCAAACACCAACTACCTTGAACCCAGCTACTGTGCTGCCTGACCCGGACCTAGAGGCTCCCCTCCATGACTGTGCTGAAATTCTAGCTCAGGCATATTGCATTTGATCTGACCTCTGTGATATGCCATTAACCGATGCAGAAGAAATTTGATTCATGGTTGGGAGCCGTTTTGTGTGAGATGGACACAGATATGCTGGGGCTGCAGTGACAACAGCCCACACCTACCCACTGGTGCCTCAGCCCAGAGGGCCGAACTGATAGCATTAACAAAAGCCTTGCAAGTAGGAAAAGACAAAAGAATCAACGTTAACATGGACAGTAGATATGCATTTGCTACCCTGTACATCCATGGGGTGATTTACATGGAAAGGGGGCTGCACTATGGAGGGAAAGACTATCAAAAACATACAAGAAATATTAGAATTGTTAAAAGCACTCTGGATTCCAAAAAAGCTAGCAGTAATGCATTGTCCTGGACATCAAAAGAGAACGGATGTTATCTCTAGGGGAAACAATCTAGCAGACCAAAAAGCAAAGAAGGCAGCTCTGATCACAACTACAGTGACTCTAACCATTCTAACTGATTCAGGTCCTCGTAGCTTTCCTTCCCAGCTGAACTATAATTCAAATGAAGAAACTTGGGCTGCCCAAATAGAGGGAGCCTATAAAAGAGATGGATGGTGAAGACTCCCAACAGAAAAGGTGCTCCTTCCAAAACCATTAGGGAAGCACCTACTCCAAATTCACTGAACCTTCAACTTGGGAACCTGAAAGCTTAGAGTGCTGAAGGAAGGCTTGCAACCTGCGGTTACCCACATACTGGGTCGTGGCCTCTTATACTATGTATGTGGATGCAGAGCCCGCCTCCGCCCCTTTTTCTCTTCCTCCTTTTTGCCGGCTGCTCCTTTGGATTGTTGGATTGAGAGATTTGATCTCTGTCCACCGTTCAAGGAGAGAATTCTGATTTGTGAGTTTACCCCTAAATAAATATCTATTTCTCATTTCTGAGCTAGTGTGGGATTTCTTTTAAATGTCCATTCATAACTTAGTTTGCTCTTCACTTGGTGCTCACGGATTTAAACTCCACGCCCACTAGGTGGGTGGCCTGGTCATTCCACCGTCCAGACAGACTTGCTTTTGCCTAAGCATTTTTTTTTTTGTAGAATCCCTGTCACAGCAGAGTTTGCTATGTGTGGCGACTTGGAAATTTCCCAAGTGCACATACACAAGTCCTCTGCATCCCCTGGAGCGGGGCGATTCCTTGCTGTGTGGCAACCTGTGCAGCTCCCAGTTTCTGCTCCCCGCCCCTAGATTCTGAGTTTCTTGCTCCATGTATGGAATTGATTTGATTGCTTTTAATTTGTCAAGCAACACATATTTCTCAGTATTTAACCAGTACCAAGATGGAAATTAAAGCAGCCTAGGACCATTCCAGTCACCAACGTCAGTTGCATTGCTTCTAGTCTAGGTGGTATTTTAGAGTTGTTTTGATTTGCATTTCCGAGATGGCTCTTGAACATGTCTTTCAGTGTCTTTTGGCCATGTGAGATTCTTCTGTTAATTCTCTGTTTAATTCTGTACCCCAATTTTAATTAGATTATTTGGAATTTTGATGTCTAATTTCTTGAGTTCTTTATATATTTTGGAGGTCAGTCCTTTGCCTGATGTGAGGTTGGTGAAGATCTTTTCCCATTCAGTAAGTTGCCTTTTTGTCTTACTGACTGTGTCCTTTGTTTACAGAAGCTTTTTAGTTTCAGGAGGTCCCATTTATTTATTGTTGCTCTTGGTGTTTGTGCTACTGGAGTTATATTTTGGAAGTGGTCTCCCCTGCCCACACATTGACAGTTGCTTTCCACTTTCTCTTCTATCAGGTTCAGTATGATTAGAATTATACTGAGGTCTTTATGCCATTTGTACTTGAGTTTTGTGCATGGTCATTGATATGGATCGATTTTTATTCTTCTACATGCAGACATCCAGTTATGCCCACACTGCTTATTGGAGATGTTTTTTCCTGTTGTTTATTTATAGCTTCTTTGTCAAAATCAGGTGTTTTTAGGTGTGTGGATTACTGTTTGGGACTTCAGTTTGATTCTACTGATCAACCTTTCAATTTTATGCCCCTTTATGATAAAGGCCTTGGAGAGATGAAAGATACAAGGAACATAGCTAAACAAAAGAAAAGCAATATACACGCAGCTGATAGCCAACATCAACTTAAATGGAGAGAAACTCAAAATGATTTCACCAAAATCAGAACAAGACAAGGCTCTCCAGTCGCTCCATATCTCTTCAACATAGTTCTTGAAGTTCTGGCTATAGCAATAAGACAAGAAAAAGAGATCAAAGGGAATCAAGTTGGAAAGGAAGGAGTCAAACTTTTGCTATTTACAGATGATATGAGAGTATACATATATGACCCCCAAACCTCTACTAGTGAACTTCTACAGCTGAGAAACACTTTCTGCAATGAAATGCAAATCAAAACAACTCTGAGATTCCATGTTACACCTGTTAGAATGACCAAGATCAAAAACACTGATGACAACTTATGCTGGAGGGGTTGTGGGGAAAAGGGAACACTTCTGCATTGCTGGTGGGATTGCAAGCAGGTACAGCCCCTTTGGATGTTAGTGTGGCAATTTTTCAGAAAATTAGGAAACAACCTTTCTCAAGACCCAGTAATACCACTTTAGGTATATACCCAAAAGATGCTGAATTGTGCCACAAGGACATGTGCTCATCTATGTACACAGCAGAATTGTTTGTCATAGCCAGAACCTTGAAACAACCTAAATGCCCCTCAACCAAAGAATGGATAAGGAAAATGTGTTACATTCACACAACAGAGTACTACATAGTAGAAAAATAATGACACCTTGAATTTTGCAGGAAAATGGATGGAACTAGAAAACATCATTTTGAGGGAGGTAACGCAGACACAGAAAAATAGTTATCACATGAACTCACTCATAAGTGGTTTATAAACAGTGGTTCTTTTAAGCAAAAAAAATCAGCCTACAAATCACAATCCCAGAGAACTTAGACAACAATGAGGACACTAAGAAAGACTTTGACATAGATCTAATCTCCCTGGGAAGTAGAAAAACACAAGATCTCTTGAGTAAATTGGGAGCATGTGGACCTTGGGGGAAGGCTAAAAGGGAAGGGAGAGGCAGGAATACACAGAATAATAGAAATGGGTAAATTTAAGTTGAAAAAACTAGCTAGAAATTAGTTTAAGCTGTTGATCAAACAGTATTGTAATTAATAAAGCTACTGTGTATTATTTCAGTTCTGGGTAGCTGGGAATGAATGAACAGTCTCTTGCCCACAAAAGTGATATCAGGGCCACAGTATTCACTGTCTTTGCATGTGGACTTAACATTTGCAGAGATCTGGAACAGCAGTTTAGAAAGGAATGGTTGCTCTAGCTGATTGGGATCCAGGTCCTGCAGGTTCTGAAGGTGAAGGTCAGCCCTGTCTGAACCATTCTGTCTTTTGTAAGGGTGAGACTGGGAAGTATGGGTTTTGTCTTTATTTGTCAAATGCCAGTGTCCTCTTCACTGTCTTTGATTATGTTTCAGCACATGTCAGTGATGTCTTCAGTCATTCCTGCTCTGAGTCCAATGGATGCTGATCAACATAAAGCCTTTTTTTAAAAGTAATTTTATTAAATTATAAAAGATTACATTTACGCCCCTCTTCCCAACACCCTCCCACTC
This sequence comes from Myodes glareolus, assembly GCF_982192425.1. Classification (NCBI taxonomy): domain Eukaryota; kingdom Metazoa; phylum Chordata; class Mammalia; order Rodentia; family Cricetidae; genus Myodes; species Myodes glareolus. Next base: position 13,471,208 of record NC_142036.1, on the reverse strand, counting down.
CCCCCCCTCTCCTCCTCCCTCTTTGTCCCTAAGAGCAGTCAGGGTTTCAAGCCCTGTGGGAAGTTCAAGTTCGTCCCCCCTTCCTCCAGGCCCAGGAAGGTGAGTATCCAAACAGACTGGATCCCAAAAATCCAGTATATGCAGAGGAAACTAGTCCCAGTGTCATTGTCAATGGCTTCTCAGAAAGACTCCGGGCCAGCCACATTCAGAGAATCCGGCCACATTCAGAGAATCTGGTTGGATCACGTGCTCGTTCAGTCGCAGTCCAACTGCCCTTGGTAAACTCTCATTAGATCCGACCCCTTGTATCAGTGGGTGATAGCATCCCTCGCAGTCCTTCGTCATTTTCTTCCTCTTCTGCTCCTGATTTGGACCTTGGGGGGCTCAGTCCGGTGCTCCAATGTGGGACTCCGTCTGTATCGCCATCCATCGCCAGATGAAGGATCTATGGTGATAAGCAAAATATTCATCAGTATGGTTATGGGCCAAGGCCAGTTCAGGCACCCTCTCCTCTGTCCAGAGAACAATCTGGGGATCTCTCCTTGGACCTGGGATCCCATATATAATCAAGTTTCCTATAAACCCTAAAATGACTCCCTTAGTTGAAATATATTCTTCCCTGATCCCATATTCATCCTTCCTCCCTTCCCCCCATCCCGGTCAACCGAGCTTTCTCCATTCCTCCCCTACTCCCTTCTCTCTAACCCTCTCCCCTTCCAACAACCCTCCCACCCACCCCCCATGCACCCAAGGTTACCTGGGACTCTTGACTATTTCCTACCTCCTGGCGGATAGCTAAATAATCTTCATCAGGTTCGTCTTCTTATTTAGCTTCTCTAGGATCACGAATAATAGGCTCAAAGACCTTTAAAATTATGGTTAGAATCCACTTATGAGTGAATACATACCGTGTTCCTCTTTTTGGGTCTGGCTTACCTCACTCAGTAAAGCGTTTTCTATGTCCATCCATTTGCATGCAAAATTCAAGATGTCATTATTTTTTACCGCTGAGTAAAACTCTAATGTGTATATGTTCCACACCTTTTTTAACCATTCTTCTATTGAGGGGCACCTAGGCTGTTTCCAGGTTCTGGCTATTACAAATAGTGCTGCTATGAACATAGTTGAACAAACGCTTTTGTAGTATACTAGGGAATCTCTAGGGTATATTCCCAAGAGTGGAATTGCTGGGTCCTGAGGGAGGTTGACTCCCAGTTTCCTGAGAAACCACCACACTGATTTCCACAGTGGCTGCACGAGTTTGCATTCCCACCAGCAATGGATGAGTGTTCCCCTCACCCCACATCCTCTCCAGCATAGGCTATCATTGGTGTTTTTGACTTTAGCTATTCTGACAGGTGTAAGATGGTATCTCAAAGTGGTTTTGATTTGCATTTCCCTTATCGCTAAGGAGGTTGAGCATGACCTTAAGTGTCTTCTGGCCATTCGAAGTTCATCTGTTGTGAATTCTCTGTTCAGTTCAGTACCCCATTTTTTAAATTGGGTTAATTAGAGTTTTAGTGTCTAGTTTCTTGAGTTCTTTGTATATTTTGGAGATCAGACCTCTGTCTGATGAGGGGTTGGTGAAGATCTTCTCCCAGTCCGAAGGTAGCCTTTTTGTCTTACTGACAGTGTCCTTTGCTTTACAGCAGCTTCTCAGTTTCAGGAGGTCCCATTTATTCATTGTTTCTCTTATTGTCTGTGCAGCTGGGGTCCTGCTTAGGAAGAGGCCTCCTGTGCCTATATCTTGTAGACTACTTCCCACTTTCTCTTCTGTCAGGTTCAAAGTGGACGGATTAATGTTGATGTCTTTAATCCATTTGGACCTGAGTTTTGTGCATGGTGATAGGTATGGATCTACTTTCATCCTTCTACAGGTTGACATCCAGTTATGCCAGCACCATTTGTTAAAGACGCTTTCCTTCTTCCATTGTATACCTTTAGCTCCCTTGTCAAAAATTAGGTGCTCATAGGTTTGTGGGTTAATATCCGGGTCTTCTATTCGATTCCAAAGGTCGATTTCTCTGTTCTTATGCCAATACCAAGCTGTTTTCAATACTGTAGCTCTGTAATAGAGTTTGAAGTCAGGGATGGTAATGCCTCCTGAAGTTCCTTTATTGTATAAGATTGTTTTGGCTATCCTGGGTTTTTTGTTTTGCCATATAAACTTGATTATTGTTTTCTCAAGGTGTGTGAAGAAGTTTTATGGGATTTTGATGGGGATTGCATTGAATCTATAGATTGCTTTTGGTAGAATTGCCATTTTTACTATGTTGATCCTCCCAATCCAAGAACAAGGGAGATCTTTCCATTTTCTGGTATCCTCCTCAATTTCTCTTTTCAAAGACTTAACGTTCTTGTCAAATAGGTCTTTCACTTCCTTGGTTAGAGTAACCCCAAGATATTTTATGCTATTTGTGGCTATCGTGAAAGGTGATGTTTCTCTGATTTCCCTCTCAGCTTCTTTATCCTTTGTGTATAGGAGGGCCACTGATTTTTTGGAGTTGATCTTGTATCCTGCCACGTTACTAAAGGTGCTTATCAGCTGTAGGAGTTCTTTGGTAGAGTTTTTGGGGTCACTTATGTACACTATCATATCGTCAGCAAATAACAAAAGTTTAACTTCATCCTTTCCAATTCGAATCCCCTTGATCCCCTTATGTTGTCTTATTGCTATTGTTAGGACTTCAAGCACTATATTGAAGAGGTATGGAGAGAGTGGACAGCCTTGTCGTGTTCCTGATTTTAGTGGAAAGGCTTTGAGTTTCTCTCCATTCAATTTGATGTTAGCTGTCGGCTTGCTGTATATTGCTTTTATTATATTTAGGTATGATCCTTGTATCCCCAGTCTCTCCAACACCTTTATCATAAATGGGTGTTGAATTTTGTCAAATGCTTTTTCAGCATCCAATGAAATGATCATATGGTTTTTTTCTTTCAGTTTATTTATATGATGGATTACATTGATAGATTTGCGTATGTTGAACCATCCCGGCATCTCTGGGATGAAGCCTACTTGATCATAATGGATAAGTTTTCTAATGTGTTCCTGGATTCGGTTTGCCAGGATTTTATTGAGAATTTTCGCGTCGATGTTCATGAGTGAGATTGGCCTGTAATTCTCTTTCTTGGTTGTGTCTTTATGTGGTTTTGGTATTAAGGTAACTGTAGCTTCATAAAAGGAGTTTGGCAATGACTCTTCTGTTTCTATATTATGGAATACATTAAGGAGTATAGGAATTAGCTCTTCCTGGAAGTTCTGGTAGAATTCTGCATTGAAACCATCTGGTCCTGGGCTTTTTTTGGTAGGGAGATTTTTGATAACAGCTTCTAGTTCTTCACGACTAACAGGTCTATTTAGATTGTGCACCTGTTCTTGGTTCAACTTTGGTATATGGTATTTATCTAAAAAAATGTCCATTTCTTTTACATTTTCCAACTTTGTGGCATATAAACTTTCGTAGTAAGATCTAATGATTCTCTGTATTTCCTCTGTGTCTGTGGTTATGTCCCCCTTTTCATTTTTGATCCTATTAATTTGCAAGTTCTCTCTCTGCCGTTTGATTAGTTTGGATAGGGGTTTGTCAATCTTGTTGATTTTCTCCAAGAACCAGCTTTTTGATTCATTGATTCTTTGGATTGTTTTCTGTGTTTCTATTTTGTTGATTTCAGACCTCAGTTTGATTATTTCCAGTCTTCTACTCCTCCTGGGTGAATCAGCTTCTTTTTTTTTTCTAGAGCTTTCAAGTGTGCTGTTAGGTCTCCAATGTGTGCTTTCTCCGTTTTCTTTAGTTGGGCACCTATTGCTATGAACTTTCCTCTTAGCACTGCTTTCATAGTGTCCCTTAGGTTTGAGTATGTTGTGTCTTTGTTTTCATTAAATTCAAGGAAGACTTTAATTTCTTTCTTAATTTCGTCCCTGACCCAGGGGTGATTTAGTAGTTGACTGTTCAACTTCCATGAGTTTGTTGACTTCCTGGGGGTAGCATTGTTGTTGAATTCTAATTTTAATCCATGGTGGTCTGACAAGACACAGGTAGTTACTAATATTTTTTTGTATCTGTGGGTGTTTGCTTTGTTACCGAGTATGTGGTCAATCTTCGAGAAGGTTCCATGAACTGCAGAGAAGAAGGTATATTCTTTCCTATTTGGGTGGAATGTTCTATAGATGTCTGTTAAGTCCATTTGATTCAATACCTCCAATAATTCTCTTAATTCTCTGTTTGGTTTCTGTCTGATTGACCTGTCCATTGGTGAGAGAGGAGTGTTGAAGTCTCCTACTATTAGTCTGTGTGGTTTGATGACTGCCTTGAGTTCTAGAAGAGTTTCTTTTACATATGTGGGTGCCTTTATATTAGGAGCATAGATATTCAGAATTGAGACTTCCTCCTGATGAATTGTTCCATTTATGAGTATGAAATGTCCATCTCCATCTCTTCTGATTGATTTTAGTTTGAAGTCGATTTTGTTAGATATTAGAATGGCCACACCCGCTTGTTTCTTAGGTCCATTTGCTTGGAAAACCTTTTCCCAACCCTTTACTCTGAGTAGGTGTCTGTCTTTGTGGTTGAGGTGTGTTTCTTGTAAACAGAAGAAAGTTGGATCCTCTTTTCGTATCCAGTCTCTAAGTCTGTGCCTCTTTATAGGTGAATTGAGTCCATTGATATTAAGTGATATTAATGACCAGTGGTTGTTGACTCCGGTCATTTTTTTTTTTTTAGGTAGTAGAGTGTTATGTGTTTTCCTTCTTTGATTTGTGCTTGTGAATGGTCGCTAGATGTCTGAGTTATTGTAGTCAGTGTTGGCAATGTTGGATTCCTTGGGATGTAATTTTCCTTCTAGTATTCTCTGTAAGGCTGGATTAGTAGTTACGTATTGTTTAAATTTGTTTTTATCCTGAAATATTTTGTTTTCTCCGTTGATAGTGAATGAAAGCTTGGCTGGGTAAAGTAGTCTGGGCTTGCATCCATGGTCCATTAATTTCTGCAGTACCTCTATCCAGGATCTTCTGGCTTTCATGGTTTCTATAGAGAAGTCTGGTGTAAGTCTGATAGGTTTACCTTTATAGGTTACTTGACCTTTTTCCTTTGCAGCTCTTAATATCCTTTCTTTAATCTGACTGCTTTGTGTTTTGATTATTATATGGCGAGGGGATGTTTTTTTCTGATCCAATCTATTCGGTGTTCTGTATGCTTCTTGCACCTTCATAGGAATATCCCTCTTTAGGATGGGAAAGTTTTCTTCTATAATTTTGTTGAATATATCTTCTGGGCCTTTGATCTGCAATTCTTCTCCTTCTTCTACTCCTATTATTCTTAGATTTGGTTTTTTTATTATGTCCCATATTTCCTGAATGTTTTGTGATGAGAATTTGTTGGATTTGCTGTTTTCTTTGGTCGGTGTGTTTATTTTCTCTATGGTGTCTTCATAATCTGAGATTCGTTCTTCTATCTCTTGTATTCTATTGGTTAAGCTTGATTCTGTAGTCTCTGTTCGTTTACCTAGGTTTTCCATATCCAGCCGGCCCTCGGATTGTGTTTTCCTCACTGCCTCCATTTCAGTTTTCAATTCTTGAACTGATTCCATTACCTGTTTGATTGCTTTTTCTTGGTTTCCCAGGGTATCATTTACGAATTTACTCATTTCTTCAACCTTTTTGTTATATTTGTCTTCCATTTCTTTACTCATTTCTTCCATCTTTTTGTTATATTTGTCTTCTATTTCTTTAAGTGAGTTATTCATACCCTTTTTAAGAGACTCTATTGCTTTCATAATGACACTGTTTTCCACTTCTTCCGGAATAGGGCGTCCAAGTCCTTCTGTCGTAATATCGCTGGGATCTGGTGTTTTCATGTTGTTTTTCAGATTGTTGGAGGAGTTTTTGCCTTGGCGTCTGCCCATCTCTTCCTTCAGATGGTCTCCAATGGCTCTTCCCTCCGCTGGGTCTTCTACTGGATTAGTGTCCCTTGCTAACCAGGAATCACTATGCCTGCAGTCTTAGCTCGCTGCAGGCAGGCTATTAGAACAAAGGGACTTCCTTCCCTTTGCACTCACCACCTGTCCCGACCAGCGGTGCCCACCCCGGCTGAGATGGAGGAATTTAAGCCCCGAAAAGGGAGAGAGGACGGGAGGGGTTCCAGGCCGAAAACTGGGATGGTGTAGCAGGAGAGAGGGATTAGCTGGGGGAAGCTGCCCCTGTGGAGCAGCCAGGGAGATAAGGATGGCGGGAATACCGTGTGTACCTAACCGGAGTTGTATGGCTGGCGGTCAACACACTCACCCCTCCACAGGATCAGAGCCCCTCGCTGGTCAGAAGACTTGCTGCCTGCGGTCTTCCATAAAGCCTTTGAGAGTATTGAAACCATTAGGATTTATTTGTATCAGCAAAGTTGAGTGATGTCTGTGCCAGCTACAATGTTTTTTTAACATTTTTTTAATTTATTAGATTAAAAAAAATACCAATCAAAGTTCCCACTCTCTTCTCTCCTCCCATTCCCTCCATTCACTCTCCCACCCCCAACCCTATACATGCCTCAGAGAGTGTAAGGCACACTGCTTTGTGGAAGGTCCAAGGCCCTCCCTACTATATCTAGGCTGAGAAAGGTATACATCCAAAGAGAATAGGATCCCAAAGATCCAGTATATGCAGTAGGAATAAATCCTGGTGCCACTGCTAGTGGCCCCTCAGTCTACTGTCATGCAGCTGTCAACTACATTCAGAGAGACTAGTTTGATCCTATGCTTGTTCCTTCCCAGTCTGGCTGGAGTTGGTGAGCTCCTATTAGCTCACCAGGTCAACTGTTTCAGTGGGTGAACCCATCATGGTCTTGACCTCTTTGCTTATATTCTCATTCCTTCCACTCCTCAAGTGGACTATGGGAGCTCAGTCTAGTGCTCTAATGCAGGTCTTTACCTCTGTTTTCATTAGTTGTTGGATGAAGAGTCTATGGTGATAGTTAAGATAATCAACAGTCTGACTACAGGAAAAGTCAAGATCAGGCCCCTTCTCACCTATTGCCTAAGGCTTTAGGCAAGATCATCTCTGTGGGAATTTCTTTAGAGCCAGGTTTCTGATAATCCTACAATGGATCCCTCAATCAAGATATCTCTTTTCTTGCCCTCATCTCTATACTTCCTCCTTCTCAACTACCCCACTCCCTCATGTTCTCCTTACCTCTCCCCTTCTCTTCACCTTCTACCCTCTGTCTCCTCCCACCCCCATACTCCCAGTTTTGTCATTTGATTTTGTTTCTTTCAAATTTCCAGGTGGATTTACATATGTTTCTCTTGAGGTACATCTTATTACTTAGCTTCTCTAGGAACATGAACTATAGGCTCAATATCCTCTGTTTCCAGCTAGTACACATTTATGGGTCAGTACAGACCATATTCATCTTTTGGGTCTTGGTTACATCACTCAGGATAGTGTTTTCTAATTCTATCCATTTGCATGCAAAACTCAAGATGTCATTGTTTTTTACTGCTGAGTAGTAGTCTAATGTGTAAATATGCCACATTTTCTTTATCCATTCTTTGTTTGAGGGGCATCTGGGTTCTTTCCAGGTTCTGGCTATTACAAATAATGCTGCTATGAAAATAGCTGAACAAATGTTTTTGTAGTATGATTGAGCATCTTTTGGGTATATGCCTAAGAGTGGTATTGCTGGATTCTGAGGTAGGTTGATTCCCAATTTTCTGAGAAAGCGCCATTCTGATTTCTAAAGTGGTTGTAGAAGTTTGCATTCCCACCTCAATGGATGAGTGTTCTCCTTGCTCCACATCTTCTCCAGCATAAGCTATCATTGTTGTTTTTGTTCTTAACCATTCTGACAGCTGTAAGATGGTATCTCAGAGTTGTTTTGATTTGCGTTTCCCTGATAGCTAAGGATGTTAAACATTTTCTTAAGTATCTTTTGGCCATTTGAGATTCTACTGTTGATAATCCTCTGGTGAATTCGGTAACCCATTTTTTTTCAAAGTTTATTAAATTATGAAAGTTTCCATTTCCGCCCCTCCTCCCAACACCCTCCCACTCTCCCCCTCCCCCTCCTCCTCCCTCTCCATCCCTAAGAGCAGTCAGGTCTTCCAGCCCTGTGAGAAGTTCAAGTTCCTCCCCCCTCCCTCCAGGTCCAGGAAGGTGAGTATCCAAACAGACTGGATCCCAAAAATCCAGTATATGCAGAGGAAACAAGTCCCAGTGTCATTGTCAGTGGCTTTTCAGAAAGGCTCGGGCCAGCCACATTCAGAGAATCCGGCCACATTCAGAAAATCTTGTTGGATCACATGCTCGTTCAGTCCCAGTCCAACTGGCCTTGGTGAACTCTCATTAGATCAGTCTCCTTGTATCAGTGGGTGATCGTACCCCTCACGGTTGTGAGTTTTTTTTTCATTTTCTTCCTCCTTCTGCCCCTCATTTGGACCATGGGGGGCTCAGTCAGGTGCTCCAATGTGGGTCTCCGTCTGTATCGCCATCCAACGTCGGATGAAGGATCTATGGTGATAAGCAAAATATTCATCAGTATGGTTATGGGCCAAGGCCGGTTCAGGCACCCTCTCCTCTGTCCAGAGAACAATCTGGATTCCTTGGGATGTAATTTTCCTTCTAGTATTCTCTGTAAGGCTGGATTAGTAGTTACGTATTGTTTAAATTTGTTTTTATCCTGGAATATTTTGTTTTCTCCGTTGATAGTGAATGAAAGCTTGGCTGGGTAAAGTAGTCTGGGCTTGCATCCATGGTCCCTTAATTTCTGCAGTACCTCTATCCAGGACCTTCTGGCTTTCATGGTTTCTATAGAGAAGTCTGGTGTAAGTCTGATAGGTTTACCTTTATAGGTTACTTGACCTTTTTCCTTTGCAGCTCTTAATATCCTTTCTTTAATCTGACTGCTTTGTGTTTTGATTATTATATGGTGAGGGGATGTTTTTTTCTGATCCAGTCTATTCGGTGTTCTGTATGCTTCTTGCACCTTCATAGGAATATCCCTCTTTAGGATGGGAAAGTTTTCTTCTATAATTTTGTTGAATATATCTTCTTGACGAAGATATATTCTTCTGGACGAAGGACGAAGAAAATGACGAAGGACTGCGAGGGATGCTATCACCCACTGTTACAAGGGGTCGGATCTAATGAGAGTTTACCAAGGGCAGTTGGACTGCGACTGAACGAGCACGTGATCCAACCAGATTCTCTGAATGTGGCTGGATTCTCTGAATGTGGCTGGCCCGGAGTCTTTCTGAGAAGCCATTGACAATGACACTGGGACTAGTTTCCTCTGCATATACTGGATTTTTGGGATCCAGTCTGTTTGGATACTCACCTTCCTGGACCTGGAGGGAGGGGGGACGAACTTGAACTTCCCACAGGGCAGGAAACCCTGACTGCCCTTAGGGACAAAGAGGGAGGAGGAGAGGGAAGGGGGGAGTGGGAGGGTGTTGGGAAGAGGGGCGTAAATGGAAACTTTTATAATTTAATAAAATTACTTAAAAAAAAGAGATTGGTCTATAATTCTCTTTCCTGATTGAGTCTTTGTGTGATTTTAGTATTGTGGTAACTGTAGCCTCATAAAGAGAGTTTGGCAATGTTTCTTCTATTTCTATTACACTTTGAGGAATACGGGTATTAGTATTAACTTCTTGGAAGTTCTGTTAGAATTCTGCACTAAAACCATCTGGCCCTGGGCTTTTTTTCTTGGGATGTTTTATGACAGCTTCTATTTCCTTGCAGTTTTTAGGTCTATTTAAATTGATCACCTGGTCATCATTTAATTTTGGTATATTGTATCTATGTAAAAAATTGTCCATTTCTTTTACATTTTCCAATTTTGTGGAGTACAGGTTTTTGCAATATGACCTAATAATTCTCCGAATTTCCTCAGTGTCTATCGTTCAGTACCCCTTCTCAATTCTGATTTTGTTAATTTGGATGTTCTTTCTCTGTTTTTTGACTAGTTTGGATATGGGTTTGTCTATCTTGTTGATTTTCTTGAAGAACCAGCTCTTTGTTTCCTTGATTCTTTGTATTGTTTTCTTTGTTTCTATTTTGTTGAGTTCAGCCTTCAATTAGATTATTTCCTGTCTTCTACTCCTCCTACCTGAGTCTGCTTCTTTTTGTTCTAGAGCTTTCTGATGTGTTGTTAAGTCGCTAATGTGAGCTTTCTCCATTTCTTTATGTGGGCACTTAGTGCTATGAATTTTCCTCTTAGCACTGCTTTCAAAGAGTCCCATAGGTTTGAATACAATGTGTCTTCTTTTTCATTGAATTCAAGGAAGTCTTTATTTACTTTTTTAAATTCTTCCTTGACCCTGGTGTGGTTCAGTACTTCACTGTGTTATTTCCATAAATTGTAGGCTTTCTGAGAGTAGTAGTATTGCTAAATTCTAACTTTAATTCATCGTAATCTGGTAAGACACAGGGGTTAGTCCAAATTTTTGTATCTGTGGAGGTTTCTCCTTTATTGAGTATGTGATCAATTTTAGAGAAGTTTCCATGAGGTGATGAGAAGAAGGTATATTCTTTTGTGTTTGGGAGTAATGTTCTATAGATGTCTGTTAAGTCCATTCGGCTCATGACATCTGTTAATTCTCTTATTTCTCTTTCAAGTTTCTGTCTGGTTGACCTGTCCATTGGTGAGAGAGGAGTGTTGAAGTCTCCTACTACTAGTGTGTGGGGTTTGATGTGTGTTTTAAGTTTTAATAATATTTATTTTACATATGTGGATGCTCCTGTATTAAGGGCATAGATGTCCTGGATTGAGAGTGCATCCTGATGAATTGTTCCTGTTATGAGTATAAAGTGTCCTTCTCCATCGCTTCTGTTTGATTTTAGTTTGAAATCAATTTTGTTAGAAATTAGGATAGCTACACCCACTTTAAACACAGGAGAATTCAATATTCACTGGGTTTCCCTTCTGACTCTATTCTGTGTCTCTGTCCTTTTGTTTTGTATCTCCGTTCTTTCTGTCTAACATTTCCAATCCACATTCCCCTACCCTGGAACATATGAACCTGCTGAGGCTGGACCTGGACAGATTGCACCCAGATGTGTGGCCAATAGTACAAGAGGAGAATGTAATGAATGTCACATATGTCTATCACACCACAGGTGTGCAGGTGGTAAGAGAGTGCTCAAATAGATAATAAAAGAATAAAAATGGTGAAAAAATATTGAGAGTAATAAAGGTTAAAAATAAAACTTAGAGAGAGGGAAAATTAGTTTACTGTACAATTGCTTAGAGATACTTTAAAGGACAGAGGAGCTTGAGTGCAATAGCAATATGTACAGAAGTATTTGTAATTTAGAGCAGCTGTGCCTTGATTTTCCAAGTCTGGGACCTTCGATGTGGGAACATGGAAAACGTTTAGATAAAAATCCAACAGCATGGCGGAGCTCTCCCTAATCCCATCCCAGCCTTCATCCAGGTACACCTTCCTCTCTTCCCCCCTTCCCCTTGGGGCCACAAGATCTCCCCAGAGCAGCTCCCTTGCACGCTGGGCCTGGGCTGTGGGCGCAGCCCGGCAGGGGCAGTTCCTGTTCTTTGATAGCCTGCCTGAGGACAGGCAGGCCCTATATCAGCTCAGCCACATTCAGGCCAGCAAGAGGCAGTAAACTTCTAGCAGACATCCACTGGAGGAGGGGTGAGTTTGCTCCTGGCCCGAGGGCTTTGGCTAGGAGGAATTCAGACTTTCCCCGCCCCCCTCGACTTCCTGGTCACCCTGCAGTGGTGTCTCCACCCTGCAGAGCTCTCCTGAATCCCATCCCAGCCTTCATCCAGGTACACCTTCCTCTCTTCACCCCTTCCCCCTGGGGCCATAAGATCTCCCCAGAGCAGCTCCCTTGAGCACTGGGCCTGGGCTGTGAGTGCAACCTGGCAGGAGGGAGTGCCTGTGTTCCAATAGACTGCCTGAGGAAAGGTAGGCCTTCTGTCAGTGAAGTCCCTGCCCAACAAGGGAACCTGACCCGGTACCAAAAGATCCAATAGAGAGCATTTGAAGGAAGAGATGGGCAGACACCAAGGCAAGAACTCCGCCAACAATCTAAAAAACAACATGAAAACACCAGATCCCAACGACCCAACAATAGAAGGACTTGAACCTCTTAATTCAGAAGAAGTGGAAAAAAGTGCCATTATGAAAGCAATAGAGTCCCTTAAACAGGATATGAATAACTCCCTTAAAGAACTGGATGAGAAGTACAAGAAAAAGATTGAAGAAATGAATAAAGAAATGGATGAGAAGTATAACAAAAAGTTCAAAGAAATGAGTAAATCCGTGAATGATACTGGGAAACCAAGAAAAAACAATCAAACAGGTAATGGAAACAGTTCAAGAATTGAAAACTGAAATGGAGGCAATGAAGAAAACACAAAGCAAGGGCCAGCTGGATATAGAAAATATAGGTAAACGAACAGAGACTACAGAATCAAGCATAACCAATAGGATACAAGAGATGGAAGAACGAATCTCAGAGTCTGAAGATACCATAGAGAAAATATATGCTCTGATCAAAGTAAACAGCAAATCCAACAAATTCTCATCACAAAACATTCAAGAAATCTGGGACACAATAAAAAACCAAATCTAAGAATAATAGGGATTGAAGAAGTAGAAGAACTGCAGATCAAAGGCCCAGAAAATATATTCAACAAAATTATAGAAGAAAACTTTCCCAACCTAAAGAATGATATTCCTATGAAAGTTCAAGAAGCATACAGAACACCGAATAGACTGGATCAGAAAAAAAAAATCCCCTCGCCATGTAATAATCAAAACACAAAACATACAGATTAAAGAATGAATACTAAGAGCTGCAAAGGAAAAAGATCAAGTAACTTATAAAGGTAAACCTATCAGACATACACCGGACTTCTCTATGGAAACCATGAAAGCCAGAAGGTCCTGGATAGAGGTACTGCAGGAACTAAGAGACCATGGATGCAAACCCAGACTACTATACCCAGCCAAGCTATCATTCACTATCAATGGAGAAAACAAAATATTCCAGGATAAGAACAAATTTAAACAATTCGTAGCCACAAACCCAGTCTTACAGAAAGTAATAGAAGGAAAATTGCAACCCAAGGAATCCAACATTGCCAACACTGACTACAATAACTCAGACATCTAGTGACCCTTCACGAGCTTAACTCAAAGAAGGGACACATACAAACTCTATTAAACAAACAAACAAAAAATAATAAAACCGGAGTCAACAACCACTGGTCATTAATATCACTTAATATCAATAGGCTCAATTCACCTATAAAAAGGCACAGACTAAGAGATTGGATACGAAAACAGGATCCAACATTCTGCTGTTTACAAGAAACATACCTCAACCACAAAGACAGACATCTACTTAGAGTAAAGTGTTGGGAAAGGTTTTTCAAGCAAACGGACCTAAGAAACAAGCAGGTGTGGCCATTCTAATTTCCAACAAAATTGACTTCAAACTAAAATCAATCAGAAGAGATGGAGAAGGTCATTTTATACTCATAACAGGAACGATTCATCAGGAGGAAGTCTCAATCCTGAATCTCTATGCCCCTAATATAAAGTCTCCTACTTATGTAAAAAAAAACACTTCTAGAACTCAAGGCAGTCATCACACCACACACACTAATAGTAGGAGACTTCAACACTCCTCTCTCACCAATGGACAGGTCAATCAGACAGAAACCTAACAGAGAAATAAGAGAATTATTGGAGGTATTGAATCAAATGGACTTAACAGACATCTATAGAACATTCCACTCAAATAGGAAAGAATATACCTTCTTCTCTGCAGCTCATGGAACCTTCTTGAAAATTGACCACATACTGGGTAACAAAGCAAACTTCCACAGGTACAAAAACATATTAGTAACTACCTGTGTCTTGTCAGACCACCATGGATTAAAGTTAGAATTTAACAACAGAGCTATCCCCAGGAAACCAACAAACTCATGGAAGTTGAACAGACAACTACTGAATCACCCCTGGGTCAAGGAAGAAATAAAGAAAGAAATTAAAGTCCTCCTTGAATTTAATGAAAATAAAGACACAACATACTCAAACCTATGGGACACAATGAAAGCAGTGCTAAGAGGAAAGTTCATAGCACTGCGTGCCCAATTAAAGAAAACGGAGAAAGCACACATTGGAGACTTAACAACACACTTGAAAGCTCTGGAAAAAAAAGAAGCTGATTCACCCAGGAGGTCTAGAAGACTGGAAATAATCAAACTGAGGGCTGAAATCAACAAAATAGAAACAAAAAAAACAAACCAAAGAATCAATGAAACAAAAAGCTGGTTCTCGGAGAAAATCAACATGATTGACAAACCCCTATCCAAATTAATCAAACGGCAGAGAGAGAACATGCAAATTAATAAGATCAGAAATGAAAAGGGGCACATAACCACAGAAAAAGAGGAAATTCAGGGAATCATTAGATCTTACTACGAAAGTTTATATGCCACAAAGTTGGAAAATTTAAAAGAAATGGACATTTTTTTAGATAAGTACCATATACCAAAGTTAAACTAAGACCAGGTGAACAATCTAAATAGACCTGTTAGTCGCGAAGAATTAGAAGCGGTTATCAAAAACCACCCGACCAAAAAAAGCCCAGTGCCAGAATGTTTCAATGCAGAATTCTACCAGAACTTTCTAAAGAGCTGATACCTATACTCCTTAAGGTATTTCACAATATAGAAACAGAAGAGTCATTGTCAAACTCTTTTTATGAAGCTATAGTTACCCTGATACCAAATCCACATAAAGACACACCAAGAAAGAGAATTACAGGCCAATCTCACTCATGAACATCGACGCAAAAATTCTCAACAAAATATTGGCAAACTGATTCCAAGAACACATTAGAAAAATTATCCATTATGATCAAGTAGGCTTCATTCCAGAGATGCAGGGCTGATTCAACATACGCAAATCCATCAATGTAATCCATCATATAAATAAACTGAAAGAAAAAAAACCATGTGATCATCTCATTAGATGCTGAAAAAGCACTTGACAAAATCCAACATCCCTTTATGATAAAGGTGTTGGAGAGATTGGGGATACAAGGATCATACCTAAATATAATAAAAGCTATTTACAGCAAGCCGACAGCTAACATCAAACTGAATGGAGAGAAACTCAAAGCCATTCCATTGAAATCAGGAACACGACTAGGCTGTCCACTCTCCACATACCTCTTCAATATAGTGCTAGAAGTTCTAGCAATAGCAATACGCCAACATAAGGGGATCAAGGGGATTCGAATTGGAAAGGAAGAAGTTAAACTCTCGTTATTTGCAGACGATATGATAGTATACATGAGCGACCCCAAAAACTCTACCAAAGAACTCCTACAGCTGATAAACACCTTTAGTAATGTGGCGGGATACAAGATCAACTCCAAAAAATCAGTTGCCCTCCTATACACAAAGGATAAAGAGGCAGGGAGGGAAATCAGAGAAACTTCACCTTTCACGATAGCCACAAATAGCATAAAATATCTTGGAATAACTCTGACCAAGGAAGTGAAAGACCTATTTGACAAGAACTTTAAGTCTTTGAAGAAAGAAATTGAGGAGGATACCAGAAAATGGAAAGATCTCCCTTGCTCTTGGATTGGGAGAATCAACATAGTAAAAATGGCAATTCTACCAAGAGCAATCTATAGATTCAATGCAATCCCCATCAAAATCCCATCAAACTTCTTCACAGACCTTGAGAGAATAATAATTAATTTAATATGGAAAAACAAAAAACCCAGGATAGACAAAACAATCTTATATAATAACAGAACGTCTGGAGGTATAACCATCCCTGACTTCAAAATCTATTACACATCTACAGTATTGAAACAGCTTTGTATTGTCATAAGAACAGAGAAGTCGACCTATGGAATCGAATAGAAGACCCGGGTATTAACCCACAAACCTACGAACACTTGATTTTCGACAAGGGGGCTAAAGGTATGCAATGGAAGAAGGAAAGCATCTTTAACAAATTGTGCTGGCATAACTGGATGTCAACCTGTAGAAGAATGAAAGTAGATCCATATCTATCTCCATGCACAAAAACCAAGTCCAAATGGATTAAAGACCTCAACATTAATCTGACCACTTTGAACCAGATAGAAGAGAAAGTGGGCAGTAGTCTACAGGACCCAGGCACAGGAGACCACTTTCTAGGTAGAACCCAAGTAGCACAGACAATAAGAGAATCAATGAATAAATGGGACCTCCTGAAACTGAGAAGCTTCTGTAAAGCAAAGGACACTGTCAGTAAGACAAAAAGGCTACCTTCTGACTGAGAGAAGATCTTCACCAACCCCTCATCAGATAAAGGCCTGATCTCCAAAATATACAAAGAACTCAAGAAACTAGACACTAAAACTCTAATTAACCCAATTAAAAAATGAGGTGCTGATCTGAACAGAGAATTCTCAACAGAAGAACTTTGAATGGCCAAAAGACACTTATGGTCATGCTCAACCTCCTTAGCAATCAGGGAAATGCAAATCAAAACAACTATGAGACACCATTTTACATCGGTCAGATTAGCTAAAGTCAAAAACACCAATGATAGCCTATGCTGAAGAGGATGTGGAGAGAGGGGAACTCTCATCCATTGTTGGTGGGAATGCAAACTTGTGCAGCCACTGTGGAAATCAGTGTGGCGGTTTCTCAGGAAACTAGGAGTCAACCTCCCTTAAGACCCAGCAATTCCACTCTTGGAAATATACCCAAGAGATGCCCTATCATACCACAAAAGCATTTGTTCAACTATGTTCATAGCAGCACTATTTGTAATAGCCAGAACGTGGAAACAACCTAGGTGTCCCTCAATAGAAGAATGGTTAAAAAAGGTGTGGAACATATATACACTAGAGTTATACTCAGCGGTAAAAAACAATGACATCTTGAATTTTGCATGCAAATGGATGGACATAGAAAACACTTTACTGAGTGAGGTAAGCCAGACCCAAAAGAGGAATATGGTATGTATTCACTCATAAGTGGATTCTAACCACAATTAAAGGTCTTTGAGCCTATTATTTGAGATCCTAGATAAGCTAAATAAGAAGGTGAACCTGATGAAAATCATGTAGCTATCCTCCTGGAGATTGGAAATAGTCAAGAGTCCCAGGTAACCTTGGGTGCATGGGGGGGTGGGTGGGAGGGTTGTTGGAAGGGGAGAGGGTTAGAGAGAAGGGAGTAGGAGAGGAATGGGGAAAGCTCGGAGGATTGGGATGGGGGGAGGGAGGAAGGATGGATGTGGGATCAGGGAAGAATATGTCTCAACTAAGGGAATCATTTTAGGGTTTACAAGAGACTTGACTATAAATGGGATCTCAGGTCCAAGGAGAGATCCCCAGATTGTTCTCTGGACAGAGGAGAGGGTGCCTGAACTGGCCTTGGCCTATAACCATACTGATGAATATTTTCCTTATCACCATAGAACCTTCTTCTGGCAATGGATGGAGATAGAGACAGAGATCCACATTGGAACACTGGACTTAACTCCCTAGGCCCAAACAAGAAGCAGAAGGAAAGAAAACGTGAGCAAAGAAGGCAAGACCAGAGGGACCCTTCATCCGAGGATGGATGGCGATACTGACGGAGACCCACATTGGAGCCCCGGACTGAGCCCCCCAAGGTCCAAATGAGGAGCAGAAGGAGGAAGAAAATGAAAAAGGAAATCAGGACCATGAGGGGTGCGATCACCCACTGATACAAGGGGACTGATCTAATGAGAATTCACCAAGGCCAGTTGGACTGGGACTGAACGAGCACGTGATCCAACCAGATTCTCTGAATGTGGCCGGATTCTCTGAATCTGGCTGGCCCGGAGTCTTTCTGAAAAGCCATTGACAATGACACTGGGACTTGTTTCCTCTGCATATACTGGAGTTTGGGGATCCAGTCTGTTTGGATACTCACCTTCCTGGACCTGAATGGAGCGGGGAAGAACTTGAACTTCCCACAGGGCAGGAAACCCTGAGTGCTCTTAGGGAAGAAAAGGGAGGAGTAGAGGGAGTGGGGGGAGTAGGAGGTTGTTGGGAGGAGGGGCGGAAATGGAAACTTTTATAATTTGATAAAATTACTTTCTCATCAAAAAAAAAATCCAACAGCGTTATTACAAACATGGGTGTGAAAGCACATTTATGGATACTTTTCCTTTCTTATTGTTACAAATATTCTCCAGACCAAATTCTCTCTGCCCACTTGTTTTCAAAGCTACTTAAAAATAACCACTCTGAGTCTTAATATTAATTATATACTTTCTGGTCTATTAGCTCAGGCTTATCATTAACTAACTCTTGCATCTTAAGTTAACCCATTTCTATTATTTTATATTTTACCATGAGGCTCATGGTTTGTTACCTAACATCTTGCTTCTTTGGTGGCTACACGGCATTTCCCTGACTCTGCCTTCTTTCTTCCTGAATTCAGTTTAGTTTTCCTGCCTATCTTCTGTCCTTCCATAGGCCAAATCAGCTTCTTTATAACCATTGGTAATAAAATATATTCACAGCAAACTGAGGGGAATCCCACATCAATTTCTGGATGCTTATACAGGAGAGTTTGGATTTATGCCTCAAACAGCAGGAAGTACTTTTCCTGAACTGGTTAGAAGTAAAACAGAACTTTCCATAATGCTGGAGGAGCTGCTAGAAGAAGCATTGGAAGGAATGTGTGGTTATGATCTGAGTCTCATGACTTAGAGGAAGCAGCTATTAAGTACCATAATGATGAGTTTTCATCTCCCTCACTTCTGACCAGGAATGCTGACAGACTGAGACCTGATTATGAGATTCAACAGGAACTAAAGGTCTTGAAAAAGTTGATAGCATTGCTTTCACTGAAACTAGAGACTCTGCAACTCTCCTCTTATTGAGAGAGTAGTCTTTTTCCTACTGTTAGAGCTGGTTTACACCCACCTATGGTGCAGAGTCTTCCAGAAGCAGGGCAGATACATAACATTAATTGTGCATCTCCTTTTCAAATTATCCTCAGAGAGGCTGCAAGCAGAGGAGAGAATGTGCAAGAGTTTAAAATGTTTCCTTAAACAAAACAAAGAGATACTCAGGAAAATCTATTCAGGGTGCATGTTTCAATCTCATTTAATTCTCAAAGAATTAAAAGCAGTTTATGCACAATATAGTCCAACAGTTCCTTTTAAACAAATGATGCTGAAGAATAGGGCACTAGAGAAGTCCTGTCCCTCACCCCCTCACTCCCCATCCCAACCCCATCTCTGAGGATTGAAAACAGTTGGCCAAAGGTTGCCTGTCAGGAGTAGACTATCTGCTGTGGAAAACTGAGTTTGAAGAACAATGTCAGATCACAGCTGAGAGAAATAGGGCCTAACAAATTCCTGTTTCCTATGACAAAGCTTTTAGGTAAGGGGCCTTATAGAAGAACAGATCAGCAGTTAAAATTTGATATAGGAGTCTCACTCAGTTCAGCATCTATTAGCAGCCTTGCTGGGAGTTCAGTCAGGAAGCTCCCCAGAAATTAAAGCAAGTGTGAAGCTGGAGAAATTCCGGGAATCTCAAATCTGTCCACTTCTCAAAGGAGACCAGACCTTCACAGGAGCAACCAGCAGGCCCTAATTTGGCAGGAGTATCCGGGAGGCCTGAACTCCCTGGGAATACCATGCAATCTCCTTGTGATTGGAAAAATGGCCCCAACTCCACCACAAGGACCATCTGAGCCTTGAATCCACTAAAACCAGGAGGAGTGGCCAAATGAGACACAGTCCCATTTACACCAACTGAGGGAAAGGTGAGTAGACAACAAGGTAAAAGCACGCAACAGCACAAAGGAAAACAGAGCACCATTGAAGGATAGTGTGTCTACAACAGTAAGACTTGAACACCCTTAAACAAATGAAGTAGAAGAAAATGACATAAAAATAACTTTAGGAAAATATCTGAGGCCATTAAAGAGAAAATGGAAAATTCCCTTATAAAAGTGGAGGAAAAGAAAAACATAAAATTGGAAGATATCAACAAATCCCTTAAAGAAAACCAAGAAAAGTCTATCAAACAGGTGAAAAAAATGTTTCAAGACCTGAAAACCGGCAGAGAGAGAACTTGCAAATTAATAGGATCAGAAATGAAAAGGGGGACATAATCACAGACACGGAGGAAATTCAGAGAATCATTAGATCTTACTACGAAAGTTTATATGCCACAAAGTTGGAAAATGTAAAAGAAATGGACATTTTTTTTAGATAAGTACCATATACCAAAGTTGAACCAAGACCAGGTGAACAATCTAAATAGACCTGTTAGTCGTGAAGAACTAGAAGCTGTTATCAAAAATCTCCCTACCAAAAAAAGCCCAGGACCAGATGGTTTCAATGCTGAATTCTTCCAGAACTTCCAGGAAGAGCTAATACCTATACTCCTTAATGTATTCCACAATATAGAAAAAGAAAAGTCACTGCCAAACTCCTTTTATGAAGCTGCAGTCACCCTAATACCAAAACCACACAAAGACACAACCAAGAAAGAGAATTACAGGCCAATCTCACTCATGAATATCGATGCGAAAATTCTCAATAAAATATTGGCAAACCGAATCCAAGAACACATTAGAAAAATCATCCATTATGATCAAGTAGGCTTCATCCCAGAGATGCAGGGATGGTTCAACATACGCAAATCTATCAATGTAATCCATCATATAAATAAACTGAAAGAAAAAAAATCATATGATCATTTCATTGGATGCTGAAAAAGCATTTGACAAAATTCAACACCCATTTATGATAAAGGTGTTGGAGAGACTGGGGATACAAGGATCATACCTAAATATAATAAAAGCAATAAACAGCAAGCCGACAGCTAACATCAAATTGAATGGAGAGAAACTCAAAGCCTTTCCACTAAAATCAGGAACACGACAAGGCTGTCCACTCTCTCCATACCTCTTCAATATAGTGCTTGAAGTTCTAGCAATAGCAATAAGACAACATAAGGGGATCAAGGGGATTCGAATTGGAAAGGATGAAGTTAAACTTTCGTTATTTGCTGACGATATGATAGTGTACATAAGCGACCCCAAAAACTCTACCAAAGAACTCCTACAGCTGATAAACACCTTTAGTAACGTGGCAGGATACAAGATCAACTCCAAAAAATCAGTGGCACTCCTATACACAAAGGATAAAGAAACGGAGAGGGAAATCAGAGAAACATCACCTTTCACGATAGCCACAAACACCATAAAATATCTTGGGGTTACTCTAACCAAGGATGTGAAAGACCTATTTGACAAGAACTTTAAGCCTTTGAAAAGAGAAATTGAGGAGGATACCAGAAAATGGAAAGACCTCCCCTGCTCTTGGATTGGGAGAATCAACATAGTAAAAATGGCAATTCTACCAAAAGCAATCTATAGATTCAATGCAATCCCCATCAAAATCCCATCAAACTTCTTCACAGACCTTGAGAGAACATTAATCAAGTTTATATGGCAAAACAAAAAACCCAGGATAGCCAAAACAATCTTATACAATAAAAGAACTTCAGGAGGCATTACCATCCCTGACTTCAAACTCTATTATAAAGCTACAGTATTGAAAACAGCTTGGTATTGGCATAAGAACAGAGAAGTCGACCTATGGAATCGAATAGAAGACCCAGATATTAACCCACAAACTTATGAACACCTAATTTTCGACAAGGGAGCTAAAGGTATACAATGGAAGAAGGAAAGCATCTTTAACAAATGGTGCTGGCATAACTGGATGTCAACCTGTAAAAAAATGAAAGTAGATCCATATCTATCACCATGCACAAAAATCAAGTCCAAATGGATTAAAGACATCAACATTAATCTGTCCACTTTGAACCTGATAGAAGAGAAAGTGGGAAGTAGTCTACAAGATTTAGGCACAGGAGGCCTCTTCCTAAGTAGGACCCCAGCAGCACAGACAATAAGAGAAACAATGAATAAATGGGATCTACTGAAACTGGGAAGCTTCTGTAAAGCAAAGGACACTGTCAGTAGGACAAAAAGGCTGCCTTCTGACTGGGAGAAGATCTTCACCAACCCCTCATCAGACAAAGGTCTGATCTCCAGAATATACAAAGAACTCAAGAAACTAGACACTAAAACTCTAATTAACCCAATTAAAAAATGGGGTACTGATCTGAACAGAGAATTCACAACAGATGAACTTCGAATGGCCAGAAGACACTTAATGTCATGTTCAACCTCCTTAGCGATCAGGGAAATGCAAATCAAAACCACTTTGAGATACCATCTTACACCTGTCAGAATAGCTAAAGTCAAAAACACCAATGATAGCCTATGCTGGAGAGGATGTGGA
Organism: Myodes glareolus; assembly: GCF_982192425.1. NCBI lineage: Eukaryota > Metazoa > Chordata > Mammalia > Rodentia > Cricetidae > Myodes > Myodes glareolus. The sequence goes on along the minus strand of NC_142036.1, from coordinate 13,448,873 downwards.
GAGAGGGGAACACTCATCCATTGTTGGTGGGAATGCAAACTTGTGCAGCCACTGTGGAAATCAGTGTGGCGGTTTCTCAGGAAACTGGGAGTCAACCTCCCTCAGGACCCAGCAATTCCTCTCTTGGGAATATACCCTAGAGATTCCCAAACATACTACAAAAGTGTTTGTTCAACTATGTTCATAGCAGCACTATTTGTAATAGCCAGAACCTGGAAACAGCCTAGGTGCCCCTCAATAGAAGAATGGTTAAAAAAGGTGTGGAACATATACACATTAGAGTTTTACTCAGCGGTAAAAAATAATGACATCTTGAATTTTGCATGCAAATGGATGGACATAGAAAACGCTTTACTGAGTGAGGTAAGCCAGACCCAAAAAGAGGAACACGGTATGTATTCACTCATAAGTGGATTCTAACCATAATTTAAGGTCTTTGAGCCTATTATTCGTGATCCTAGAGAAGCTAAATAAGAAGACGAACCTGATGAAGATTATTTAGCTATCCGCCAGGAGGTAGGAAATAGTCAAGAGTCCCAGGTAACCTTGGGTGCATGGGGGGTGGGTGGGAGGGTTGTTGGAAGGGGAGAGGGTTAGAGAGAAGGGAGTAGGGGAGGAATGGAGAAAGCTCGGTTGACCGGGATGGGGGGAAGGGAGGAAGGATGAATATGGGATCAGGGAAGAATATATTTCAACTAAGGGAGTCATTTTAGAGTTTACAGGAAACTTGATTATATATGGGATCCCAGGTCCAAGGAGAGATCCCCAGATTGTTCTCTGGACAGAGGAGGGGGTGCCTGACCGGCCTTGGCCCGTGACCATACTGATGAATATTTTGCTTATCACCATAGATCCTTCATCTGGCGTTGGATTGCGATACAGATGGAGGCCCGCGTTGGAGCACCGAACTGAGCCCCCCAAGATCCAAATGAGGAGCAGAAGGAGGAAGAAAATGACGAAGGACTGCGAGGGATACTATCACCCAATGATACAAGGGGTCGGATCTAATGAGAGTTTACCAAGGCCAGATGGACCATGACTGAACAAGCATGTGATCCAACCAGATCCTCTGAATGTGGCCGGATTTTCTGAATGTGGCTGGCCTGCAGTCTTTCTGAGAAGCCATTGACAATGACACTGGGACTGGTTTCCTCTGCATATACTGGATTTTTGGGATCCAGTCTGTTTGGATGCTCACCTTCCTGGACCTGGAGGGAGGGGGGAGGAACTTGGACTTCCCACAGGGCAGGAGACCCTGGCTGCCCTTGGGGACAAAGAGGGAGGAGGAGAGGGAGTGGGGGGAGTGGGAGGGCGTTGGGAGGAGGGGCGCAAATGGAAACTTTTTATAATTTAATAAAATTACTTTAAAAAAAAAAGACCTGAAAACTGAAAGAGTGACAATAAAGAAAACACAAACCAAGGGAGTTCTGGAAACGGAAAATATGGAAAAATGACCAGAAACCACAAATGCAAGCATAAACAGCAGAATACAAGAAATGGAAGAGAGAATCTCAGGCATTGAGGATACACGACGGGAAATAGATTCATTGGTCAATGAAAATGTAAAATCTAACAAAATCTTAACATAAAATATCCAGGAAATATAAAAAAGAAAAGACCAAGCTTGAGAATAATAGGGATAGAAGAAGGAGAAGAAATCCAACTCAAAGGCAAAGAAAATATATTCGACAAAATTGTAGAAGAAAATTTTCCCAACCTAAAGAAGGATATGCCTAAGAGGGAACAAGAAGTTTACAGAATATCAAATATACTGTACCTCAGAAAAAAAGAGTTCCCCTCACCACATGATAATCAAAGCACTTAACATATAAAATAAGGAAAGAATATTAAGAGCTGGAAAAGAAAACCGTCAAGCAACATATATAGGAAAACCTATCAGATTTACACCTGAATTCTCAATGGAAACAATGAAAGCAAGAAGGTCCTGATCAAGCATTATGAAGGCAATAAGAGACCATGGATGCAAGCTCAGACTACTATACCCAGGAAAACTTTCAATCATCATAGATGGAAAGAAACAAGATACTCCATGACAGAACCAGATGTAAACAATACCTAGACACAAATCCAGCCCTACACAAAGTACTAAAAGAAAAACTCCAACCCAAGGAAGTCAGTTATACTCACAAAAATACAGACAGTAGATTATCTCACAACAGCAAATCTCAAAGAAAGAAAAATCACACACAATAACATCATAAACAACAAGAACTAAAATAACAGGAACTAACAATCAATGGTCATTAATATACCTTAATATAAATGGACTCAAGTCACTTATAAAAAGATACAAGCTAACAGATTGGATATAAAAACAGAATTCATCCTTCTGCTGCATACATATAACATACCTCAACCTCAAAGACAGACACCACCTTAGCATAAAGGGTTAGAAAAATTTTCCAATCAAATGAACCTAAGAAACAAGTTGTTGTAGCCATCCTAACATCTGACAATGTAGACTTCAAACAAAAAGCAATAAAAAGAGACAAAGAAAGACATTTCGTACTTATCACAGGAAAAATCCATCAAGAGGAAATCTTAATATTGAACAACTATGCCCCAAATACAAGGGCACACACATATGTAACAGAAATATTACTAAAATTTAAATCACACATTAATCCCTACACACTAAGAGTGGGAAACTTTTATGCTTAACTCTCACCACTGGAAAGATCTGACAGACAGAAACTTAAGAGAAATATGGGAACTATCAAATGTTATTACACAAATGGACTTAATAGACATCTATAGAATATTCCATCCAAACATAAAAGAATATTCAGTCTTCTCAGAACCTCATGGAAATTTCTCAAAAATTGACCACATAACAAAACAAACCTCAATAGATGCAACATTTTGGAATAACCCCAAGTATCTTATCAGATCACCATGGTTAAAGGTAGAATGCAACAGTAACACAAATTTAAGAAAGCTCACAGACACATGGAAATTATACAGTGCTCACCTGAATCATCAATGGGCCAAGGAAGAAACAGAAAGATATTAAAGACTTCCTAAAATTCAATGAAAATGACTGTACAACATATTCAAACTTATGGGACACAATGAAAGTGTGTTAAGAGGAATGTTTATAGCACTAAACACCTACATAAAGAAGCTGGAAAGATCCCACACTAGTGAATTAACTGAACATCTGAAAGCTCTAGAACAAAAAGAAGCAAACTCACCTAGGAGGACTAGATGACAGGAAAAATCAAATTGAGAGCTGAAATCAACAAAATAGAAGCAAAACAATGCAAAGAATCAATGAAACAAAGAGTTGTTTCTGGAGGATATCAGCAAAATAGACAAACTTTTATCCAAGTGAACCAAAAAGCAGAGAAAGGATATCCAAATTAAGAAAATCAGAAATGAAAAAGGGGACAGGAAAACAGACAATTAGGAAATCCAGAGAATCATCCAGTCATACTTCAGAGATCTGTACTTCACAAAACTGGAAAAATTAAAGAAAATGTACAACTTTCTAGATAAATATCACATATCAAAATTAAATGAAAATCAGATATGCAAATTAAATAGACCTATAACTGCTAAAGGAATTAAAACAGTCATCAAAAGTCTCCCAACCAAAAAGAGGCCAGGGTCAGATAGTTTCAGCATAGAATTCTACAAGATGTTTGAAGAAGAACAATACCAATATTTCTCAAATGGTTCCACACAATAGAAACAGAAGGAACATTGCCAAACTCTTTTTTGAGGCTAAGTTAACTTGGAATAACTCTAACAAAACAAGTGAAAGACTTGTATGACAAAAACTTTAAATCTTTGAAGAAAGAAATTGAAAAAGACACCAGAAAATGGAAAGATCTCCCAAGCTCATGGGCAGGTAGAATTAACATAGTAAAAATAGCAATCTGCAGATTCAATGTAATGCCCATCAAAATCCCAGCAAAATTCTTCACAGATCTCAAAAGAACAATTCTTCTAGATGAAGAATTTCATATAGTCAAATCAATGCTGTACAATAAAGGAACTTCTGGAGGCATCACCTTCTCTGAATTCAAGCTCTACTATAAATCTACAGTAATGAAAACAGGCTGGTATTGGCATGGCATAATAATAGACAGGAGGACAAATGGAACTGAATTGAAGACACGGATATCAATCCACACACCTACACCTATGAACTCCTGATTTTTGACAAAAGTGCTAAAAATCTAAAATGGAAAAAAGAAAGCATATTTAACAAACAGTGCTGGCATAATTGGATATCAACATATAAAGAATGCAAATACATCCATAACTATCACCATGCACAAAACTCAGGTTTAAATGGATCACAGACCTCAACATAAAGCCATACTGAACCTCATAGAAGAGAAGGTGGGAAAAAATACTTGAATGCATTGGCACAGGAGACCACTTCCTAAATATAACACCAAAAGCATAGACACAGAGAGAAACAGTTGATAAATTTGACCTCCTGAAACTGAGAAACTTCTATAAAACAAAAGTCATGGTCAACAAGACAAAACAGCAGCCTACACAATGTGAAAAGATCTTCACCAATCATACATCAGACAGAGGACTGATCTCCAAAATATACAAAGAGTTCAAGAAACTTAACATCAAAAGAACAAATAATCCGATTTTAAAAAGTGGTGTACAGACTTAAACAGAAAAATCTCAACAGGTGAATCTCAAGTGGCTGAAAGACACTTAAGGAAATGCTCAACATCCTTAGCCATCAGAGAAATGCAAATCAAAACAACTCTGAGATTCCATGGTACCCCTTTCAGAATGGCCAAGATCAAAAACAGCTTATTCTGGAGAGGTTTGGGGGTTCCTCCATTGCTGGTGGGGGTGCAAATTTTTACAGTCATTTTGGAAATCATTATGGTAATTTGGAAATCAGCACACCAAAGTACATGGATGAGGGAAGTACAGAGCTGAGCCAGGGAAGGGGGAAGGGGAGAACTTTTAAAGGAGAAGCACCATAGTTAGGGGAGTTTCTGTCCTGTCCTCTTGGATGGGTAAGGAGGGCGTAGAGTAAGGCAGTTTATGAAACCATTAGTCAGGTTTTTGGGTAAGTGTCTTTTAGACATAAATAAAAACAATCTAGCACACATCCCACAACCCCAGAGAACCTAGATAGCAAAGAAAAACCCAGGAGAGACATACATGGTTCTACATAGAAAGGAGAAAAAAAACAAGATCTCTTGAGTAAATTTGGAGTACGGTGATCATGAGAGAGGGTAAAAGGGGAGAAGGGAGGAAGGGAGAGGAGGGGATAAAAATGTATAGTTAAATAAAAACAAAAAATGATACAGAATCATATGCCCAAATTATTGCAGCTGCCAATAAGGCCTGGAATAAACTTCAATCTTCAAAAGAGCAGACTGAGAACTTGTCTAATATAAGACAGGGACCTGATGAGCTGCTTCAGAACTTTGTCTCCAGGATGATGCAAACATCAAGCAGGATGACTGGCAATATAGAAGCAGGACTTTTGATAGTTAAGCAGCTAGCCTTTGAGAATGATAATGCAATATTGAAAGCTGCTTTAAGACCTTTTTTTTATAAAGAAATGTGACACCTCTGATTATATCCAGATTTGTTCATATATTTGCCCTTCATATATACAGGGACTGGCTATACTTGCTGCTTTACAGGGAATGATATTTAATGATGTTCTTCCAACTAAGAAACCAAGGAGCAGAGAGAAGAAAGGCTGGAGGACCTCCTGGAAGGTGTTTTGGGTACAATCTTATGGAATGCCAGATCAACCAGTGTCCCAGTAGGATAATAAGACCAGGAGAGAGGAAGAAACTTGGATTTTGCTGGAGATACAGGAGAGGGAAACATGGGACTAATGAAAGCAAATCAAAGGGAGATGCCAAGGAGAATCCCCTGCCAGTAAAGGAGCAGAGAGGCCTACCTCCAGCCCCAAGAAAAATCTATGGGCAATCCAGCAGCCTGTTCCCCAACAAGGAAATCTATTCAGAACCTGCGCAGAACGACCACAGACAGTGCCGGGCTTGACCTCAGCTCTTCTATCTATACTCCTGAAATGGGAATGCAGGCTCTCCCCACTTTACTGGAACCTTTACTGGAAAGCACTGTAGGATTATTATCAGGGAGAAGCAGCTCCACTATGCAAGGGATCTTGTGGTTCCTGGAGTGATTGACACTGATTTTGAAGGAGAGATCAAGATTATGATTCAGTCACCTAATGGAGTTTCTGTGGTAAATACAGCTCAGAGGCTTGCACAATTAATTTTACTTCCTCAAGTGAAAACTAGAAATCAAGTTAAGGGAGGTAAGAGAGGAGAGGTTGGATTTGGTTCATCTAACCTATGGCTACAAACCATAGGTTCAAAGTGACCAGAACTCACTTTGTTTATAAATGGAAAGCTTTTCTGGTCTTCTGGGTACTGGTGTGAATATTTCTGTTATACCTGCCTGTCAATGGCCTTCAAGGTGGCCTAAACAGAGACTTTTAAACAGTTACAAGGGATTGGTCAAGCTCAAGATCCTGAATGAAATAGCAATGAGTTTTCTTGGAGAAATGAAGATGGCATGAAGGAACTTTTTGCTCATACATTGTTCCTCACTTACCTGTAAATTTGTGGAGTCAAGATATTATGGCCAGAATGGGGGTGTATTTATATAGTACCAATACAGTTATTGCTAATTATATGTTCCAACAAAGACTGTTGCTCAATTAAGGGCTGGGCAAGGAGAATGAGGGAAGGATTGGTCCTATCATACCTAGCAAAAGACCTTCCAGGGAAGGATTAGGATGGATTTAGGAGAGGTCACTGAAAAGCCTGCACTCCAAGCAGACACAATTATTTGGAAAAGGGATGAACCTGTACAGGTAAACCTCTAACAGAAGAAAAATTACAAAATGCTCAGCAATTAATGCAAGAACAACTGGATAATGGTCATACTATGCCCTCTAATTTACCCTGGAACTCTCATATTTTGTGATTAAAAAGAAATCAGGAAAATGGAGATTGAGAAAAGATTTAAGAAACATTAATGAGAACATCCAACTAACGGGAGCTTTACAGCATGGATTACCTTCTCCTCTAGTCATACCAAAAGATACTTATAAGATTATTTTAGGTTTAAAGGATTGTTTTTATACCATCCCTTTGGCACCACAAGATAGTCAAAAGATTTGCATTTAATATTCCATCAGTTAATGTCAAAGAGCCAATGAGAAGACATCAATTGGAATGCCTTTCCTCGAGATATGTCAAACAGTGCAGTATTATGCCAGAAATTTGTGGCTCAGGATATAGAAAATGTTAGAGATTAATTTCCACAAGTTTATAATATCCATTAAATGGATAATATCTTGCTTGCCCATAAAAATAAAGAAGTTTTGCTTGAAACATATGGACAGCTTCAGTTGAGGCTTGTCCACGCAGAGTTAGTTATTGCCCAAGAGAAAGTGCAAATGCCTTTCAAGTATTTAGGACACATGCTGTATCCTAAAGAAATTAAACTTCAGAAATTGAAAATTAGGGAAAATAAGTTACAAACTCTGAATGGTTTTCAGAAATTGTTAGGAGATACTCAGTGACTATGACCCTATTTAAAATTCCCTATGGGAGGCCTTGAAAACCTCAGTGAGATTCTGAAGGGAAGTAATAATTCTACCTGCCCCAGACTGATGCAGGTAGAATATGAAATACAGAACCAGCAGGTGTGTTATATTAATTATGATCCATCTTGGCAAGCATATATTTTACCTACAAAACTTACTCTCATGGCAGTTTTATGGCAAAGTGGTGCTCTTTTATGGCTGTACTACCTGTTTCACCAGCCATGGATTTTTATTTTGAAACAGTAGCTTAATTAATACAGAAAAGCCTGATGGAATCTAAGTGATATTTTGGTAGCAAACCTAATGTGATCAATGTTACTTGTACTAAAGAACAGGCTGACTGGTTATTTCAAAATAACAATACTTGGGCAATTGCATTTGCTCAATTTGTAGGTCAAATTGATAATCTTTTCCAGCTGACTGATTGCTACAATTTACAGAAGTACATTTCTTTATTTTTCCTAAAATTGTAATGAAAAATCCCTCAAAGGATGTTGTGTCAATTTTTACAGATGGTTTTTCCAATGGAAGAGCAGCGAATGTTATTGATGATAAAGGATATGTTGGTGCAAGAGAATTATCTGTATTCTGTCAATCATGTATTTTAATAAAACGCTGATTGGCCAGGCAGGAAGTATAGGCAGGAAAACCAGACAGGAAGTAGAGGTGATGCAATGAGAACAGGAGAATTCTGGGAAGCAGGAAGCTTCCTCTGCCATTCCTGTGCAGACCACCAAAGAGGCAGCATGTAACTTGCCCAGCTGAGAAAGGTACGGAGCCATGTGGCTAATGTAGATAAGGATAATGGGGTAACATAAGTTATAAGAGCTGATAAGTAGCCTGACCTAATGGGTCAATCAGCTTTATAACTTATAGAGATCTCTGTGTGGTTGATTTTCTCTGAGACTTGTCGGCTGTGGGGTATCGGGCGGGAACAGATACCCCAACAAGCTGGCCCCTCGGGTTACATATGGTGCTCATGTGGATAACTGAATCCACAGAAAGCTTGAGAAAGTTTGGGAAAGAATAGAGTAAAGCATGTTTTCTTGGTAGCAGCAATTTCTCAGGTCTGCTCTGCTTGTTAGAGACAAGCAAATGCTCTCATCTAAGAGAGGCTTCCTGACTCAGCTTTAGCTGCAAAACTTTGCAGCTCCTTTAAGAGGTCCTGCCACAAAACACTTAAACGGTGTTGATGAAAAGCTGAACGCATGCTTTTTGGGTTTTCAGCCGTAACAGGAAAAAAGCTGCACTGTTTTAAAATGCCGACTTTCTGGTCCGTCCTGCCAGGGCAAACTCTGACTCTTTCAGGCAGGCAGTCTGACTGAGTGTGGTCTGTGAGCAGAATGCTGCAGCTTGCTTGCTGGCAGGAACCTTGAAATGTCATAGAGTTGTAGCAATAAAAATGGCTCCAGCAGTACCTCTGCCATGAGGCTGGAAAGCTAAGGAATGGGCTGGATCTAGCCGTCAAAGCCACGACTTTCTGTATTGCTTTGTAAATTAAAGGCTCATGTGGTCAGAAAAAGAGAGATATACAGTAAAGAGAGATTCAAAGAGGAAGAAAACCTCTAAATGGTTTACAGTGTGTTAAAAATATATGCAGGCTAAGGGTCAAAGTCATTAAAAAAAGAAAAAAGAGAGAAGTAGGGTGTGGTGGTACACACCTTTAATCCAAATGCCTGGGAGGCAGAGGTAGATTGACCTCTGTGACTTCAAGGTGTGGTAGGACACACCTTTAATCCCAATGCCTGGGAGGCAGAGACAAATAGATCTCTGAGTTCAAGGTGTGGTAGCACACACCTTTAATCTCAGTGCTGGGGAGGCAGAGACAGAAGAATCTCTGTGAGTTCAAGGACAGCCTGGTCTACAGAGTTTTTCCAGGACAAAGATATACAGAGAACCTGTCTCAAAAAGTGAAAGTAAAAATAAAAGAAATAGAGGTTAAAATAAAGATGGAGAATACACAGAGAATCTTGATACTGTATGTTATTATGCTCTCTTTGAATTGTTTGAATGCTGAGGAAGGAGCAACAGCTGCTAAAAGGTATTTGCTTATAAATTCTGCTGAACTAATCCAAGATAGATATTTTGAAAATACCTTGGCTTCAAAATTGAAGTCAAAAGGTATGCTACTTTGGAGAAGAGATTTTGCTTTTGTTTCCACAGAAAATGAGAAGCTGTGGATTCATTCTGAATTAAGAAAAATCAGTTTCGATAAAGGGAGACCACCCGAGAAATCCCCAGTAGGAACAGATGGCCCGGATGTCTGAGTTCTTCATCCAGAACAGGTTCAAGACTGCTGCCTGAGATGATCAAGACTCACAGGATACTCCAGTCAGAACTTGATTATAACTCTAAATTTTCTTTAGGTCCTCATAAGATCATCAGCACCCCCAACCAGCAGGAAGTAGCCTGGAATACTATGCCCACATTCCCAACAAATGGACTATGGGTATTTTCCTTTGTTAAAAAAAAGAGGGAAATGGTGCAAGAGAATTATCTGTATTCTGTCAATCATGATTGGCCAGGCAGGAAGTATAGGTGGGAAAATCAGACAGGAAGTAGAGGTGATGCAATGAGAACAGGAGAATTCTGGGAAGCAGGAAGCTTCCTCTGCCATTCCTGCGCAGACCACCAAAGAGGCAGCATGTAACTTGCCCAGCTGAGAAAGGTACGGAGCCATGTGGCTAATGTAGATAAGGATAATGGGGTAACATAAGTTATAAGAGCTGATAAGTAGCCTGACCTAATGGGCCAATCAGCTTTATAACTTATAGAGATCTCTGTGTGGTTGATTTTCTCTGAGACTTGCCGGCTGTGGGGTACCGGGCAGGAACAGATACCCCAACAAGCCATCCCCTCATGTTACAATATGTAATGCAAACAAATCCAGCCTCAGTTAAAATAATTGAACTGTGAGCTGTTCCTGTAGTATTACAGAGTTTTGCAAACAAAGCATTTAATTTATATACTGACAGTTGTTACATCTTTAAAGCCCTTCAGGTAATAGAAGCTGTACCCTGCACTGGAATTAGAAACAGTCAAGTATAATACTGTCCCAGCAAATTGAATACCATTCATTATAAAAAATTGCCATGCTTTGTGGGTCATATTCAAGCACATTCAAATCTTCCTGGCCATTGCCTGAAGGTAATGCTTTAGCTGATAAGTTTACTCAGTTGATTGTTTTATCCCAACTTGAGCTTGCTCAGTGATCACATACTTTGCATTATCAAAACAGTAAAAGTTTAAGAAAACAGCTTGGATTAACAAGAGAAATTGCTCATCAGACTGTTAAGCAATGTGATATATGCCCACAATATTTACCTGTACCTCATCTGGGAGTAAATCCTCAAGACCTGGTTCCTAATCCTTTCGGCAAATGGCTGTTACTCATATTGTGGAATTTGGAAAATTAAGATATGTGACAATTGATACGTGTTCAATGTTTCTTGGTCACTACTGCATAGACTGGAGCAACCTCTAAACACTTGATAACTCATTGTTTTAAGTGTTTTTCATATATGGGAATTTCTAAAATTATAAAGACAAATAATGGATCAAGACATATTAGCAATGCATTTCAGTAATTTTGTTCCTAATGGAATAATGAAAATAAAATAGACATTCCTTATAATCCTTAAGGACAAGGTATTGTGGAGTATATCCATGGTTTTTTGAAAACACAACTTCAAAAGATAAAAAGGGGGGAATTATACTCTCAGTTACCACATAATGCCTTAAATCATGCCCTTTTTAGTCTAAGTTTCTTGAATGTGGATACCCATAAGCAATCTGCCATGAACAGATTTTGGCATGATGGTACCAGAGTGACCTTTGCTAAAACAAAATGAAAAGACTCATGCACTGGATTATGGAAAAAAACCGAACACAGTTTTAATATGGGGTCAAGGTCATGTTTGTGTTTTTTCACAGGAAGAAAAAGAGACTCAATGGCTCCCTGCACATATGCAGAAGAGAATCCACAGTGGGTTCTGAGGCCTTCCCAGAGGAGTTGGAGTGAGAGATTGCTGAACCTGCGTTCCTGACTCTCTGACGTCATCATGCTGCAGCCTGAGAAGTGAAGGAGATTGTGGTGATTGTGATGATTCCTGTCTTCCTGATATACCTGCCACACAGATTTCAAGACCTTAGTGAGTCCTCTTTACTCTAGAGCCAGCCCAAGAATGCTGGCTGCATGTTTGGTACTTCATCCACACTATATCTTGGGACACAGAACCCATTTTTGCCAGTATAGTATTTATCTGCTGTTGAAATGAGAAGTCTGGACAACAGGTGCCTCAGAGACCTCCCCTCCATGGGAAAAAGACTCATTGAAATAATTGAACAGTATTGTGGAGGTGATGTGTGCCTAAAGCCCCTCTTCAAATCAATAGACTTGATTAGAGGTACTGAAACGAATGCCCCAGGTTGATGGGGAAGAGTAGAACAAAGGCTTTGCTGACGGAGCTGTAGCAGTTCCTATCTTTGAGAGTTAGAAGCAGTGACATAATTGAACGACAGGGGAAGAAAAAGACCCATCCACCACAGAAATGTATTCTTCTTTTCTGATTAGAATCAAGTGATGAGAATCGAAATTTGATGAATCACATATTTATTGCTAATTTTTATACTAGAATCATGGTATGGACCTGTTAATGCTTGCAACCACTTTGGTTCACTATGAAGATGTTACTAATTAGGAAAAGTTTAGAGCTTATCTGAGAAAAATTCGGCATGATGCAAATGAGTTCTTAGATTTGGTACATTTAATAAAACAAATTTGGATGGTGATAGAACTAGAAACTGTTAAAGACATCCTAGACCAATTTAAATACGCCATCCCATCGTAGTCATCCTCTACCCCTTTATGAGGAGGCACTGTGGCTATTGGAACATGTGTATTTCAAGTATTATCTGCTTTCTTGTGATTATCTAGTTATTTGTAAACTCTCTCAATTGAATGTTGGCTCAGAGGTGTATGGGGTCTTGCTACATCCTCTTCCTTATGTCTTTATGAACAGAGGCTTGTAATCAATGCCATGTAAGATCTTTTACCTAGGCTATCTAAGACGGGTTGTACATGACAGAATGTATGTACTGATGACTGGTAAGTCTGGGAGGTGGAAGCAGACAATGTAAGTCAGGCACAATCATCTGTCCTGTAGCAGAAACACAGGCTTTAACAAATTAATTAAAAGGGGGAATATGCCAGAGCCCACAGAAGTGAATTCATCCCACCTTGACCAGATGTCAGAGAGTTCAGGCCTATTTTTGCATTTTCAAGGTTATGACAGGAAGTTTGACCCAGTGTGTAGCTGCCTGCTGGATACTTGATCTAAGTTGTGGTTGCTGCATGTCCTCCTAAACAACAGAATACTTCAGTCAGGATATACTTACTTAATATTTTGGGTATTGAAGGGATAATTATTTTGTTTGTTCCTTGTTTGTATCATGGTAAAGCAGTCTTGCCTTCCATCCCAACTTTTTGATGGGGTTATATAAAGCATATGGAAAATAAACATGGGTGAATTCAGTGTGCACTGGGTTGCTCTACTGCCTCTGTTTTGTGTCTCTGTTCTTTTATTTTGTATCTATGTTCTTTCTGACTAACATTTCTAATCTACATGCCCCTACCCTGGAATGCATGAAACCATCAAGACTGGATTCCAACAGTTTGTTTTGTTTTGTGGTACACTGTTCATTTAAATAGATCATTTGCTTCAGGAGGCAGGGTTCACATTCAGCTTGCCAGAATGGATCAGAGAGTCATTGGCAGACACAGGATGGGAAAAAGAGACCCTGGAGAGGAAAAGGTGGGTTTTCACAGCCCTTCCCAGTCAGGAAGTGTGTGGGTCTCAGGATTTTATCTTTAAAATTTGCCTATGAGTTTTATTTTTTTAATAAATGGTAAAAGAAATTGCAGCATCTTTAACTCAATGTGTGGTATTATTCACTATGCAAAGGTGACATAAATTCACCATGCCAACCACTGCTTCACCATGGCAGTGCAGAAGAATACTCAGCCACCTTGAGGCCCAAACGAGGCTCAGGATGTTAAGGTTGCTGTCACCAAGCTGTTAGTGGCAGGCAGGAAAATAACATACCAAAACAGACACAGTTGCCTCCAGCCAGGTCCATGCAGCATAGCTGTTATTTCAGCCCAACTGCCTGGCCAACCCTCCCCAATATGGTTATAAAAGACTCACAGTGGATCCCGCTCACTACTACCATGCCAAATCAGACTGCAGGCTTCTCTTTCACCTGGATCTGCCCCTCCTGCCTGGGTGCCATTCCTGCTCCACCTGCTGGTCAAACATTATCACTACATCTTATTACCTCTGCACAGCCTAGTCAGTCCTTGCAACATCAGCATTAGAGCTGGTAAGACACTAGGAATTTTCAAACAGCCAACTAGACTATTAAGTAAATTAATTAACTAAAAAAAATAACTAAAATTTTAAAAAAGAGAAGGATAATCTTAAAATCCTTCTCAGGTTAAAAATAGGAAATATTACAATGTAGGTAATTAGTATGTTATTATACTGCAATGGATGGCACATAAATAGAAAAGATAAATGAGGAGATAACAACTTATCTGGGGTAGATATAATGTCAGTCATAATTATATGCTTGATAATTTATATTTTATCCTTAAGATGGTTTGATAACTGTGCCAAATATGAGAAATTCACTGATAAGATACACACTTTAGAAAACTTACTATTCATTAGATACAAGCCTTAGAAAAGGTAACTACTGATAATATAAAAGCTTTACAAATGAAAAGAAGATATTAAAATTAGTAGCTTTGGAAAAACTTACTAATATATATAATAAAAATATTCAGATACAGACAGCAAAATTTAGAATAGAAACTATCTCACTATTACATTATAAAATTAAACAGGAGCAGCCCAATATTATCAACAAAAACAACCTTAATTTATCTAGCTACCATACTGAAACAACCACCAAATTACAGATATCTTCAAGGCTATGGAAGAATTCACTGGAATCCTGTTAAGATGATGGATTTGCGGAGATTTAAGGAAGCATTAGTTTCAAATGATATGCATTGATTGGCCTTTTGTGCAGAGGATGTTAAATTCATGGAAACAAGTAACAGAATTAATTATTCCAGAAGACTGTGATCATTTGGTTACAGTATCACTGGAAGCTGGTTCTTAGTTACAATGGAGGAATTGGTGGAGAGATAGAAGACTTGGGTCATTGAATATCATAGTAGGGCTAGAGGTATTGAAATTTCCCAAGACCAATTTATTGGTGAGAGTGATTAAGGTGATGTACAAAGACAGTCTATATATGATGAACACACCTTGGTTCTATGCTGTACATCAGCATTGAATATTTAGGACAGAGATGAAGAAGTTGGAAAGGGAACTGATATATTATTAAAATTATTCAGGGCACAAAGGAAGCCTTCATTAATTTTTTTTACGAATACAACTTCAGCTGTAAAGAGAATGATACTGAATCAAAAAGCTTGACATATATCAATTGAACCATTGGCTTTTGAAAATGGTAATTCATGGGAACTCTGAAACACAGTTTGTTGCTACACAGAGAGGACCAAGATGTGAGTGACCACCCACCCAGTGGGACACCACACTCTCTAGGCCCTCCTTACTGTGGCAAAACCCTGGGCCCCTTCCCCATCTTCCTCAGCTTCTCTAGCCAGTCAGCAGGCCAGTTTCCTGCAAGTTGCCTGCTCCAACTCCCCCAAGTCATCATTGGATTCTGCAAGTTACAAGTCCCACTCTGCCCCCAAAACCTCCTATCCCATCACCCTGCAGCCTCAGAGGAACATTAAAACACAAGCTGCAGCTACACAGAGAGGAGCAACAGGAGACCTCTGAAGCACAAGCTGTGACTGCACAGAGTGAACCGACAGAGTAAACCAAGAGTGCAGGCCAAGAGAGAACTCAGTAGCTCCCTAAGACACAGACAGTTAAAATACAAAGCAGAAAAAGAACAGTTCCCAAAGACACAGACAGCCACTGCCAGGACTGGACCAAGAGGCAATGACACTGCCAGGACCAATGGAAGGATGAGATGGGTAGGCACCAATGCAAGAATTCACTCAATAACCTAAAAAGCAACATGGTCACACCAGAACCCAATGGTCATACAACAGAAAGACTTGATCATCCTAACCCAGAGGAAGCAGAAGAAACTGATTTTTAAATGTAGCTTTATGAGGAAGATAGAGACCTTTAAAGAGGAAGTGAAAATTGCCTTAAAGAAATTGAGGGAAGGAAAAACAAAAAAGTGGAATAAGTCAATAAATCTTTCAAAAAATCCCCAAGAAAATGAAGAAAAATAACCAAACAGGTGAAGCAAACAGTTTAAGACTTGAAGACTGAAACAGAGGCAATTAAGAAAACACAAACAGAGGGAATTCTGGTTATGAAAAGTCTGGATAAATAAATGGGAATTGCAGAGCAAGCATAACCAGCAGAATACAAGAAATGGAAGAGAGAATCTCAGGGATTGAAGATACTATAGAGGAAATAGATTCATCAGCCAAAGAAAATATTAAATCCAACAAATTCTTGACAGAAAACATCCAGGAAATCTGGGACACCGTAAAAAGACCAAACCTAAGAATAATAGGAATAGAAGAAGAAATGCAGGCAAAGGCACAGAAAATACATTCAACACAGTCATAGAAGAAAACTTTCTCAACCTAAAGAAAAATATCACTATAAAGGTCCTAGAATCTTACAGAACACCAAGTAGACTGGACCAAAAAAAAAAAAATAGTCCCCTCACCATATCATAATCAAAATGCAAAACATCCAGAATAAAAAAAGAATATTAAGAGCTGCAAATGAAAACATTCAAGTAACATATAAAGGCAGACATATCAGAACTACACTCAACTTCACAATGGAAAGCATGAAAGCCAGAGACGTCTTGGACAGATGTGCTGCAGAGAGTAAGAGACCAAGAATGCAAGCCCACACTACTGTAACCAGCAAAGTTTTCAGGCACCAACAATAGAGAAAAGAAGATATTCCATGACAGAACCAGATTTAAACAATATCTATCCACAAATCCAGCCCCACAGAATGTACTGGAAGGAAAACTCCAACCCAAGGAAGAGAATTGCACCCACAAAAACACAGGCAACAGATAACCTCACACCAGCAAACCCCAAAGAGGGGAAAAACACAAACACTACCACCAAAATAAATAAACAGAAATTAACACTCACTAATCATTAATATCTCTTAATATCAATGAACTCAGTTCACCTATAAAAAGACACTGACTAAGAGAATGGACACTCTTCTGCTGTATACAGAAAAAAACTTTAAATCTTTGAAGAAAGAAATTGAAGAAGATACCAGAAAGTGGAAAGATCTCTCATGCTCATGGGTAGGTAGAATTAACATAATAAAAATGGCAATCTTACCAAAAACAACCTACAGATTCAATGCAATGCCCATCAAAATCCCAGCACAATTCTTCACAGACCTTAAAAGAATGATACTCAACTCATGAAAAAGTAAAATCCCAGGATAGCCAAAACAATCCTGTGCAATAAAAGAACTTCTGGAGGCATCGCAATCCTTGACTTCAAACTCTACTACAGAGCTACAGTACTGGAAACAGCCTGGTGTTCAGATAAAAACAGACAGAAGGACCAATGGAACTGATTAAGAAGACCCAGATATTAATCTACATACCTTCAAACACCCGATTTTCAACAAAAAGCAAAAAAATATCAAAATGGAAAAAAGAAAGCATATTTAACAAGTGGTGTTGGCATAACTGAATATCTCATGTAGGAGAATACGAATAGACCCATATCTATCACCATGCACAAAACTCAAGTCCAAATGGATCAAAGACCTCAACATAAAACTAGTCACACTGAACCTTATAGAAGAGAAAGTGGGAAGTACATGTAGCTGCCAAGGTTTTTCCCTTCTCCTGGCGATTTGCAGGGCCGTGTGACCTCCGGCCCCCTGGAGACTCTGCACTAGCTCTGGCTTGAGGGGATAACCTCGCTAGAACCTGGTTCTCTTTGTTATGGTGATTCCATTTGTATTCAAGGTCTTAGCAATGGGCCCTTAGACTGGCTCCCCAGCTGACCCTGCCCGAGGCACCGGGAAGACTTTAATCTTCCCTCCTGCTCCTGGCTGGGAGGAGGCCTTGCATTTTCAGTCCTTCTTGCCCACTGGTATAAATACCCGACTTGAGTTTAATAAAGTTGCCATTTACTCTGGTAGATGAGCAAAGGTCTCTTTTGTGTGTGTGTGTCTCTTTTTCAACCCTCAGGACAATCGTCCATTCTCGTGGGCCCGAGTTTGGGGAAGCACGCAGCCTGAACCGGGTGTGGGTATCCATTGGGAAGTGCAGACTCTTACAAGTACACTTGAATGCATTGGCATAGGAGACCACTTTCTAAATATAACACCAGCAACACAGACACTGAGAGAAACAATTAATAAATGGGACCTCCTGAAACTGAAAAGCTTCTGTAAAGCAAAGGACATGGTCAACAAGACAAAACGACAGCCTACAGAATGGGAAAAGATCTTCACCAACCCCACATCAGACAAAGGTCTGATCTCCAAAATATACAAAGAACTCAAGAAATTGGTCATCAAAAGAATCCAATAAAAAAAATGGAGAACAGACCTAAACAGAGCATTGTCAACAGAGGGATCTAAAATGACTGAAAGACACTTAAGGAAATGTTCAATATCCTTAGTCATTAGAGAAATACAAATCAAAAGAACTCTGAGATTCCATCTTACACCTGTAAGAATGACCAAGATCCAAAACACTTATGACAACTTATACTGGAGAGGTTTGGGGGTGGGGGGAAGGGAACATTACTGCATTGCTGGTGGGAATACAAGCTGGTACAGCTCCTTTGGATGTCAGTGTGTCAATTTTCAGAAAGTTAGGAAACAGCTTTTCTCAATACCCAGTAATAATACTTTGGAGTATATATCCAAAGGATGCTCAATCGTGCCACAAGGACATGTGATCAACTATGTCCATAACAGCATTGTTTGGAAACAACCTGAATGCCCTTCAATCAAAGAACTGATAAGGAAAATGTGGTGCATTTACACAATGAAGTACTACATAGCAGAAAAAAAAATAATGACATCTTGAAATTTGCAGGTGAATGGATGGAGCTAGAAAACATAATTTTGAGTGAGGTAACCCAGACTCAGAAAGACAATTGTCAAATGTACTCACACATAAGAGTTTTTTAAACATAAAGCAAAGAAAACCAGCCCACAAATCACAATCCCAGAGAACCTAGACAACAATGAGGACACTAAGAGAGACTTACATACATATAATCTACATGAGCAGTAGAAAAAGACAAATCTCTTGAGTAAATTAGGAGCATGGAGACTTTGGGAGAGGTTGAAGGGGAGAGGGGAGGCAGGTAGGGGAGCAGAGAAAAATGTAGAGCTCAATAAAAATCAATAAAAAATTACCACAAAAACTTCAACTCAAAGAGAGATATTACCTCTGATTAAAGATTGGTTGGGCAAAGATTTTTCAATCAAATGGACTTAAGAAACAAGGTGGTGCAGCTATCCTAATATCTAACAAAATAGACTTCAAACTAAAATCAATCAGAAGAGATGGAGAATGCCACTTTATACTCATCACAGGGACACTCCATCAAGATGAAGTCTCAATCCTGAACATCTATCTCCCAAATACAAGAGCGCTCACATATGTAAAAGAAATTTTACTTAAGCTTAAATTGCACATCAAATTCAACAAACCACTCTCCCTAGTGGACAGGTCGACCAGACAGAAACTTAACAGAGAAATAAGAGCGCTTACCGATGTCAAGACTTGAACTTAACAGACTTCAATAGAACATTCTGTCCAAACCCAAAAGAATATAACTTCCTCTCAACAACTCACAGAACCTCAAGAGATACAAAAAAATGGAACAACCTTTGTATTTTTATTAGATCTCCATGTTTAAAGTTAGAATTTAACTACAGCTCTAGTTGCACAAAGCCTACAAACTCATGTGATGGGGAACTCCAGCCAATTACATCTGGCTAGGGTGTGGCCACCTGGAGCCAGGTAGATAAACAGTGGTAGATGCTTGTGTGGACTCTGTGCAGTGTTCACCTGACCCGTTTGGACTTCGGACCTTCTCCAGTTTTATTTTTTTTTCAATTCTTCTCCCCGTTTTTCAATTATTAAATTATATCTGTTGTTTTGAGCTGGTCTGGTTATTTTAGCGTACCGAATACACGTTCACTAACACTTGGCGTCACGTGAGGCTTTTTGAGCCCTTTAAGGCTCTGGCTAGTTGGGGCCGCGCCACGTTCATTTGGGCATAGATCCCGAATCTTTGCGCGCCCCCGCTCTGCGCCGTACGCACTTCGGCTTGCATCAGATTCGCAGCCACCTTTCCAGCTCCCAGATTCGCCCCTGAAGCTCCAGCCCCGCTCCCTGCCTCGCCGCTGGTTGCTGCCGCCACTGCTCGCGCTGCTGCTGGGCAAAGGCCATTCCTTTGCGTTTCTCCGGCTCTGCAGCCATCGGAGCAGGAGATCTGTCTAGGGTGGATAAGAAATTCACACAGCACACGGTCTCTGAGTTTAAATTCTTGATTTGAGATTATCTGTCAGATTTTTTTCATTCTCATTCAGCCATCTAATAACAAGCACGTGAATTCAGGTGCACCCTGCCACCTACTGGCAGACAACGGTTATTGCACCTACTCCTACTAATTGAATAACAGGTAAGATTTATATGTCAGACAATATAACCATTCAAGGTTTCCAGAGCCTTTTCACTTACACCATGGATGAGGTTTTACAAGATGCTTATGATATCCCTCTTCCATGGCCATTTCTGGGATTCACTTTTTTCCTTGTATTCTGTAGTTTTTTCATAATATGGTTTGACAATAGGAAAATGATGCAGTCTTTACAGACTGAATCCAGGATTCTTAGAAAAGAAGTTGAAAATTTAAGGAAGGGCACGGCCATCTTGACTAACAGTTTTCAGTCAGCTGAGGTAATTTCAAAAACAATTCAGACTGATACCAACCTCTTCAAGAAAGAGATTGGAGTTCTCAAGGAGGAGACTAGATCTTTGTTTAATATGACTCGGTCAACTGAGCTAATTTTGGAAAAGATACAGTCTAATAGTAATTCATTTAAGGAGAGATTCAGTGCTCTGGAGAGGGAAACAGCTGATCTGGCACATAAAATCCAGTCCATGACAGAGGACCAGGTGTACACATGCACACTCATACACACAGGCACACATGAGCACTCATGCACACATCCACACACACACAAGCACACAAGCCCACTCACACACAAACACATAAGCTGTAGTCCCAGAAATCTTTTTTGGATAAAAATTGTCTTCTGTTACTTCTTCTATGGTACTGAGGGATGCTATCTCTGCCTGAGAATGAAGACAAAACCTTCTCCACTGGTTTGTATCCACTATCATAGGGATTAGCTGGAATCCTTGCATCAAAAGGCATTAGTTTGAAACTGTGGCATCAAAAAAATGACAATATGGCCAAACTGCATAAATTAAATAGTTGTTGTATGCTCACCATACTAAAAATAGTCTCTTTTAATAGCCCAGTATATTGTCATATCCTCTTCTCATAGACAAGTTATATATTGGTAGTTGTGGATACAGAGTGGCCACAGAGATTTGAGCAGTTGATGCTCTGGATTTCTGTGTGAGAAATCCTATGTCAGGCTGTCACATGTGTAGAAGGAATGGTAATGAGAGAAGGTGTAGATGTAGGACAAGGACAGAGCGGACACACGTGCTTTACTTATTTGTTTAATCTAAGTAGTCATTGGTTTAGGGATGTCAAGATCAAGCTTTGACAAACATTTTCTGTAACAGAACTAATTCCATGCCTCAAGGTCACTTTGACTCCAAAACTTTATTAAACTCATCAGTTTGGCATCATAGCAATCAGGTCCCTAACATGTAATTCATCTATATTTACACGTATGCAAGATCATTCCATGTATATGTTCTGGAACAGTCTGAAAGTTTCAGGAGACACATAGCAATAGTGCATATTTGTAGGATATTACATGGCACTTATAAGATGAATGTAAATATGAGAAAATCAACCTAATGAGCATGTGAGTTGTGCCGTAACTCATTTTTTTTTCATAATGAGATTTTTTTTTAAAAAAACATCCTGTTTTAAAATTTGAAGTGTGATCACACTCCTGTGAACTGTGGGCACTGTGTAGCGCACAGGTTTCTCACCCATGTCACTCTGATGAAGACACAACTTCACCTTCCTCAGTCATCATTTTCCCCCAACCCCCCTCACCACAGCTATGGTGTCAGCCCTTCCACTTGTAATACACACTGTCAACTTTCTGAGATTCTGAATGTGAGAGACCACACACCTCCTATTCTGAGATTCCTGAATTATTTTTCTAAGCATACTATCTTCCAGGTCCATTCTAGAGATTATGAACTACAAGTTTTAGTTCTTCTTAAGATTCTATAGTTCCCATTATTTACATATACTGAACTGTATCTATTCATTCGTGGATTGACATTAATGCTGAGCACTGAGAACAATGATGAAATTTTATAATGGAAATGCAAAAATCTCCCTTAAATAAAGTTTTAGTTCAGTAGAATATACACCAGGCAGCAAGACTGCTGCATTGCGTGACTCTTTTGTCTTTAGATAATGAGAAGCTAGTAATTTATGTTCCAGTGTGGCTGCAATAACTTTCCTTACCTTGAACATGGTGCAATTTCCTTGTCCTCCACATTCTGACAGAAACTTGTTTTTGTCTATATTCAGGTGAATGAGTGACAGTCCATCAGGTGTGTGCTGAAATATCATTTTCTTTTCATTTCCATTTCTCTGGTGATGGTCAATGTTGATATTTGTGTTGTTTATGGTAAGTCTTGTCTCTGTCTAACAAATATCTCTTATCTTTCATCCACTTTTGAGTCAGGTGATTAATATTATTAATATTCAGTTATTTGAATGTCATATATAAGTTAAAATCCAAGACTTATCAGATAAAGAAATTATTCAGACCTGATATGTAGTCTTAATTACAAGAAATTGTCCAGGAACTTAGCAAATTGTAGACTCCCATAATAATAATTAAACAAAAATTAGGAATGTGAAAGGTTTGACACAGCAGTCACAAGTACTTGCTCTGCTTTCAGAATACCAAGGGTCAGCTCCCAACACCCACATGGTAATTCAAAATTATCACTCCAGATTCAGAGACTCCTTATGGAAATTACACAGACATGACATTCAGACATAAATGCATACAAAACCCACATACACATACACTAAAGATAAATATTTGAACATTAGTAGGTTGGTGAGATGACTCAGCAAGTAAAGACACCTGCCACAACCCTGATGACTTAGTTCAGTCCCCCAAGGTCAAGTATTCAATGTTGTGCCATCCAGAGTAAGAGTGACAGCATGAGGGCAGAGAACATGTAGATTAAACTTGCTACCATACTGTCTCAAACTAAATAACTACCATCAATGCCCCTAAAACCTCCCGTATATACACTGAGGACCAGCTTGTCTATGGAGTCTAACCAAATAACTTCCTATACAGCAAGTAAGATATGCAAATTGGATCTCTTTCTATTGATGAAAACCAGACCAGCTCTGACTCTGCAGTTCTGGCAATGGAGCCCGCCCTGGATTCCCATATCCTCCCATTCAGTAATCAGCACCAAACACAGAACACTCACTGTGGAGATGAGACTGAGATGGGTTTGTTGTTGTTGTTGTTGTTGCTCTTTTAAAAGGTAATTTATGAAGAACAAGAGATACTGGGTGTGTGAGCAGACTTGAATGAGAGAGACAGTAAATACGTGTGACAGTTTCCTGACCTTGATTCTTTGTGTGTGAAGGTGTCCAGTGAGAGGTGCAGCTGGTAGAGTCAGGTGGAGGCTTGGTGCAGCCTGTGGATTCACTAATTCTCCTGTGTGTGAAGGACCGACTCTCCATTTCCACAGACAATGCAAAGAGCACTCTGTACCTGCAAATGAGCAGTCTGAACTGACATAGCCACCTATTATTGTACAAGACACTCAGTGAATGGATGCTAATTGTATGCTTATACACAAATCTCCTTGCAAAGCTACGGGTGACCAGCAGAGGGCGAGGAGTAGACATTGAATTTAGAAAAACATCCCCTCAGATTCCTAAAAACAAGGACTCAGGGTGATGACAGTCTTGAATGCATCTCCATAGACAGAACAGTTTCCCACGGATTCTCTGTGTACTTATATAGTGATTTCCAAGAGTCTGAATAACAAAATGTCTTGCCATCTGTTGAGATACATTTAAATACATAATGCCCTCATAACTAAGCAAACAGCAGAGCAACACTCAGCACAGAAGAGACTCTGCTGTGTGGACCAGGATCAGATCCAGCAGACACTTTGGGAACCTCGAGAGTATGCAGCCCTTAGACAGAGGAAAGAGAACAAGCCAGATGTCAGAAAATATCAAGGTCTCATGAAACCTGATGATCTCACACAAAGCATGAACACCAGACCCAAGGCTGATGCAGCTATAAAACTGTTAATCAGACATGTGGGGTATCGTTGACAGGAACTGAGCACTGATCCACAGTGCGAGTAGTTAGTCGTGGCTACTGAACCCCAGTTTGCTGCAGGCAGCCTGTAACCAACCCATGACTGAGGTGTCTCAGTGAAAGTAGCAGGATAAATGGGACATCTCCAGCATCCTTTCTAAGGCTCAGGGAAAACAGTAGAAAGAATGGAAGGAGAGGAGGCTGTAGAGGTCTGTTACAACATTTCAGCATTGAAGAAAGGATTCTTGAGGCCCCACCCCTTCCTGAAGGAATAATGCCAGTTAACTCTGGCTAGAAGGAGGTATCACTTTCTTCAGCCGCATAACCACTTGAAAGTTCCTGGGCTGAAGGATGGAACCTCCCACCCACTCTCATCCAGGTAACATAATAATCTCAGTGGGTCATAAACAAGAAAGACAAAGACACAAGAGGGAACAAAGGGTTTCAGTGGTAGAGAGGAAATGAGATACAAGTGGCCAAATATCACTATATACATGTATGAAATTGTCAAAAACATTTTAAACAGATAAATATTTTAATAAAACTATGTCCCTGCCTCTCACCCCCTTCTGGGAAAACTTCAGATTACTTGGTTGTAGTTCTCAGTGATTGCTCAGGTCCTGACAGATGCCCAGTGTGTAAAGGAGTTTTATTCTTTTCCCTGCTTTTCTTGCTTTATTTGTATTTTTATTCTTGTAATCTACACTGGATTTCATTGCTCTAGATAATTCTCTCACTGTGCCTATGCCTGTCTTCCCCCTAAACTTTTCTCACATAGATCCTTCTCACCTGGTTCTCCTGCAGACCTTGCACTTTTTTTCTAAATTATATAGCTGCATCATTAAGCCTAAAAACTCTGTTCAATGCATCAGTATCGATAAATTTACCCTGGTATCATTTTATGTTCCAGGTATCAACATCCTACACCCTTAAAATATATTACAATATGCATTTCTGAGACTTCTTGTATAAATTAGAAAATTCAAGCATTAATTGAAAAGTACTGTGTACCAAGACATGATCTGACTCATGTCAGACCATGTAGTATTATGACAATGACTAATTATTCACGGTGTTTTCTAAAGTTAAACAGTTAGGAAGACTACTGAATACTTGTTTACTTTTTATAAGCAGAGAAAAATACTAGCAAATGAATTAAAAGTTACCCTTAATCAAACCAACAGAGAAGCACAGCCCCACAACTTATTTCCACAGCTGCACTGCTTTATGGGCCAAGAATGCCTTGAAAGAGAAAATGCCAAGTCTTACTGTGGAAGAATCCAGCTGCAGTAGAAAGTTGATTTTGATCTTTCCTCCCTGCTTTCCCATGGAACTTACATTTTTAAATTATACATTCAGAAAAAGAAAATATTGAGACACTTGGGTATCTTGCACCCTGGCTCTGATTTGAAGAGCTGTGCTGCTGACCCAAAGTCAAAGTAAAGTTCATGGAGTTCAATAGATCAACCAACTTAGGTTGAAGTTCAACTGACAGTGGATTCCAGAAATCTCCAAATATATCCTCTGATGATTCTCCCAAGTAGTACTATACAAAATTCAGACATATTTAGAAATTGTCAGAGCTACTAAACTGTCTCCTGACATGTGAAAGGAAGGTCATTATGGAGGGATAAAAGGTCATACAGGAACCATTTAGAGTTTCCTTCAGTAAAGAAAGTAATGAATTAGAACAAATATTATTTTCTTGGATGGACATTGGTGGAAATATTAAAATGTAAAGATGCAAGAGTGGTTCATATTTCTTCTTATTTCTCTCTCCTATTTGGCCAAAGTCTAACAGATGTTCTCTTTGTAGTAGAGAGTCCTAAAAACCCCACATGGTGTGATTAATCCTGTACTTAGAGTTACACTGGCCCAGGGGAGTCTTGAAGAAAAAACAGAAAGAAGGAGCTGACTCCCTAGTTCATGGATACAAGCCAGAGTTAGAGGGCTTCAACTTGTGAAAGAAGGAAGCCACTTCTGGTAAACAAGTTGCACATCCGAAATAAATGAGTGTGAGTCTTTAATATTTTGCAGTGAAGCACTTTCAATAATATGTTCCATTTTTTTGGAGTTGATCTTGTATCCTGGCACATGACTGAAGGTGTTTATCAGCGGTAGGAGTTCTTTGGTGGAGTTTTTGGGGTCGCTTATGTACACTATCATATCATCTGCAAATAACGAAAGTTTGACTTCTTCCTTTCCAATTCGAATCCCCTTAATCCCCTTATGTTGTCTTATTGCTATTGCTAGAACTTCAAGAACTATATTGAAGAGGTATGGAGAGAGTGGACAGCCTTGTCTTGTTCCTGATTTTAGTGGGATGGCTTTGAGTTTCTCTCCATTCAATTTGATGTTAGCTGTCGGCTTGCTGTAAATAGCTTTTATTATATTTAGGTATGATCAGTGTATCCCCAATTGCTCCAACACCTTTATCATAAATGGGTGTTGAATTTTGTCAAATGCTTTTTCAGTATCCAATGAAATGATCATATGTTTTTTTTTTCTTTCAGTTTATTTATATGATGGATTACATTGATAGATTTGTGTCTCTTGAACCAGCCCTGCATCTCTGGGATGAAGCCTACTTGATCATAATGGATAATTTTTTGATGTGTTCTTGGATTCGGTTTGCCAGTATTTTATTAAGAATTTTTGCGTCGATGTTCATGAGTGAGATTGGCCTGTAATTCTCTTTCTTGGTTGTGTCTTTGTGTGGTTTTGGTATCAGGGTAACTGTAGCTTCATAAAAAGAGTTTGGCAATGACTCTTCTGTTTCTATATTGTGAAACACATTAAGGAGTATAGGTATTAGCTATTCCAGGAAGTTCTGGTAGAATTCTGCATTGAAACCATCTGGTCCTGGGCTTTTTTTCGGTAGGGAGATTTTTGATAACAGCTTCTAATTCTTCACAACTAACAGGTCTATTTAGATTGTTCACCTGTTCTTGGTTCAACTTTGGTATATGGTACTTATCTAAAAAAATGTCCATTTCTTTTATATTTTCCAATTTTGTGGCATACAGGCTTTTGTAGTAAGATCTAATGGTTCTCTGAATTTCCTCTGTGTCTGTGGTTATGTCCCCCTTTTCATTTCTGATCTTATTAATTTGTGTGTTCTCTCTCTGCTGTTTGATTAGTTTGGATAGGGGTTTGTCAATCTTGTTGATTTTCTCAAAGAATCAGCTTTTTGTTTCATTGATTCTTTGGATTGTTTTCAGTGTTTCTATTTTGTTGATTTCAGCCCTCAGTTTGATTATTTCCAGTCTTCTACTCCTCCTGGGTGAATCTGCTTCTTTTTTTTTCTAGAGCTTTCAGGTGTACTGTTAACTCTCCAATGTGTGCGTTCTCCGTTTTCTTTAATTGGGCACGCAGTGCTATGAACTTTCCTCTTAGCACTGCTTTCATAGTGTCCCATAGGATTGAGTATGTTGTGTCTTTATTTTCATTAAATTCAAGGAAGACTTTAATTTCTTTCTTTATTTCTTCCTTGACCCAGGGGTGATTCAGTAGTTGACTGTTCAGCTTCCATGAGTTTGTTGGCTTCCTGGGAGTAGCATTGTTGTTGAATTCTAACTTTAATCCATGGTGATCTGACAAGACACAGGTGGTTACTAATATTTTTTTGTATCTGTGGAAGTTTGCTTTGTTACCAAGTATGTGGTCAATTTTCGAGAAGGTTCCATGAGCTGCAGAGAAGAAGATATATTCTTTCCTATTTGGATGGAATGTTCTATAGATGTCTGTTAAGTTCATTTGATTCAATACCTCCAATAATTCTCTTATTTCTCTGTTAGGTTTCTGTCTGATTGACCTGTCCATTGGTGAGAGAGGTGTGTTGAAGTCTCCTACCATTAGTGTGTGTGGTTTGACGACTGCCTTGAGTTCTAGAAGTGTTTCTTTTACAAAAGTGGGTGCCTTTATATTAGGGGCCTAGATATTCAGGATTGAGACTTCCTCCTGATGAATTGTTCCTGTTATGAGTATGAAATGTCCATCTCCATCTCTTCTGATTGATTTTAGTTTGAAGTCGATTTTGTTAGATATTAGAATGGCCACACTTGCTTGTAAAACCTTTTCCCAACCCTTTACTCTGAGTAGGTATCTGTCTTTGTGGTTGAGGTGTGTTTCTTGTAAACAGCAGAATGTTGGATCCCGTTTTCGTATCCAATCTCTAAGTCTGTGCCTTTTTATAGGTGAATTGAGCCTATTGATATTAAGTGATATTAATGACCAGTGGTTGTTGACTCCGGTTATTTTCTTTCTTTCTTTTTTTTGGGGGTAGTAGAGTTTGTGTGTTTCCCTTCTCTGAGTTGTGCTTATGAAGTGTCACTAGATGTCTGAGTTATTGTAGGCAGTGTTGGCAATGTTGGATTTTTTGGGTTGTGATTTTCCTTCTAATACTTTCTGTAAGTCTGGATTTGTGGCTATGTATTGTTTAAATTTGTTTTTATCCTGGAATATTTTGTTTTCTCCGTTGATAGTGAACAATAGCTTGGCTGGGTATAGTAGTCTGGGCTTGCATCCCTGGTCTCTTAGTTTCTGCAGTCCCTTTATCCAGGACCTTCTGGCTTTCATAGAGAAGTCTGGTGTAAGTCTGATAGATTTACCTTTATAAGTTACTTGACCTTTTTCCTTTGCAGCTCTTAATATTCTTTCTTTAATCTGAATGTTTTGTGTTTTGATTATTACATGGCGAGGAGATGTCTTTTTTTGATCCAGTCTATTCGGTGTTCTGTATGCTTCTTGAACCTTCATAGGAATATCATTCTTTAGGTTGCGAAAATTTTCTTCTATAATTTTGTTCAATGTATTTTCTGTGCCTTCGATCTGCAATTCTCCTTCTTCCACCCCTATTATTCTTAGGTTTGGTTTTTTTTATTGTGTCCCAGATTTCCTGAATGTTTTGTGATGAGAATTTGTTGGATTTGCTGTTCTCTTTGATCAGAGCGTTTATTTTTTCTATGGTGTCTTCAGAATCTGAGATTCGCTCTTCTATCTCTTGTATTCTGTTGGTTATGCTTGTTTCTGAAGTCTCTGTTCGTTTACCTAGATTTTCCATATCCAGTCGGCACTCAGTTTGTGTTTTCTTCATTGCCTTAATTTCGGTTTTCAATTCTTGAACTGTTTCCATTGCCTGTTTGATTGTTTTTTCTTGGTTTCCCAGGGTGTCATTTACGGATTTACTCATTTCTTCAAACTTTTTGTTATACTTCTCTTCCATTTCTTTACTCATTTCTTCAATCTTTTAGTTATGCTTCTCTTCCATTTCTTTAAATGAGTTATTCATACCCTGTTTAAAGGACTCTATTGCTTTCATAATGACACTGTTTTCCACTTCTTCTGGAATAGTGTGTTCAAGTCCTTCTGTTGTAAGATCGCTGGGATCTGGTGTTTTCATGTTGTTTTTCAGATTGTTGGAGGAATTCTTGTCTTGGTGCCTGCCCATCTCTTCCTTCAGATGCTCTCCAATGGATCTTTTAGTACAGGATTAGGTTCCCTTGTTGGCCAGGGACCTTGCCCTCCGATGGATCTTCTGCCCTCTGCTGGATCTTCTGCTACAGGATCAGTGCCCCTTGCTGGTCAGAAATCTCCCTGACTGAAGGCCTACCTTGAAGCAGGCAAGCTATTAAAACAATGAAACTCCCTCCTGCCAGGTTGCACTCACTACCCCATCCCGGCGCCCACACAGGTTGGGCTGGGGGATTTTATGGCCCTGAAAAAGGGAGGGAGGAAGGGAAGAGGTTCTTGGGTGAAAGCTGGAATGGGATAGGAGGAGAGAGGGCTTAGCAGGTGGAAGCTGTCCCTGCAGAATGACCAGGGAGATAAGGGTGATGGGGAAATTCTGTGTTCCCTTGCCGGGCTTCTGCCGTGGATCAGGAGCACACTTACCCCTCCGCTGGGTCTTCTGTTACAGGTCAGTGCCCCTTGCTGGCCAGAAATCTCCCTGACTGAAGGCCTACCTTGCTTCAGGCAGGCTATTAAAACAAAGGAACTCCCTCCTGCCTGGTTACACTCACTACCCTGTTCCGGCGTCTTCTTTTCTTTTCTTAAAGGAAAAGAATAATTTTCTTCTAAATAAATAACATTTACCAAAATAATCAAGACCACATAAGCAAATTAAATAAATCTATAACTGCTAAGGAACTAGAAGAAGACAGTAAAAATCTCCCAATGAATAAAAGCCCATGACCAGATGGTTTCAGCTCAGATTGCTACAAGATTTTCAAAAAGATGTACTACCAATACTTCTTAAACTCTTCCACACAATAGAAAGAGAAGGAACATTGTCAAACTCTTTTTTATGATGCTAAAGTTATGCATCTCTGAAGCAAGCACATAGACACCCATACATATATACACAAACAGATAAAAAACAACAGAGACAATCCTTTAAAAAACACATTTACAAGAGCAGAGGGTATTTGTATATTAACAACCTGTTATATTCATGTTCCACTTATGCCATGCATTCTACTTAAAAATAAATGACCATACTCATACATAATTTACTGTGATTACATTGATTCATCCCACCACCTTCTCTCCTCTTTCTCTCACACCTTTGACCATTCTGGTCTCTCGTACTCTTATGTCTCTTCTTTTCTTTTCTCTCTCCTTTCCTGCACCAAATCTGCTTCTTTTTCTGCTCATCCAGAAGTGAGATTGCAGGGTCACATTCTCTTGTGCAGTTCACTGAGGGACCCCACAGTTTTCATAATGTCTTAATAGAACCACATTTCCATTTCCACAGCACAGTCATCCCTTCTCCTCCACTCCCATAACACTTGGTCTCATTTTTGCCTTGGGTAAATGACACTCATATCATTGGTTTCAGGCAACTTATTCTTTTGGGTTTAAGATCCATTTCTTTTGTGATTAGAATTGTTAGCTTTATGCTACCTCTTCTGCTCACGTGCACTGGTCAAGTTGAAGCATCCCAATCAGAGGAAGGAGTGCAGAACAATGTGTTCTCATGAGGACATTATCTCTCCACTGTGGATTCCCTGAGCTATCTGTTAACATCCTGACTCAGGACTTAGAGATCTGAGGGAAATAAATTTTTTTTTGAAAAATAAACAGTTCTCTTGGTTGACAGAATTAATATTATAATCTTTAACAGGGAGAAGTGATGTTTCCTAACATAGTATTTTTTAATTCAATATGAGAAATATAATTTTGAAATATTACCATTTGAATCAAGGCCTCATATAAACAACACAAGAACTAGACCACTGTGCTAAATCACAACATTGAATGGGAATGTCTTAAAAAAACACAAAGTTTTAAATTGGGGATATACACTTCTGTGGGTATAGTGTCGTACTCATGGAGATAAACAAATGGCATAGTATTCTCTAGACTCATGTAGTTCTCAGCTGCCTGCATCTTCTACCATTTACAATATTCTTTGTCTTCTTCAGGAAATGATGCTGGCTGCTACCCAGAATCACCTTTGTCCTTTGTGATGATCTACATTTTGTTTAGGTAAAAGCACATCCTAAATTTAAAAAACAACTATAACTGGGCTTGAAAAATCAAGTTTTTGCCACACAAGAACCCTTCAGTGGGTTCTAAACACAGAAGTAAGAAGAATCCATTACAAAAAAAGAAAAGAAAAGAAAAGAATGAAAGAAAAAAAGAAAGAAAAATAAATGGTGTGACAGACAACCAGGTGTACCATATAAGGAATATGGAGACAGAACAATCACTGGGACTCACTGGACAAGCAGACTATCCAGTCGTTGAGATCAAGGCCCAGTGATAGAATTTGTCTGAAAACAAGTGGTGCAGACTGTTAGAGAAATGCATCATATGTCAGCACAAACACACCCACCCACCCACACACACACACGGAGAGGAGTGAGAGAAAAAGAGAGTGAAAAAGAGGGAGAGGGAGAGAGACTGAGATAGAAATAGTAGACAGAGACATAAAGGGAAACAGGAAGAAACACTGTAATAAATAATAACACACATCACAACAGAAAACAGAAATTCAAATAAACATTTAGACATTCAAGGATGACTACACTCTATACCTGTAGAGAAAGTCCTTAAGTGAGATACGGAGAGGCAGCGAGACACAGAGAAGTACAGTCTTCCATGCTTCTCTAAGATTCTTGTGGGACCCAGATTTCTAAGTGCTCTCAGCGCCCCCTGCTGGTCCTGTGTTCCCACAGACCTGTTTTGTCTGAGCTCACAGTAACATTCACTCACTGTGCCTTTTGCACAGTAATACATGGCTGTGTCCTCAGAATTCAAACTGCTCATTTCCAGGTACAGAGTGTCTTGGCATTGTCTCTGGAGATTGTGAACCGGCCCTTCACAGCGTCGGTATAGTAGGTGCTACCACCACTACTACTAATGGCTGCGACCCACTCCAGTCCCTTCCCGGGATCCTGGCAGACCCAGCTCATTCCAGAATTACTGGATGTGAGTCCAGAGGCTGCACAGGAGAGTTTCAGGGACTTTCTAGGCTGCACTAAGCCTCCCCCAGACTCTAGCAACTGCACTTCACACTGAACACCTGTAAACACAAAGAATTCTGGTTAGAAAACTGACACAGAAGGGAATTTTTTCTCATTCTTATGTACACACCACACACAGCATTTCATCTTTGTAAATTACCTTTTAAAACAAGGACGAATAAAACCAGTATAAGCCCTATGTCCATGATAAGCGACCTGTGATCAGTGCTAAACCCTGACTGGGAGGATTTAGGAATCCAGGGCTTGTCTCCCCTGCCAGAGCTGCAGGGTCAGGACAGGGCTGGTTTTTATGGGCACAAAGAAGCTTTATTTGCATATCTTCCTGACACAACAGGATCTGTAGTTGGACCTGGGCAGAAGACAGTACTCAGAATAGATATAAGACACCATACACACTGATGACAGTTAAAGAAATTGTATCATTAACATAGCTCTGTGTGCACATTTTCCTTGTTAGGGATTCACCACACTTTATTTAGTTCTCTTTTCACCATATGCACAGGGAATGTTGTGTTTCCTCACTTTCATGTCTCTGTAGGGTCAATGTGAAATTGAAAAGCTCCACACACAGTTGTTTCTAGATATAAGCTCTGTCTGTCCCTCTGTCTCTGCTGGACATGGCTTCTTCATTAGGTGGATCTTGCCTCTTAGCAGAACTCCTTCCCTATGACAGGAACACATGAGACTTTTCTGAATTTTACTCACTTCTGAGATATGCTGTCCTATGGCCCCAAGAAGTTTGCAAATGAGGCGTTTCTTATTATCTGTCTTCCCATCAGTGACTGCTATGGAGTAATAATTATATTTGCAGCACTCCATTGTTTGCATTCTGAAGTTCTCCCTATAGACACATTTTACTCCTCACTCTGCCTTTCCCTTTCCCATCTCTATATCAGTGAACACACGTCTGTCTTCATGCTGTCTTAGGTCAGTTTTAATTTCTGCATATTTATATAGTAAGCATAATGTGAACATTGAATAAATTTTTATACCAAAGCACAAAATTTTGGCATCAATTTTATATTTTCAGAAGACTTTGTTTTTATTTTTCCAGATTTTCTTGATTTCTACCCACACAGCTTCTTTCTGTCAATACACCCTACTTTTCCTTTCAAATCCCCTGTATTACCCTGTGTGTTTTTTCTCTTGTCCTTCCCTTAAGATGTCTTTTCCTGTCTTGACCTCCATCCTAGTTCCAGGTCTACAAAATGGAAGCCAAACACTACATACACAGAGTCTCAAACACACAGTCTGGATTCTCCATAGTGCAAAAGCTGTCCTTCCCAATCTTCAGTTTGTTGTGTGATATAAGATTTCCAGTTCATAGCATCGATACTGAGAGCAACAACACCTAAATGGGACCCCTTGAAATTGTGAAGCTTCTGAAAGCAAAGGACACAGTCAATAAGACAAAAATGCAGCCTACTGAATGGGAAAAGATCTTCACCAATCCCACATCAGACAAAGGACTGGTCTACAAAATCTATAAAGTAATCAAGAAATTAGACATGAAAATTCTTATTAAAAATGGTGTACTGAACTCAACAGAGAATTCTCAACAGAAGAATCTCAAATGGCCAAAAGATACTTAAAGAGATGCTCAGCATCATTAGCCATCAGGGAAACGCAAATCAAAACAACTCTAATATACAATATTACACATGTCAGAATGGCTAAGATAAAAAATACAAATGATAGCTTATGCTGGAGAGGATTTTGAGTAAGAGGAACACTCATCCATTGGTAATGGGAATGCAAACTTGTACAACCACTTTGGAAATCAGTATGGAGGTTTCTAAGAAAATTGGGAATCACCCAACCTTAGGATCCAACAATACCATTCTTGGGCATATGCCCAAAAGATGCTCAATCATACTACAAAAGCATTTGTTCAACTACGTTCATAGCAGCACTATTAATAGCCAGAACCTGAAAACAACCTAGTTGCCCCTGAACCAAAGAATGGATAAAGAAAATGTGGCACATTTACATATTAGAATACTACTCAGTATAAAAAAAATGACATCTTGAAATTTGCACAGAAATGTACTGAATTAGAAAACACTATCCCGAGTGACGTAACCAAGACCCAAAAATATGAATATAGTATATACTCACTCATAAGTGGATACTAGCTATAAATAAATACCATTGAGCCTATAGTTCATGATCCTAGAGAAGCTAAGTAATAAGATGAACCCAAAGAAAAACATATACACACTCACCTCAAAATTAGAAAAAGACAAGATGGCCCGAAAAAATTGGAAGCACGAGGATGGGGGAAGAAGGAAGGGTAGAAGGGGAAGAAGAGGGAAGAAAAGGATGGCTGAGGAGAACTTGAGTGAATCAGATAGTCAAGATGGAGGAAGGATAGATATGAGAGCAAGAAGAGAGATGTCTTGATTGAGGGAGTCATTATAGGGTTAGCAGAAACATGGCTCTAGAAAAATTCTCAGGAATCCACAAGGATGACCGTGCCTAAGATCCTAAGCAATAGAGGAGAGAAGGCTGAATCTTGACTTGCCATTTAGTCAGACTGATGATTATCTTAAACATCACTATATAACAACCTTCCAGAAACTGATGGAAACAGAGGCTGAAATCCATATTGGAGCACTGCACTGAGCTCCCAACGTCCAGTTGAAGAGTGGAAGTAATAACTTAGACATCTAACAACCCTCCACAAGCACAACCGAAAGAAGGTAAACACACAAACTCTACCATCAAAAAAAAAAGAATAACTGGAGTTAACAACCACTGGTCATTAATATCACTTAATATCAATGGTCTCAATTCACCTACAAAAAGGCACAGGTTAAGTGAATGGTTGTGAAAGCAGGACTCAACATTCTGCTGCTTACAAGAAACACACCTTCACCACAAAGACAGACATTTACTCAGAGTAAAAAGTTGGGACAAGGTTTTTCAATCAAATGGACCTAAGAAACAAACTGGTGTGGCTATACTCATATCTAACAAAAGTCTCAATTCTGAATATTTGCTCCTAATATAAAAGCACCCGCGTTTGTAAAAGAAACATTACTAGAACTCAAAGCACACATCAAACCCCACACACTAATTGTAGGAGACTTCAATAGTCCTCTCTCACCAATGGGCAGGTCAATCAGACAGAAACCTAACAGAGAAATAAGAGAACTAATGGTGGTAATAAATCAAATGGACTTAACAGACATCTATAGAACACTCCACCCAAATATGAAAGAATATACCTTCTTCTCAGCATCTCATGGAACCTTCTCAAAAATTGATCACATACTCAGTAACAAAGCAAACTTCCACAGATACAAAAAAGATTTTAGTAACCACCTGTGTCTTATTGGATCACCATGGAATAAATTTAGAATTTAACAACAATTCTACCCCAAGAAAGCCTACAAACTCATGGAAACAGAACAGTCAACTACTGATCCACCACTGGGTCTGGAAAGAAATAAAGAAAGTAATTAAAATTTTCCTTGAATTCAGCGAAAGTAAAGACACAACATACTCAAACCTACGGGACACAATGAAAGCTGTGCTAAGAGGAAAGTTCATAGCTCTAAGTGCCCACATTAAAAAAAATGGAAAAAGTTCACATTAGAGACGTAGCAGCACAGCTGAAATTTCTAGGAAAAAAAGAAGCAGACTCACACAGGAGGAGTACAGGACTGGAAATAATCAAACTGAGGGCTGAAAACAACAAAATAGAAACACAGGAAACAATCCAAAGATACAATGAAACAAAGACCTGGTTCTTTGAGAAAATCATCAAGATTGACAGTCCCTGTCCAAACTAATCAAAAGGCAGAGAGAGAATGTGCAAATTAACAAGTTCAAAAATGAAAAGGGGGACATAACAACAGACACAGAGGAAATTCAGAGAATCATTTGGTATTACTACAAAGCTCTATATGCCACAAAGTTGGAAAATGTAAAAGAAATGGACTTGAGATAAATAAAATATACCAAAATTAAATAAATACCAGGTGAACAATTTAAATAGACCTATAAGTCGTGAGGAAAAAGCTGTCATAAAAAACCTCCCAACCAAAAAAAAGCCCAGGACCAGATCGTTTTAATGCAGATTTTTACAAGAAATTCCAAGAAGAGCTGATACCTATACTCCTTAAGGTGTTTCACATAATAGAAATAGAAGAGTCATTGCCAAACTCTTTTTATGAAGCTACAGTTACCCTGATACCAAAATCACACAAAGACTCAACCAAGATATAGAATTACAGACCAATCTCCCTCATGAACATTGATGCAAAAATTCTCAATAAAATTCTGGCAAACCAAATCCAAGAACACATCAAAAAAAAATAATCCATTGCGATCAAGTAGGCTTCATTTGAGAGATGTAGGGCTGGTTCAACAAACAAAAATCTATCAATGTAATCCATCATATAAATAAACTGAAAGAAAAAACCATATGATTGTTTCATTAGATGCTGAAAAACCATTTGACAAATTTCAATACCCCTTTATGATAAAGGTCTTGGAGATGGTAGGGATACAAGGATCATATCTAAATATAATAAAAGCAATATACAGCAAACCAACAGCTAATATCAAATTAAATGTAGAGAAACTCAAAGCCATTCCACTAAAATCAGGAACAAGACAAGGCTGTCCACTCTCACCATATCTCTTCAGCATAGTGCTTGAAGTTCTAGCAATAGCAATAAGACAACATAAGGGGATCAAGGGGATTCGAATTGGAAAGGAAGAAGTCAAACTTTCGTTATTTGCAGATGATATGATAGTGTACATAAGTGACCCCCAAAACTCAACCAAAGAACTCCTATAGCTGATAAACACCTTCAGTGATGTGTCAGGATACAAGATCAACTCAAAAAAAATCAGTTGCCCTCCTATACACAAAGGATAAAGAAGCAGAGAGGGAAATCAGAGAAACTTCACCTTTTATGATAGCCACAAATAGCATAAAGTATCTTGGGGTAACTCTAACCAAGAAAGTGAAAAATCTACTTGACAAGAACTTTAAGTCTTTGAAGAAAGAAATTAAAGGAGATACCAGGAAATGGAAGAATCTCCCATGCTCTTGGATGGGTAGGATCAACATAGTAAAAATGACAGTTCTACCAAAGGCAATCTATAGATTCAACGCAATCCCTATCAAAATTCCAAAAAAAATTGTCACAGATGTTGAGAGAACAATAATCAACCTTTTATGGAAAAACAAAAAACTCAGGATAGCCAAAACAATCCTGTAAAATAAAGGAACTTCTGGAGGCAATACCATCCCTGACATCAAACTCTATTGCAGAGCTACAGTAATGGGAACAGTTTAGTATTGGCATAAGAACAGAGATGGTGACCAATGGAATCGAATCGAAGACTTGGATATTCACCCACAAACCTATGATTACCTATTTTTGACAAGGGAGCTAAAAGTATACATTGGAAGAAAGAAAGCATCTTCAACAAATGGTCCTGGCATAACTGGATGTCAACCTGTAGAAGAATGAAAATACATCCATATCTATCACCATGCACAAAACTCATGTCCAAATGAATTAAAGACCTCAATATAAATCCGACTACACTGAACCTGATAGAGAAGAAAGTGGGAAGTAGACTGCAACACATGAGCACAAGAGACCGCCTCCTATGTATAACCCCAGTAGCATAGACAAGAGCAACATTGAATAAATGGGACCCCCTAAAACTGAGAAGCTTATGTAAAGCAAAGGACACTGTCATTAAGACAAAAAGGCATCCTCCTGAATGGGAGAAGATCTTCACCAACACTGCATCAGACAAAGGTCTGATCTCCAAAATATATAAAGAACTCAAGAAACTAGACATGAAAATTCTAATTAACCCAATAAGAAAATGGGGTACTGAACTGAAAAGAGAATTCTCAGCAGACGAAGTTCAAATGGCCAAAAGACACTTAAGGTCATGTTCAACCTCCTTAGCGATCAGGGAAATGCAAATCAAAACAACTTTGAGATACCATCTTATACCTGTCAGAATGGTTAAAATCAAAAACACCTATGATAGCCTATGCTGGAGAAGATGTGGAGTGAGGGAAACATTCATCCATTGCTGGTGGGAATGCAAACTTGTGTAACCACTTTGGAAATCAGTTGGTGGTTTCTCAGGAAATTGGGAATCAATCTACCTCAGGATCCAGCAATACCACTCTTGGGAATATACCCAAGAGATGCCCAATCAAACTATAAAAACATTTGTTCAACTATGTTCACAGCAGCATTTTTTGTAATGGCCAGATCCTGGAAACAACCTAGATGTCCCTCAATGGAAGAATGGATAAAGAAAGTGTGGAATATATACACATTAGAGTACTACTCAGTGGTAAAAAATAATGACATTTTGAATTTTGCATGCAAATGGATGAAAATAGAAAACACTCTCCTGAGTGAGATAACTCTGACCCAAAAAGATGAATATGGTATGTACTCACTCATTAATGGACTCTAGTCATAAACAAAGGACATTAAACCTATAGTTAACAAGCCTAGGGAATTCAAATAATATGGTGAACTCAATGAAAAACGTGTATTTTCTCTTGGAAATTGGAAGCCAACAAAATTGCTAGGCAAAAGTTGGGAGTATGGGGGTGGGGGTATGGTTAGGTTTCGTAGAAGTGGAGGGGGAGAGAGAAGGGAAAAGGGAAACCCTGGAGAGAGCTTGGTGAGAATGGGAGGGAGGAGATGGAGGAAGGGAAGATATAGAAGCAGGGAAGAAGATATCTACATTAAGGGGGCCATTTTAGGGTTGGCAAGAGACTTGGCTCTAGAGAGGATCCCAGCTGTCCACGGGGATGTCCCCAGCTAGGTCCTTGGGCAGTAGAATAGAGGGTACCTGAACTGGCCTTGCCCCACTATCACACCGATGATTATCTCGACTATCACCATAGTCTTTGTCTGGCGATGGATGGAGATAGAGACAAAGTCCCTCATCAGAGTAATGGACTGAGCTCCCAAGGTCCAGTTGAAGGGCAGAAGGAGGGAGCAGATGAGCAAGAAGTCTGGACCGCGTGGGGTTGGTCCACCCACTGAGACAGTGCTCCTGTTCTAATGGGAGGATACCAAATCCAGGTGGACTGGGACTGAATGAGCATGGGATCAAACCAGACTTTCCGAATGTGGCTGAAAATGGGGGCTGACCGAGAAGCCATTGATAAAGGCACTGGGACTTGTTTTTACTGCATGTACTGGCTTTTTGGGACCCTAGTCCATTTGGATGCAAAGCTTCATAGGGCTGGATGGGGTGGGTGCTTGGACTTCCCACAGGACAGGGTTCCCTGCCCTCTCTTAAGGAGGGAAGGGAAAGGAGAAGGATGAGTGGGGGAGTGGGAGGGAAATAGGAGGAGGGGAGGAAGTGTAAATTTTTTAATTGAAGAAAAAAGAATGGAACGAATGAATATGAGCAATGAGGTCAAGATCATGATGGGTTCACCCACTGATACAGTTTACCTTAGCTAATAGGAGCTCACCAATTCCAGCCAGACTGTGAAGGAACAAGCATAGGACCAAACTAGTCTCTCTGAATGTGGTTGGCAATTGCATGAATGGGGCAGTGGCACCAGGATTTATCCCTACTACATGTACTGGATTTTTGAGATTCTATTCAATTTGGGTGTATACCTTGCTCAGCCTAGATACAGTGTAAAGGGCCTTGGACCTTCCACAGAACAGTGTGACTTACCCTCTCTGAGGATTAGATGAGGATGGGTCGAGGAGGTGTGTGGAGAGAAAGGTAGGAGCAAAAGGAGTGGGAACTTAAATCGGTATTTTTTTAAAAAAAACAACTAATAAATTAAAAAAATTCCCATATCATTCAAATTCCTCCAAGACTCAGAGACCACTGATGAAGAGGAAGTGGAAAGAATGTAAGGAGTGGAGCACAGGCAGGGGTGCTGTGATGTGCTGTCTTCTGGACATGACATAGATGTCACAATCTCCTAATGGCTGCTGGTCAAATCAGCCAAAACCTGGCATAGATAGGGCTGATAATTTTTTGGCCCTACCTGTTACGGAAGAACAGTTGGAAATTTATTCTTCTGGACAAGGCATTGAGTCACACTTTTTTGAGGGTATGGTAACTGGTATATTTCCTATGTTGTAGTGTTTGGGTTCACACATGTGCAGATATGGGCAGCACTAACTGTTTAAAATTGTATAAGGTTGTTATGGCCCCATATTTGGAATATATGAGAGGAGATGGATGGAAAAGTATCACATGTACAGATCCTAAAGAAAAAAGAAAATTGGTAAAAAGTTTATAGCTAAGATTTAAAACAATAATTCAGAAAGAAAGTGATTAAGGAACACTGGTAAATATCAAATAACTTGGTAGGCAGCTTTATCTGGGAACATCTTCCCATATAACTTAGAACTGGTGGGGTCCTTCACTTATTTGTAAAAAAAAACCAATATATTTGAAATAATTCTATACATGATTTGTAAAATCTCTTTTCATATTAGTATAGTTGTTACTATACTCTAAGGTGACATTATCCCATCATCAATCAAATTGGGGGAAAAACATATCATTCTTGCCCTACCCTTTCAGGGCTCATGCTGCAAGAACAGTTATTCCAGTGTTTGATTATGCATATGTATTTTCTATGTATCCCTTTTCTTTAAAATTATCTAGAATAAATCAGAGGACATACTTAAGAGAAAAGAATTTCAAGGGAATCTCTATAAACAACTGTTCTCTTCTACTCCAAAGGGAAAACTTTGCCTGTACATCTTTTTCCAATAATTTATTTACCTTAATGTGAACATGTAAAGTCTTTTAATTCATATTTGTAGACTTTTCATAAAAAGTTCTAAATAGTCTCCATGAAAGTTAAAATCTTTGGTATTAGAACAGAGGTGTGGGTTCTGATATATTTTAGGCACAACAAACTCTGTTGTCTTTGGCCCATTAGCCCAGGTTTCTTTTTAACTCTTATAACTTACATTAGCCCATTAATCTTGTCTATGTTAGCCATGTGACTTGGTACTTTTTTTGGCAAGGCACTCACTCACATCTTGCTTGTTCTACAGCTGAATCAGGACTGTAGACTGTCCTCTTCCCAGAATTCTCCTGTTCTCATTGACCTGCCTCTACTTCCTGTCTGCTTGTCCCACCTATACTTTCTGCCTAACTACTTGTCAATCAGTGTTTATTTATAATATAATTGATAGAATACAGACCATAGTCCCACATCAAAACTCATTAAAAATTTTACTCTGTTCATCCATTTCAGGAGCAGCCATGTAGGTTGATCTTCACACTGACCCTGGAAATTATGACAGTGGAAACTTTGAGTTCAACATTGTGTGCAGTTATTCAATTCTCAGTTATGTGTTCTGCTGTCAGGATTCTAAGAATGTAGTCAATGTGGTCTCCAAAACTTTGTCACACACTATTGGTGTCAATGCCTGAATTTCAGGAGAAGCCTCAGCCTCAGATGAAAAGATTATCGTTTCCATTTTAAACCTGCCCCAAGGCTATGTTCAGTTAACATGGAGCCCGCAGACAACACAACTTCTCTGAAGGACACATCTCTAGCTCACACACGAGAAACAAGGCTCTTCCAGTCAGCAACATCAGAGAGTACAGAGGAGTAATTTGTTCAGCTATGTTCATAGTTCATAGCAGCATTATTTGTAAGAACAATAACCTGGAAACAACCTAGAGGCCTCTTAACACAAGAATGGCTACAGAAATATTTACACTATGATGTACTATTCAGTGGTTAAAAACAAACAAACAAACAATGACGTCTTGAAATTTGCATGCAAATGGATGAAATGAGGAAAAAAAAATCCTGAGTTAGGTGATCCAGATCCAGAACGGTGATCATGGTATGTACTCACTCATAAGTGGATACAGGGTAGGTTTTCTTGAATTCTGTCATCGCTACAGTGATCACTGTCTTTGCTGAGTAAAGCCTCCCTTTTGAACTTAGGTCAAGAAAACATATATATCAGGAAAATTCAGACAGGAAATCATTCTGCTCATAAAAACCAGTCCAGTCCTGACACTGCAGATCTGGAAGAAGAGACCAGTCTAGGATTTCCATGTCTGTCCATTCAGTGATAAACATTGAACACACATCATTCAACATGGAATAGAGTATGAATTGTGTTTTTCTTGTTGCTCTTTTACAAGGTAATATAGGACAAAGAAGAAATACTGAGTTTGTAAGTGGATATGAGTGAAAGAGAAGGTGGACATGTGTAATAGTTTACTGAACAGAACCTCGGTGTTCTGTGAGAAGTGTGGATAGTGGAGACTGAAGGAGAGTTGTTGCATTCTGGGACAACCCTGTAACTCCCCTATGTGTCATCTAGATTCATCTTAAGTGATTACTATGTGCACTGGGTCTTCCATGTTTCAGGGTAGGGACCAGAGTGGATCTAATACATGTAATACTGGTGTCTTAATGAAACAGACAAATTCTGTCAAGGACCAATTTGCCATATCTGGAGACAATTACAAGA
Organism: Myodes glareolus; assembly: GCF_982192425.1. NCBI lineage: Eukaryota > Metazoa > Chordata > Mammalia > Rodentia > Cricetidae > Myodes > Myodes glareolus. The sequence goes on along the minus strand of NC_142036.1, from coordinate 13,405,666 downwards.
ACATTCTATACCTTATAATAGATAGTCTGAAAGTCTATGATACAAGCAAGTATTGCTGTGTCAAAATGTACATTGAAGAAAATAAGTATAAACGTAGACAGAAGCCTTCCTTCAGGGAGTCCTTATTAACAGAATGGAACAGTGAGAAAGGAAGTATGTCAAGGTTACCCTGAACAAGAGCAAAGGGACATGAAGGGTTTGAATCCATATCACTGATCTGTCCCTGTAAATTACCGAGAAAATCTCTCTACAACTGTGGTTTGTAGGCATATTTGAATTGGTCAAATATAAAACAACTATTCAACTGTGATATAGATAGATAGATAGATATCTTTCTATCTATCTATCTATCTATCTATCTATCTATCTATCTATCTATCTAGATATATTTAAATATAGTTGTCCTCAAAACCTGTATTTGACTATAACGACATGGAGACCATCAAACAGGGAAGAACTGACTCTACTATGGGCACCAGGAACATATGTGAAATAATTTAGAAATCTAAAAAGTGGGCTACTATTTCAGGGTTGGCAAGAGACTTGACTCTAGAGGGGTTTCCAGGTCCAAGGAGAGGTCCCCAGCTTGTTCCTTGGGTGGCAGAGGAGAGGGTGCCTCAACTGGCCTTGTCCCATAGCCACACTGATGAATATCTTACATATCACCACAGAACCTTCATCTGGCAAGGGATGGTGATAGAGACAGAGATCCACATTGGAGCACTGGACTGAGCTCCCAAGGTCCAAATGAGGAGCAGAACGAGGGAGAAGATGAGCAAGGAAGTCAGGACCGCGAGGGGTGCGTTCACCCACTGAGATGGTGGGACTGATCTAACAAAAGGTCACCAAAGCCAACTGGACTGGGACTGAAGGAGGATGTGATGAAACCGGACTCTCTGAATGTGGCTCCTAAGTCTGTGTAACTCTTTTTCCTGAACACATGCTAGACTCCTCTTGGAGTCTGAGTTCTTCAGTTTCCCTGGACAGATCCAAATCAAGGTCCCCGTGCCTTGAGGACAACTTACTTAATCACCTCCTAGAACTCCCTAAGAAACATAGACTCTTAGGGTCGTTTCTCTCAGTATTCCCATTCTGCTTCAGTCAGTCAATCCTTCTTCAGACATTCACAGTTTCTCCAATACCTTTCTCTTCTCACTGTTTTTCTCAATAAAGCAGTTTCCTTAGGAAGGAACACAAATCAAAAATATAATTTTTATAAGTTCCATCTCTTAGCAAATAGATGAGTAATGTAGATCATATTTTAATCAACAATATTATAAAATAATCAAGTACCTGAGCCTGTGATTTGAGCCTAGAGATGACACCACATTCCCAGGCAACTGATGGAAACTGAAGGTGTGCGTAGAGGAAAGCCCAAGGGAAGGGATGAATGTGTGTGTCAAAAACAAATCTTCCAGTGCCAATGAAGTCATTGGAGGATATTCACAAAAATATAAAAATACATAAAAGGGAATAGGAAAAGAGAAATGATTCTCACACCTGGCAGCCTCTAACATCCCAGGAGAGTCTGTGAACTCCATCCAAAAGTATGATCCACCAACTTTCTTGAGGCACAAAGACACATTATAAGGCAAATTGGCTGGGAGCCTCCTACATCTAACCGAGGTTCAGATTCAGTCACCAACTGTATTGTTCTTCTAGTCTCCATGACTCGGCCTACCACAACTATGATCTACTGGAACATGTAAAAGATCCTGACCCACAGACACAAAGACACTGGATCTCCAAAACAGAGTGCAGCAACAGGATGCCCAGGGAGAGTATTAGTGAGAATGCAGAACTGATAGAGTAGTAGAAACCAGAGGCCTCAGACCAGATCAATGACTCTTTGTAATGAATACGTACAAGTAAATGTAAACAAAGGGGTTTACAGTATGAGTCAATGTGCTACACTGCAACTTCCATGATGATATTTTTTAATTGATTCTTTTTTTTCTATTAATTTTGTTATTTGAGGGTTGAGCAGAGGCAGAGGTAGATGTGAAAGAAAGGTGAAATAAATAGGATTAAGATATTGATGTACAAGACACAAGAACTAAATCTTGATAAACAACAACAAAATAACCTTCTACAGGGTAACTAGAAAGGCAGTTTGAAATCCACAGTGAATGTCCTTTGTGTTTTAAAAATAAATACATTTATACCTTAATACACACACACACACACACACACACACACACACACATTTAGTTTCAAACTTTAAAATTCACCCTTCTTTTAAAAGCTTGTACTTTTTTTGTTGCAAAGAAAGTATTTTGCCCTAGTGAAAATATAACCTTTCAAAAAATGATCCATTGGGACTAGGGTTGGCACAGTGTTTTACTTTTGTCTTTCTGGGAGACAAAAAAGCATCCAACTAAAGCATTTGGAGATTATGTGTCAAGTGAGATATCTGAAGTAGACAGATGGCTCACCAAGAGAAAATGTCATTACAGGATCAGGCTGAAAAGCCCGAGCAACCTCCCTGAGTAGGCAGGATGGCCTGAGAGACCTCCAGGAGCCAGCAGGAAGCCCCAAGCAACCTCCTGGAGTAGGCAGAAAGGCCCATGCAAGTTCTGGAAGCAATGAGTGACCCCTAGGAGTGCCAAGTGACCAGAACTCTGGCCACAACTCTACCTAGAAGAGTGACCATCTGAACCTTGGACACATTGGCACCTGCAGGGGTGATGACCAGAGACACATCTCTAATTATACCAACTGAAGGAAAAGATGGGTAGACAACAAGGTAGAATACAATCAACAACACAAAATAGAGCATGGCACCACCAAAAACTAGTGGTTTTATAACAGCAAGACTTGATCACCCCAACACAGATGAAGCAGAAGAAAATGTTCTTAAAAGTAACTTTAGGAAATGATTGAGGCCTTTAAAGAGGAAGTGAAGAATTCCCTCAAAAAAGTAAAGGGAAAGAAAAACAAAAAATTGGAAGTAATCAACAAAATCCTTTAAGAAAACAAGCAAACAAAATACGAATTAAATTGGTGAAAGAAATGATTCAAGACTTAAAAACCAAAATAGGAACAATCAAGAAAACAGAAACTTAAGGAACTGTGGAAACAGAAGATATGGATAAATAATCAGGAAACACAAATGCAAGCATGTCCCGTGCTACCAGTCTCGCCAGCAAGAACGACGTGGGGCACTTAGGATCCTTCTGCAGCAAAGCTTTAATGCGTCTTGAGAGGGAGAGCATAAGCTTACATGGTGGAGACCCAGAATGAGGGGAACCCAGCCCTTATAAAGGAAACAGTCCTTGCTTCTGACATGTCACTCTTGGATTGGTCCGCTGCCCATTATCCCAGATGATGCCTCGGAAGTAGGCAGGGACGCAGCAGTAGGAAGTTACCAAGCACGTGCGCTGGGATTAAAGGTGTGTGCTACAACACCTTGAACTCACAGAGATCTGCCTGTCTCTGCCTCCCAGGCATTGGGACCAAAGGCGTGTACTACCACACCTTGAGGTCACAGAGGTCAATCTCTACCTTTGTCCCTTGAAGCAATGGAGAATGTAGTTGCGGCCCTCCACACAAGCATAAACAGCAGAATACAAGAAATGGAAGAGAGAATATGAGGCATTGAAAATATGATAGAGAAAATAGATTCCTTGATCAAAGAAAGTATTAAATCTAAAATACATAAGACACAATATATCCAAGAAATATGGGACACCATGAAAAGACCAAACCTAAGTATAATAGGAATAAAAGAAGTCCAAATCAAAGGCACAAAAATATATTCAACAAAATCATAGAAAAATAATTTTCCAACCTAAAGAAGGACATTCCAATGAAAATACAGGAAGCTTACAGAACACTAAATAGAGTGGAACAAAAAATGTCTTCATGCCATATAATAATCAAAACAATAAACATATAGTATAAAAAAAGAATATGAAGAGCTGCAAAGAAAAATGACCAAGTAACACATAAATTCAGATCTATCAGAATTACACCTGAATTCTCACTGGAAACAAAGAAAGATGAAGATCCCAGGCATGTTCTATGTAGACATTAAGAGGCCACAAATGCCAGCCCAGACTACTATACCAAGCAAAACTTTCAATCACTGTAATACCATATTTACATAATACTTAGCCATAAATCCAGCCCTATACAAAGTACTAGATGGAACACTCCAAACCAAGGAAGTCAGTTACTCCCACAGAAACACAGACAATTGATGATGTCACAGCTGAAAATCTCAAAGGAGGGAAAAGCATTCAAAATAACATCACCACCAACAAAAATGAACAGAAACTAGAAATCACTGATCATTAATATCGCTTAATGTAAATGGACTCAACACACACACATGCACACATTCACACACACACACACACACACACACACACACATATATATATATATATATAACACAGGCTATCAGATTTGATATAAAAACATAATACATACTTCTGATTTATACACAAAACACACCTCAACCCCAAAGACAGATATCACCTCACAGTAAGGGGTTGGGAAAAAATTTCCAATCAAATGTATTTAAGAAACAAGTTGGTGTAGTAATTCTAATATCTAAGAAAATAGATTTCAAAGTAAAATCAATAAAAAATACAAAAAAAGAACATTTCATATTTGTCACAGGAAAAATTCATCAAGTGGGTATCTCAATTCTGAACATCTATTACCCAGATACAAGGGCACCCTCACAACTAAAATAAATTTTACTCAAGCTAAACTTACACATTAATCCTCCCCACTTTAATAGTGGGAGACTTCAATACCCTATAGTCCCCACAATACAGGTCTTCTAGACAGAAACTTAACAGAGAAATAAGGGAACTAACTGAAGTTATGACTCAAATGCATCCAACAGACATCTATAGAACATTCCATCCAAACATAAAAGAATATACCTTCTTCTTAGAACCTCATAGAACCTTCTCAAAAATTGACAGTATACTTGTTAACAAAACAAACCTCAACATATACATAAAATGGAATAACCCCATGTATCTTAATGGATCACCATGGCTTAAATTTAGAATCCAACAACACTAATTTCCGTAAGCATATAAACACAGGAAAATTTAACAATGCTCACCTGAATCATCATTGGGTCCAGGAAGAAATAAAGAAAAAAAGTAAAAATTTACTAGAATTCAATGAAAATTACCACACAACATATCCAAGCTTATGGGAAACAGCAAAAGCAGTGTTAAGAGGAAAGTTCATAGAAATAAATGCCTACATAAAAAAGCTGGAAAAATTTAACAGTAGCAAGTTAATATAACATCTGAAAGATCTGGAACCAAAAGAAGCAAACACCCAGGATCACTAGGCAACAGGAAATAATCAAATTGAGAGCTGAAACCAACAAAAAGAAACATAGAAAATAATACAAAAAAAATCAGTAAATCAAAGAGTTGGCTCTTTGAGAAAATCAACAAAATAGACAAACCTTTATCCTAACTAACCAATAGGCAGAGAGAGAATATACAAATTAACAATATCAAAAATAAAAAGGGGATATAAAAATAACTACTGAGGAAATCCAGAGAACAATCAAGTCATACTTCAAAAACCTGTACTCCACACATTTGGAATATTTAAAAGAAATGAACAATTTTCTGAATAAATACCATTTACCAAAATAATCAAGACCAGATAAGCAAATTAATCTATAACTGCTAAGGAAATAGAAACAGACATAAAAATCTCCCAATGAATAAAAGCCCAGGACCAGATGGTTTCAGCTTAGAATGCTACAAGATTTTCAAAGAAGACCTAATACCAATACACCTTAAATTGTTCCACACAATAGAAAAAGAAGGAATATTATCAAACTCTTTTTTTCAAACCCTTTTTACAATACTACAGTTACTCTGGTACCCAAACCACACAATACTACTAAGAAAGATAATGACTGCCCAATGTCACTCATGAACATTGTTGTAAAAATACTCAGTCAAACACTGGCAAACCAAAACCAAGACTACATCAGAAAAATCATCCACTGTGACTAAGTAGGCTCCATCCCAATGATGAAGGGATGGTTCAGCATATGAAAATCTATTAGTGTAATCCACCATATAAACACTTTAAAAAACACATCATTGTCTAATTAGATGCTGAAAAGTCTTCAATAAATTCAATAACCCTTCACGAGAAAGATTTGGAGAGGGCAGGGATACAAGAAGCATACCTAAACATAATAAAGACAATATACAGTATGCCAACAGAAAATGCCAGACTAAATGGAGAGAAATTCAAAGTGATACCACTGAAATCATGAAGAATGTTGTCCACTCTCTGCATATATATTGAATATAGTACGTCAAGTTCTAGCTAGAGCAATAAGACAACAAAATGAGATCAAGTGGATACAAATTGGAAAATAAGCCAAACTCTCACTATTTGCTGATGATATGATAGTTCTCATAATTGATCCCACAATTTCTACCAAGGAACTCTTACAACTCATATAATAAATAATACAAATAATATTAAATATAATAAAATAATATATAAATATTATACATTTATATGGAAAATAATATATAAATGCAAATATGAATAATAAATAAATATAATAAAAATACAATTTTTTCACAGTTCTTGACTGAACAATACTCAGTTTCATATAGGAATCCTGTATAATAAAGGAACTTCTGGAGGTATCATCATCCATGATTTCAAATTCTGCTGTAGCTTGAGGTCTGGCTTGTTGGGGCTTCTGTCCTACCCAGTTCCTACAGACAGTAAGCCCCAAAGAAAATCACTCAGAGCTCTCGATGAGATTATAAACTGATTGGCTCATTAGATCAGGCTTCAAATTAGCTCTTATAACATATATTAACTCATTTTCCTTATCTCTGTTAGCCACATGGCTTGGTAACTTTCTCAGCTGGGCAGATCACATCTTGCTTCTTCCTTGATCTGAGCAGGACTGGAAGGAATGGGCTTCCTCCTTCCTAGAATTCTCCTGTTCTCACTGCCCGGTCTCTATTTCCTGTCTGGTTGACCAGCCTATACTTACTGCCTGGCCAATCAGCATTTATTTAAAATATGATTGACAGAATATAGACAATTCTCTCATGATATTCTGCTAAAGAGCTACAGTAATGAAAACAGCCTGATATTGTCCTAAAAATAGACAGGAAGAATAATGGAGAGGAAGCAAAGACCTAAATAACTATCTACACACCTACAATCACATGAATTTTGATATACAAGCTAAAAATATAAAATAAAAATATAAAGTATATTCAACAAATGGTGCTGGCATAACTAATACCAACCTCTAGAAGAATGCAAATAGACCTGTATCTATTTCCATGCACAAAACTCAAGTTCAAATGGTTCAAAGATTTCCTGAACATAAAACAAGTCAAATTGAAATTCATAGAAGAGAAAGGGGGACATACATGTGAATGCATTGATAAGGGGGACCACTTCCCAATTATAACCCCAGTAGCACAGATACTGAGAACATTAATTAATAAACAGGACCTCCTGAAACTTAGAAGCTTCTCAAAAGCAAAGGACATGATCAGTAAGACAATATGTCAACCTACAGAATGGGAAAAGATCTTTCCTAACCCCACGTCTGACAAAGGACTGATCTCCAAAATATACAAAAGACTCAAGAGACTTGACATCAAAAGAACAAATAATCCAATAAAAAATGGGGTACAGACCTAAACAGAAACCCCTTAAGAGATGAAGCTCAAATGGCTGAAAGATACTTAAGGAAATGTTCATCATTCTTAACCATCAGAGAAATGCAAATCAAAACAATTCTAAGAATCCATCTTACACCTGTCAGAATAGCCAAGATCAAACATACTGATGTCAACTTATGCTGGATAGGATGTGGGGTAATGGGAACAATCTCCATTGCTTGTGGAAGTCCAAAGTTGTATAGCTGCTTTGGAAATCAGTATGGCAATATCTCAAAAAATTAGGAAACAATTTACGTCAAGATTCAGCAATACCAATTGTGAGTATATGCTCATATGCTCAAGCATACCACAAGGATATTTTCTCAACTATATTTGTATCAGCATTCCTCATAATGGCCATAACCTAGACAACCTAGATGCCTATCAACTGAAAAAATGGATAAAGAAAATGTGGTACTTTTACACAATCTTTTACTACACAATAGTAAAAAAAATGATATTTTGAAATTTTCAGGCAAATGAATTAATCTAGGAAAAGCCATATTGAGTGATGTAGCTAAGACCCATATATATAGTATTTACTCATAAGTGGATTTTAGATATAAAGCAAAGAATTATTATCCTAGAGTCCACAATCTCAAAGAACCTAGACAATGAGGACCCCAGGAGAGATACACTTGGATCTACAGAGAAAGGAAAAAAGGCATGAACTCCTGAGTAAATTTGGAGCATGATGGTCTTGGTAGAGGGTAGAAGGGGTGAGGAGAGGAAGGGGGGAAAGCAGAGAAAATGTATAGCATGATAAAAATAAACTTAATGCAAAAAAAGAGAAAATGTACCCGAAAAAAGAGTAAATTGCTCATGTGGCAAAACCCACCTCCAACCTCTTCTACCAACAGGCTCTTTGCAAAAAGAGGACACCGTTGTGGTCTCCAAGAAGATGATGGGGCTTTGCAATGAGGAATGCACCTAGATTGTGATAGTGTCTCCAAGATGACAAACACCACAAAAAGATCAGTTCCTGGCTACAAACCACCCAGGACATTCATTCATATGAAACTGACATAAACATTTTACAGAACTTTGAACTCTGAAATACTTACTACTAAAACTGACAAATACAGCCAAGCTGGACATTCTAGAATACTTGGCTAAATAGCTTCAGTAAATTTAAAATATTTCCTTTTTATTTATACAAAAGAGGGCAATGTTGTGGGATATTTGACCATACTGTGAATCCAAGACTGTGTTATTTAAATGAAATCAACCATATGTCAATATGAAGAGAAAAAAACCAATTGAGTGAATTTAATTTTGGAGAGTGAAGGTATGTCTGGAAGTAAGAAAGAGAGAGAGAAAGAGAGAGAGAGAGAGAGAGAGAGAGAGAGAGAGAGAGAGAGAGAGAGAGAGAAAGTCATATGAAGTAGAAGGCATATGAAGGAAAGAACATCAGGTTGAAGGAGTTTTCGATGGTGTAAAAGACAGCAGTCTTTTGAGACAATGACAGAAAGTCACCCTGTTGATTTCTTGCTTTCTCAGCCTCTCTGTGCTAGCAGGTTTTCTCTCCAGCATCTCACAGGGCCCCTGAATTTTTATTGGAAAAATAAAAGACATAGAATTAGTCAAAACAACGTCTACCTCCATACATGACTCCATACTGAGTCCATGGCTATGTGATTCAAAAGCTCCACTGAACCATGACAACAGCAGCACAGCAGTAGTAGTGGTGGCTGCAGAGGTGCAGGCAGCAGCTGAGGCAGAGATAGGATCAGATGCAGATGCTGTGCTGCAGATATCAAACAACAGGAACTCCAGGAAGTTTGGCTACCATTTGAAAAATTCAATAATTCAGTCAACACCCTTTCCAAAGGGAAAAGCAAGAGAAACTAGTTCATAAAGCATAAACATTGTCAGTACATATGCTCCATTGTGGATAACATAGTAATGTGGAGGTTGGAGGATAAATCAAAAGAATAAAGAAAACAGAGTGAGGAGGACAAGGAGAAGTAGAAGGAAACTTCCCCCTCAGCTGGTGACTCCTATTCTGAGTCTGGACTCCATAACTTTTTCAAGACTACTGTGTAGTTGATCCACAGCACGTGCTGGAATCTCACTACTTATGTTGAACTCACACACCCGAGTGAAAAGATAAAAATGAGAGTAGACATATGAGTACCAGTGTCTGCCACACATCGAAAAGAGGAAGACAGGTCCTTCTGAGCCATGTTCTCTGCCTCTGATGGTTAGGGAGTCACTGTGATTTAAGGAAGAATGGGAACTGGAATGTCCTCAGAAGCTTGCTCAGGGTAAGACAGGCCTTGAGCCTGAAGTCAAACCCAGCCTCATTCTCACCTGACCTATGAGTAAGTTTCTGTGGTGAGATGATGCTGTGGTAACCTTTGTAATGTAAACTATTTATAGATTATGAGAAAGTATGCATCTCTGAAGCAAGCACACAGATACCCATACATATATACACAGACAGTATACAACAACAGAGACAATCCTTTAAAAAAGGCACTTACAAGATCAGAAGGGTATTTGTATATGAACAACCTGTTAACATTCATTTTCCACCTATGCCATTCATTCTACTTAAAAACAAATGACCATATTCATTCATAACGGGCTTTGAATATATTGATTCATTCCAGTATCCTCTCTCCTTTTTCTCTCATTCCTTTGACCCTTCTGGCCTTTTCTATGCTCACGTCTCTTTTTTTCTCTTCTCTCTTCTTTCATATTTTCCTGCACCAAATCTACTTCTTTTTCTGCTCATCCAGAAGTGAGATTACACGGTCCCATTGTCTTGTGTAATTCACCAAGGAACCCCACTGTTTTCATAATGTCTTAGTAGACACATTCCCATTTTCACAACACAGGCATCCCTTCCCCTCCACTCCCATAACACTTGGTCTTATTTTTGCCTTAGGTAAATGGCACTCATATCATTGGTAACAGGCAACTTATTCTTTTGGGTTTAAGATCCATTTTTGTTGGTATTAGAAATATTAGCTTTACACTACCTCTTCTGCCCACATGCATGGGTCAAGGTGAGGCAACCCAATCAGGGGTAGGAGGGCAGAACAATGTGTGCTCATGAGAACATAACTTCTCAACTCTGGATTCCCTGAGATGTCTGTTAACATCCTGACTCACAACTGAGAGAAATAAGAGAAATAAGTTTTCCTTGAAAAATAAACTGTTCTCTTGGATGACAGATATCGTATTATAAACTTTAACAGGGATTAGTGATGTTTCAAACACAGTATTTACTATTCAACTTAAAAAATAAAATTTTTTAATATTACTGTTTGAATCAAGGTCTCATATAAACAACACAGGAACTAGCCATTGGGCTAAATCACAGCATTGAATGAGAATGTTTTAAAAACCACAAAGTTTTAAAATGGGGGTATACACTTCTGTGAGCATAATGTTGTGCTCATGGAGACAAACAGATGGCACAGGGTCCTCTAGGGTTGTGTGGTTCTCAGCTGCCTGCATCTTCTACCTTTTACAATCTTCTTTGTCTTCTTCAGGAACTGATACTGGCCACTACACAGAATCACCTTTGTCCTTTGTGATGATCTACATATTGTTTAGGTAAAAGCACATCCTAAATTTAAAAAGCAACTATAACATGGCTGTAAAAATCAAGTTTTTGCTACCCAAGAACCCTTCATGGGTTCTAAACACAGAACTAAGAAGTATCTTTTAGAAAGAAACAAAGAAAGAAAGAAAGAAAAAGAAAAGAAGAAAAAAATAAATGGTGTGACAGACAACCAGGTATACCATGTAGGAAATTTGGAGACAGAACAATCACTGGGACTCACTGGATAACCAGACTATCCAGTCATTTAGTTAAAGGCCCAGTGATAGAATTTGTCTGAAAACAAGTGGTGCAGACTGTTAGAGAAATGCATCATATGTCAGCACAAACACACCCACCCACCCACACACACACACGGAGAGGAATGAGAGAAAAAGAGAGTGAGAAAGAGGGAGAGGGAGAGAGACTGAGACAGAGATAGGTAGATAGAGAGATAAAGGGAAGCAGAAACACTGTAATAAGTAATCATACACATCACAACAGGAAACAGAAATTTGAATAAACATTTAGACATTCAAGGGTTACTGCACTATATCTGTAGAGAAAAATCCTTAAATGTGATACGGAGAGGCAGCGAGACACAGAGAAGTACATTTTTCCATGCTTCTCTAAGATTCTTGTGGGACCCAGATTTCTAAGTGCTCTCAGCGCCCCCTGCTGGTCCTGTGTTCCCCATAGCCCTGTATTTGTCTGGGCTCACAGTAGCATTCACTCACTGTGCCTTTTGCACAGTAATACATGGCTGTGTCCTCAGAATTCAAACTCCTCATTTCCAGGTACAGAGTGTCTCGGCATTGTCTCTGGAGATTGTGAACCGGCCCTTCACAGCGTCAGTATACCAGGTGCTACAACCATTGTAACAAATGGTTGCAACCCACTCCAAACCTTTCCTGGAAGCCTGGCGGACCCAGTTCATGTAATAATCACTGAAGGTGAATCCAGAGGCTGCGCAGGAGAGTTTCAAGGACTTTCCAGGCTGCACTAAGCCTCCCCCAGACTCCAGCAATTGCACCTCACACTGGACACCTGTAAACACAAAGAATTCTGGTTAGAAAACTGACACAGAAGACATTTTTTTTTCTTTTTCATGTACACACAATACACAGTATCTCATCTTTATGAATTACCTTTTAAAATAAGGACCGAGAAAACCAGTATGAGCCCTATGTCCATGATGAGTGTCCTGTGTTCAGTGATGAACCCTGACTGGGAGGACTTGGTAATCCAGGGCTTGTCTCCTCTGCCAGAGCTGCAGGGTCAGGGCAGGACTGGTTTTTATGGGCACAAAGAAGACTTATTTGCATAACTTCCTGACACAACAGGATCTGTAGCTGGACCTGGGCAGAAGACAGTACTCAGAACAGATATAAGACACCATACACACTGATGACAGTTAAAGAAATTGTATCATTAACGTAGTTCTGTGTACACATTTTTCTTGTTAGGGATTTACCACACTTTATTTAGTTCCCTTTTCACCATATGCACAGGGAATGCTGTGTTTCCACACTGTCATGTCTCTGTAGGGTCAATGTGAAATTGAAAAGCTCCACACACTGCTGTATTTCTAGATATTGTCTCTGTCTGTCCCTCTGTCTCTGCTGGACATGGCTTCTTCAATAGGTGGATCTTGGCTAGGCTCACACTTGCCTCTCAGCAGAACTCCTTCCCTATGACAGGAACACTTCAGACTTTTTTAATATTTATTTTACTCACTTTGGAGAGATGCTGTCCTACGGCTCCAGGAATTTTGCAAATGAGACGTTTCTTTTTGTTGTCTGTCTTCCTCTCAGTGACTGCTGTGGAGACATATTTATATTTGCAGCACTCCATTGTTTGCCTTATGAAATCCTTCTTATGATCACTTTTTACTCCTCACTCTGCCTTTCCCTTTCTCAGTACCAGGGAACACATGTCTGTATTCGTGCTGTCTTAGGCCAGTATTTATATCTTCAAATTTATGTAGTCACCATAATGTGAACATTGAATAAATTTTTATTCTGAAGCATAAAATTTTGGCATCAATTTTGTATTTTCAGAAGATTTTGTTTTTATTTTTCCAGATTTTCATGATTTCTACCCACACAGCTTCTTTCTGTCAATACATCTAAATTTCCTTTTAAAACCCCTGTATTACCCTGTGATTTTTTTCCTCTTGCCCTTCACCTAAGATGTCTTTTCCTGTCTTGACTTCCATTCTCGTTCCAAGCCTACAAAAGAAAAGCCAAAACACCTCATTCACAGAGTCTCTAACACACAGACTGGAATCTCTATAAGGAAGAAGATGTCCTTCCAAATCATTAGTATGTTGTGTGATATAAGAGTTTCAGTATCATATCATAGATACTGAATAACAATGCCTAAAAGGACCCCCTCAAACTGAGAAGCTTCTTTAAAGCAAAGGACACAGTCAATAAGACAGAATGGCAGCCTACTGAATTGGAAAAGATTTCACCAACCCCACATCACACAAAGGACTGCTCTACAAAATATATAAAGAACTCAAGAAATTAGACATGGAAATTCTAAATAATTCAATTAAAAAGGGAGTACTGAACTCAACAGAGAATTCTCAACAGAAGAATCTCAAATGGCCAAAGGATACTTAAGGGAATGTTCAACATCATTATCTATCAAGGAAATGCAAATCAAAACAACTGAAATATACAATATTACACCTGTCAGAACGGCTAAGATAAAAAATACAAATGATAGCTTATGCTGGAGAGGATGTTGAGTAAAGGGAACACTCATCTATTGCTAGTGGGAATGCAAACTTGTACAATCACTTTGGAAATCAGTATGATGGTTTCTCAGATAATTGGTAATCAACCTACCTCAGGATCCAGCTATACTACTCTTGGGCATTTACCCCCAAAATGCTCAATCATACTATAAAAGCATTTGTTCAACTATGTTCACAGCAGCATAATTTTAATAACCAGAATCTGGAGCCAAAATACTTGCCCATCAACTGAACAATGGATAAAGAAAATGTAGCACATTTACACATTAGAGTACTACTCAATAAAAATAATGACATCTTGAAATAGCCACACAAATGGACTGAATTAGAAAACACTATCCTGAGTGAGGTAACTCAGACCCGAAAAATGAATATAGTATATACTCACTCAGTGGATACTAGCTATAAATAAAGGACATTGAGCCTATAGTTCATGATCCTAGAGAAGTGAAGTAATGAGGTGAATCCAAAGAAAAACATATATAGAATCACCTCAAAATTGGGAACAGACAAGATCACCTGACAAAATTGAGAGCATGAGGATGGGCGAAGAAAGGAGGGTAGAATAGAAAGAGGAGGGGAGAAATGGAGGTTTGAGTAGAACTTGAGTGAATGGGATACTCAAGATGGATGAAGGACAGATATGAGAGCAAGGAAAGAGATATCTTAATTGAAGGAGCCATTATATGGTTAGCAGAAACCAGGATCTAGAGAAATTCCTAGGAAAATAGAAGTATGACTGTGCCTAAGATCCTTAGCAAAAGAGGAGAGGAGGCCAGATCTTTTCTTGCCCTATAGTCAGACTGATGATCGTCTTAAATATCACTACAGAATAAACTTCCAGAAACCGATGGAAACAGAGGTTGATACCAATATTGGAGCACTGCACTGAGCTCCCAAAGTCCAGTTGAAGATTGGAAGGAATGAATATGAGCCAAGAGTTCATGCCCATGATGGGTTCACCCACTGATATGGTTTACCTGACCTAATAGGAGTTCACCAACTCCAGCCAGACTGGGAAGGAACAAGCATAGGTCCAAACTAGTTCCTCTGAATGTGGTTGACAATTACATGAATGTGGCAGACTTTTGGCCACTGGCAGTGGCACCAGGATTTACTCCTACTGCATGTACTGGATTTTTAAGATCCTATTCTCTTTGGATGTATACCTTGCTCAGCCTAGATGAAGTAGGGGGTGACTTGTACCTTCTACAGGGCATTGCGACTTACTGTCTCTGAGGATTAGATGGGGGTGCGTCAAGAGTGTGTGTGGAGGGAAAAGTAGGAGGAAGGGAGTGGGAACTTCTATTGGTAGTTTTTAAAAACATCTAATAAATTAAAAAGAAATCTTGTATTATTCAAATTTTACCAAGGCTCAGAAAACACTGATGAAGATGAAGTGGGAAGAATGTAAGGAGTGGAGCACAGGGAGTTGTGCTTTGAAATGCTGCTTACTCGATATGACATGGATATTGCAATCACAGACCCATAATGGCTGCTGTTGTCTATATAAGCCCAATTGGGGTCAAGCCAGCTAAAACCTGGCATAAATAAGGTTGATAATTACTTGACCCTACCTGGTACTGATGATCAATTAGAAATGTATTCTTCTGGACAAGGAATTGAGTCATACTATTTGAGGGTATGGTCACTGGTATGTTTCCTATGTTGCAGTGTTTGGGTTCACATGTGTGCATATATGGGCATCACTAACTCTGTTTAAAATGATACAAGGTTGGTATGTCCCCATATTTGGAATATGTGGGAAGAGCTTGATGAAAAATATCACATGAAGATATCCTAAAGAATAAAGAAAATTGATAGACGCCCAGGTCGCCCTGCAGTGCTGGCTACCCCCTCCCGCCTGCCATCCCGGCTCCCATCTAACAGGGGCCCTGACTTCTAGCAGAGGACCATCGGTGGGGTGAGTTTGCTTCGGGCTGTGGCAGGGTCCCGGTGAGGAGGAGCTTGGGTGTTCCCCGACCCCATAGACGCCCAGGTCGCCCTGCAGTGCTGGCTACCCCCTCCCGCCTGCCATCCTAGCTCCCATCCAGGTACGAATTCCTATATTTCTCCCTTCCCCCTGGGGCCATAAAATTTCCCCATCTCAGCTGCCTTGCAAGCTGGGCCTTGGCTGTAGGCGCAGCCCGGCTAGAGGCAGTTCCTGGGTCCTAAAGGCCTCCCTGAGGACAGGTGGTCCAGGTGCCAGCTCAGCCACATTCCTGACCAGCACGGGCCCTGACTTCTAGCAGAGGGCCTTCTGTGGGGTGAGCTTGCTTCGGGCCGTGGCAGGGTCCTGGCGAGGAGGAGCTTGGGCGTTCCCTGACCCCATAGATGCCCAGGTCGCCCTGCAGTGCTGGCTACCCCCTCCCGCCTGCCATCCCGGCTCCCATCTAACAGGGGCCCTGACTTCTAGCAGAGGACCATCGGTGGGGTGAGTTTGCTTCGGGCTGTGGCAGGGTCCCGGTGAGGAGGAGCTTGGGTGTTCCCCGACCCCATAGACGCCCAGGTCGCCCTGCAGTGCTGGCTACCCCCTCCCGCCTGCCATCCTAGCTCCCATCCAGGTACGAATTCCTATATTTCTCCCTTCCCCCTGGGGCCATAAAATTTCCCCATCTCAGCTGCCTTGCAAGCTGGGCCTTGGCTGTAGGCGCAGCCCGGCTAGAGGCAGTTCCTGGGTCCTAAAGGCCTCCCTGAGGACAGGTGGTCCAGGTGCCAGCTCAGCCACATTCCTGACCAGCACGGGCCCTGACTTCTAGCAGAGGGCCTTCTGTGGGGTGAGCTTGCTTCGGGCCGTGGCAGGGTCCTGGCGAGGAGGAGCTTGGGCGTTCCCCGACCCCATAGATGCCCAGGTCGCCCTGCAGTGCTGGCTACCCCCTCCCGCCTGCCATCCCGGCTCCCATCCAACAGGGGCCCTGACTTCTAGCAGAGGACCATCGGTGGGGTGAGTTTGCTTCAGGCCGTGGCAGGGTCCCGGAGAGGAGGAGCTTGGGTGTTCCCTGACCCCATAGACGCCCAGGTCGCCCTGCAGTGTTGGCTACCCCCTCCCGCCTGCCACCCCAGCTCCCATCCAGGTACGAATTCCTATACTTCTCCCTTCCCCCTGGGGCCATAAAATTTCCCCAGCTCAGCTGCCTTGCGAGCTGGGCCGGGGCTGTAGGCGCAGCCCAGCTCAAGGCAGTTCCTGGGTCTTAAAGGCCTCCCTGAGGACAGGTGGACCAGGTGCCAGCTCAGCCACATTCCTGACCAGCAGGGGCCCTGACTTCTAGCAGAGGGCCATCGGAGGGGTGAGTTTGCTTCGGGCCTTGACAGGGTCCTGGTGAGGAAGGGCTTTGGCATTCCCCGACCCCACAGTCGCCCAGGTCGCCCTGCAGTGCTGACTACCCCCTCCCGCCTGCCATCCCAGCTCCCATCCAGGTACGATTTCCTATATTTCTCCCTTCCCCCTGGGGCCATAAAATTTTCCCCAGCTCAGCTGCCTTGCAAGCTGAGCCTGCATTGTAAGCGCATCCAGGAAAGAGGGAGTGCCTGTGCTTCAATAGCCTGCCTGAGGAAAGGTGGGCATTCTGTCAGTGAAGTCCCTGCCCAAGAAGGGAACCTGACCCGGTAACAGAAGTTCCAATAGAGAACATTTGAAGTAAGAGATGGGCAGACGCCAAGGCAAGACCTCATCCAACAATCTGAAAAACAACATGAAAACACCAGATCTCAAGGACCCTACAACAGAAGGGCTTGAACACCTTAACCCAGAAGAAGTGGAAAAAAGTGCCATTATGAAAGCAATAGAGTCCCTTAAACAGGATATGAATAACTCCCTTAAAGAATTGGATGAGAAATATAACAAAAAGTTTGAAGAAATGAGTATAGAAATAGATGAGAAATATAACAAAAAGTTTGAAGAAATAAGTAAATCCGTGAATGAGACCCTGAGAAACCAAGAAAAAACAATCAAACAAGTAAAGGAAACAGTGCAAGAATTGAAAACTGAAATGGAGGCAATGAAGAAAACACAAACGGAGAACCGGCTGGATATGGAAAACCTAGGTAAACGAACGGAGACTACAGAATCAAGCATAACCAATAGAATACAAGAGATAGAAGAACGAATCTCAGAATCTGAAGATACCATAGAGAAAATAAATGCTCTGGTCAAAGAAAACAGCAAATCCAACAAATTCTCTTCACAAAACATTCAGGAAATCTGGGACACAATAAAAAAAACCAAATCTAAGAATAATAGGGATTAAAGAAGGAGAAGAACTGCAGATCAAAGGCCCAGAAAATATATTCAACAAAATTATAGAAGAAAACTTTCCCAACCTAAAGATCAATATTCCTATGAAGGTTCAAGAAGCATACAGAACACCGAATAGACTGGATCAGAAAAAAACATCCCCTCGCCATATAATAATCAAAACACAAAACATAAATATTAAAGAAAAAATTTTAAGAGCTGCAAAGGAAAAAGGTCAAGTAACTTATAAAGGTAAACCTATCAGGCTTAAACCGGATTTCTCTATGGAAACCATGAAAGTCAGAAGATCCTGGATAGAGGTACTGCAGAAACTAAGAGACCATGGATGCAAACCCAGACTACTATACCCAGCCAAGCTATTGTTCACTATCAACGGAGAAAACAAAATATTCCAGGATAAAAATAAATTTAAACAATACGTAGCTACTAATCCAGCCTTACAGAGAATATTAGAAGGAAAATCACTACCGAAGGAATCCAACATTCCCAACATGGCCTACAATAACTCGAACATCTAGCGACCATTCACAAGCACAAATCAAAGAAGAAAAACACATACACTCTACTACCTAAAAAAAAATGACTGGAGTCAACAACCACTGGTCATTAATATCACTTAATATCAATGGACTCAATTCACCTATAAAGAGGCACAGACTTAGAGATTGGATACGAAAACAGGATCCAACATTCTGCTGTTTACAAGAAACACACCTCAACCACAAAGACAGACACCTACTCAGAATAAAGGGTTGGGAAAAGGTTTTCCAAGCAAATGGACCTAAGAAACAAGCGGGCATGGCCATTCTAATATCGAACAAAATCGACTTCAAACTAAAATCAATCAGAAGAAATGGAGATGGACATTTCATACTCATAACTGGAACAATTCATCAGGAGGAAGTCTCAATCCTGAATATCTATGCTCCTAATATAAAGGCACCCACATATGTAAAAGAAACTCTTCTAGAACTCAAGGCAGTCATCAAACCACACACACTAATAGTAGGAGACTTCAACACTCCTCTCTCACCAATGGACAGGTCAATCAGACAGAAACCAAACAGAGAATCGAGAGATCTATTGGAGGTATTGAATCAAATGGACTTAACAGACATCTATAGAGCACTCCACCCAAATAGGAAAGAATATACCTTTTTCTCTGCAGCTCATGGAACCTTCTCGAAAATAGACCACATACTCGGTAACAAAGCAAACTTCCACAGATACAAAAAAATATTAGTAACTACCTGTGTCTTGTCAGATCACCATGGACTAAAATTAGAATTCAACAACAATGCTCCCCCCAGGAAGCCAACAAACTCATGGAAACTGAACAGTCAACTACTAAATCACCCCTGGGTCAAGGAAGAAATAAAGAAAGAAATTAAACTCTTCCTTGAATTTAATGAAAATAAAGACACAACAACTCAAACCTATGGGACACTATGAAAGCAGTGCTAAGAGGAAAGTTCATAGCACTAAGTGCCCAATTAAAGAAAACGGAGAAAGCGCACATTGGAGACTTAACAGCACACTTGAAAGCTCTAGAAAAAAAAGAAGCTGATTCACCCAGGAGGTCTAGCATACTGGAAATAATCAAACTGAGGACTGAAATCAACAAAATAGAAACAGAGAAAACAATCCAAAGAATCAATGAATCAAAAAGCTGGTTCTTGGAGAAAATCAACAAGATTGACAAACCCCTATCCAAATTAATCAAACGGCAGAGAGAGAACATGCAAATTAATAAGATCAGAAATGAAAAGGGGGACATAACCACAGACACAGAGGAAATTCAGAGAATCATTAGATCTTACTATGAAAGTTTATATGCCACAAAGTTGGAAAATGTAAAAGAAATGGACATTTTTTTAGTTAAGTACCATATACCAAAGTTTAACCAAGAACAGGTGAACAATCTAAATAGACCTGTTAGTCGCGAAGAACTAGAAGCTGTTATCAAAAATCTCCCTACCAAAAAAAGCCCAGGACCAGATGGTTTCAATGCAGAATTCTACCAGAACTTCCAGGAAGAGCTAATACCTATACTCCTTAACGTATTCCACAATATAGAAACAGAAGAGTCATTGCCTAACTCCTTTTATGAAGCTACAGTTACCCTAATACCAAAACCACACAAAGACACAACCAAGAAAGAGAATTACAGGCCAATCTCACTCATGAACATTGACGTGAAAATTCTCAATAAAATACTGGCAAACCGAATCCAAGAGCACATTAGAAAAATTATCCATTATGATCAAGTCGGCTTCATTCCAGAGATGGAGGGCTGGTTCAACATATGCAAATCTATCAATGTAATCCATCATATAAATAAACTGAAAGAAAAAAACCATATGATCATCTCAATAGATGCTGAAAAAGCATTTGACAAAATTCAACACCCATTTATGATAAAGGTGTTGGAGAGACTGGGGATACAAGGATCATACCTAAATATAATAAAAGCAATATACAGCAAGCCGACAGCTAACATCAAACTGAATGGAGAAAAACTCAAAGCCTTTCCACTAAAATCAGGAACACGACAAGGCTGTCCACTCTCTCCATACCTCTTCAATATAGTGCTTGAAGTTCTAGCAATAGCAATAAGACAACATAAGGAGATCAAGGGGATTCGTATTGGAAAGGATGAAGTTAAACTTTCGTTATTTGCTGACGATATGATAGTTTACATAAGTGACCCCAAAAACTCTACCAAAGAACTCCTACAGCTGATAAACACCTTTAGTAACATGGCAGGATACAAGATCAATTCCAAAAAATCAGTGGCCCTCCTATACACAAAGGATAAAGAAGCAGAGAGGGAAATCAGAGAAACATCACCTTACATGATAGCCACAAATAGCATAAAATATCTTGGGGTTACTCTAACCAAGGAAGTGAAAGACCTATTTGACAAAAACTTTAAGTCTTTGAAGAAAGAAATTGAGGAGGATACCAGAAAATGGAAAGACCTCCCCTGCTCTTGGATTGGGAGGATCAACATAGTAAAAATGGCAATTCTACCAAAAGCAATCTATAGATTCAATGCAATCCCCATCAAAATCCCATCAAACTTCTTCACAGACCTTGAGAGAACAATAATCAACTTTATATGGCAAAACAAAAAACCCAGGATAGCCAAAACAATCTTATACAATAAAAGAACTTCTGGAGGCATTACCATCCTGACTTCAAACTCTATTATAGAGCTACAGTATTGAAAACAGCTTGGTATTGGCATAAGAACAGAGAAGTCGACCTATGGAATCGAATAGAAGACCCAGATATTAACCCACAAACTTATGAACACCTAATTTTCGACAAGGGAGCTAAAGGTATACAATGGAAGAAGGAAAGCATCTTTAACAAATGGTGCTGGCATAACTGGATGTCAACCTGTAAAAAAATGAAAGTAGATCCATATCTATCACCATGCACAAAAATCAAGTCCAAATGGATTAAAGACATCAACATCAATCCGTCCACTTTGAACCTGATAGAAGAGAAAGTGGGAAGTAGTTTACAAGATATAGGCACAGGAGGCCTCTTCCTAAGTAGGACCTCAGCAGCACAGACAATAAGAGAAACAATGAATAAATGGGATCTACTGAAACTGAGAAGCTTCTGTAAAGCAAAGGACACTGTCAGTAGGACAAAAAGGCTACCTTCTGACTGGGAGAAGATCTTCACCAACCCCTCATCAGACAAAGGTCTGATCTCCAAAATATACAAAGAACTCAAGAAACTAGGCACTAAAACTTTAATTAACCCAATTAAAAAATGGGGTACTGAACTTAACAGAGAATTCACAACAGATGAACTTCGAATGGCCAAAAGGCACTTAAGGTCATGCTCAACCTCCTTAGCGATCAGGGAAATGCAAATCAAAACCACTTTGAGATACCATCTTACACCTGTCAGAATAGCTAAAGTCAAAAACACCAACGATAGCCTATGCTGGAGAGGATGTGGAATGAGGGGAACACTCATCCATTGTTGGTGGGAATGCAAACTCGTGCAGCCACTGTGGAAATCAGTGTGGCGGTTTCTCAGGAAACTGGGAGTCAATCTCCCTCAGGACCCAGCAATTCCACTCTTGGGAATATACTCTAGAGATTCCCGAACATACTACAAAAGCATTTGTTCTACTATGTTCATAGCAGCACTATTTGTAATAGCCAGAACCTGGAAACAGCCTAGGTGCCCCTCAATAGAAGAATGGTTAAAAAAGGTGTGGAACATATACACATTAGAGTTTTACTCAGCGGTAAAAAACAATGACATCTTGAATTTTGCATGCAAATGGATGGAAATAGAAAACGCTTTACTGAGTGAGGTAAGCCAGACCCAAAAAGGGGAACACGGTATGTATTCACTCATAAGTGGATTCTAACCATAATTAAAGGTCTTTGAGCCTATTATTCGTGATCCTAGAGAAGCTAAATAAGAAGATGAACCTGATGAAGATTATTTAGCTATCCACCAGGAGGTAGGAAATAGACAAGAGTCCCAGGTAACCTCGGGTGCATGGGGGGGGGTGGGAGGGTTGATGGAAGGGGAGAGGGTTAGAGAGAAGGGAGTAAGGGAGGAATGGGGAAAGCTCGGTGGCCTGGGATGGGGTGGGGAGGGAGGAAGGATGAATATGGGATCAGGGAAGAATATATTTCAACTAAGGGAGTCATTTTAGGGTTTACAAGAGACTTGACTATAAATAGGATCCCAGGTCCAAGGAGAGATCCCCAGATTGTTCTCTGGACAGAGAAGAGGGTGCCTGAACTGGCCTTGGCCCATAACCATACTGATGAATATTTTGTTTATCACCATAGAACCTTCTTCTGGCGATGGATGGAGATAAAGACAGAGACACACATTGGAATGCTGGACTTAACTCCCTAGGCCCAAACAAGAAGCAGAAGCAAAGAAAACTTGGGCAAAGAAGGCAAGACCAGAGGGAACCTTCATCCGATGATGGATGGCGATACTGACGGTGACCCACATTGGAGCACCGGACTGAGCCCCCCAAGGTCCAAATGAGGAACAGAAGGAGGAAGAACATGAAAAACGAAATCAGTACTGCGAGGGATGCTATCACCCACTGATACAAGGGAACGGATCTAATGAGAGTTTACCAAGGCCAGTTGGACTGGGTCTGAACGAGGACGTGATCTAACCAGATTCTCGGAATTTGGCCGTATTCTCTGAATGTGGCTGGCCCGAAGTCTTTCTGAAAAGCCATTGACTATGATACTGGGACCTGTTTCCTCTGCATATACTGGATTTTGGGGATCCAGTCTGTTTGGACACTCACCTTCCTGGACCTGGAGTGAGGGGGGAGGAACTTGAACTTCCCATAGGGCAGGAAACCCTGACTGCCCTAAGGGACGAAGAGGGAGGAGGAGAGGGAGTGGGGGGAGTGGGAGTGTGTTGGGAAGAGGGGCGGAAATGAAAACTTTTATAATTTAATAAAATTTACTTTAAAAAAAAGAATAAAGAAAATTAGTAAAAATTTTATAGCTGAAATTTAAAACAATAAGGTGTGGCACATATACACTTTAGAGTTCTACTCAACAACGGTAAAAAAACAATGACTTCTTGAATTTTGCATGCAAATGGATGGAAACAGAAAACACTTCACTGAGTGAGATAACCCAGACCCAAAAAGATGAATATGGTACGTACTCACTCATAAGTGGATTCTAGCCATAAATAAAGGACATTGAGGCTCTAATTCGTGATCCTAGAGAAGCTAAATAAGAAGGTGAACCCAAAGAAAAGCATATAGTTATCCTCCTGGATATTGGACGTAGACAAGATTGCCAGGCAAAAGTTGGGAACACCGGGATAGGGGTAGGGTGGGGCTAAGGGGAGATGGGGAGAGAGAAAGGAGCAGGGGAGGATTGGGGAGAGCTTGGGGGAATGGTATGGTTGAGATGGAGGAAGGGTAGATATGGGAGCATGGAAGTAGATATTTTAATTTAGGGAGTCATTTTAGGGTTGGCAAGAGACTTGACTCTAGAGGGGTTCTTATGTGTCCAAGGAGAGGTCCCCAGCTTGTTCCTTGGGCAGCAGAGGAGAGGGTACCTCAACTGGCCTTGTCCCATAGCCACACAGATGAATATCTTGCATATCACCATAGAACCTTCACCTGGCGAGGTATAAAGATAGAGACAGAGACCCACATTGGAGCACTGGACTGAGCTCCCAAGGTCCAAATGAAGAGCAGAAGGAGGGAGAACATGAGCAAGGAAGTCAGAACCGCGAGGGGTGCGTCCACCCACTGAGATGGTGGGACTGATCTAATGGGAGCTCACCAAGGCCTGCTGGACTGGGACTGAAGGAGCATGTGATCAAACTGGACTCTCTGAATGTGGCTGACAATGAGGGCTGACTGAAAAGTCAATGATAATGGCACTGGGTTTTGATTCTACTGCAGGGACTGACTTTGTGGGAGCCTGGTTTGTTTGAATGCTCACCTTCCTAGACCTGGATGGAGGGGGGAGGACCTTAAATGTCCCACAGTTCAGGGAACCCTGACTGCTCTTAGGACTGGAGAGGGAGGGGGAGGGAGAGTAGGGGGAGTGGAAGGGAAATGGGAGGAGGTGGAAATTTTTAATAAATAAATAAATAAAATAAAAAATAAAACTAATAATTTAAGGCAGATGCCCCGTGAAGAATTACAGCCAAGTTTGTCCTCTGGCATTCCTATGCACATAGACTGATATACTCCATACAAACACACCATATATAAGTATACCTTGGCACACATAAGCCCATAAATAAAAACAAATAGAAGAGTTTTCATTAAAAATAACTGATATTTTACTGAATGGTATAAACTGTCCATTTTATGGTTTTGCTCTGCTCACTGTCTTTTATTATGGATCGGATAAGAGTCATCACTAACGACAACTTGACACAGTCGATATTAGACTGATATGAAGTATCCTCCGGAAATTTCATTAGTCCAGAATTCTTCAATTTAACCTTTGACACATTCTCAGAGCAAGGGCAAAAACCAATCACTGTCTCCACCAATCTAACACAAGAATGATGTCTAGTCAACTGCTGTTATTGTTGCCCTTGAGACCATCAGAGTGGCACCTCTGTATTCCACATTGCTCTCGGCACTGTTTTATTCTAAGCTCCTACTGGGATGACCTGATTCAGCACTGCTTACAGTGTTTAATCATTTTTCTAGCCCGAAGTCCAAAAGTCTTCCCAATCCTTCAATAGATAGCTTGGTAAATCCTCTCATAACAATAGCTAAGTTTTACATACCCATTTCATCTTAGTTACTTTTTAAAAAAATATTTTCATTCATTTTACATACCATCCGCAGTTCACCCAAATCCACTCCTCAGAAAGGGGAAGGCCTCCCATGGAGAGTCTACAAAGCACAAAGCCTGGCACATTTAGTTGAGGCAGGACCAAGCCCCCTCTGGTCTACATCAAGATTCAGCAAGGCATCTTAGTACAGTAAATGGGTTCCAAAATGCCAGTTATGTACCAGGGATAGATCCTAGTCCCACTGCCCGGGGCTCCACAAAGAGACCCAACTACACAACTGTGGCCCACATGCAGAGGGCCTAGCTTGCTTTCATGTAGGCTCCACAGCTGTAGGCCTAGAGTTGGTGAGTGCCCATGTTCTTGGTTAGCTGTCTCAGAAAATTTCCCATCATAGTTACAGTTTTTTTTATTGTTTTGAAGATACACCATGGTCAAGTCATCTTACAGATATTTTGCCCTATCTGGGTTGAAATAATGTTTGTTTAAGTCTCCCGCCAAAATTATGCACCCTTATTTTATTTACATTTGACTAAGTACTAAATTTAACATAATTTAAACTGTACCATAAGTGTCAGCATGCATATCAAACCAATGTGTAGTAAAATTCAGAGGATAAATATGTAAATTATGTATTTCATGTTCAATTTATTTGTTGTATATTTTGTCAACTCTGTGTAAAAGGAAAAAACAGTACATGTGGATCTGTGGGTATTGAAATGAGATGTATTGTTTTGTTCAGAAAAACTGTAGAATTAATAAATGACTTGGATTGGAAAAAAAACAAAAACAATAATTCAGAAAGGAAATGATAAGGAATACTGGTAAGTAGCAAATAACTTGGTAGGCAACTTAATCTGATACTATCTTCCCATCCAACTAAGAAGAGGTGGGGTCCTTCACTTATTTGTAAAAAAAACTATTTGTAGATAATCATATACATAATTTGTAAAATCTCTTTTCATATTAGTTTAGTTGTTACTTTACTCTAAGGTGACAATAACCCATCATCAATAGAATTAGGGGAAAAACATATCATTCTTGCCCTACCCTTTCAGGGCTCATGCAGCAATAACCGTTATTCCGGTGTTAGATTATACATATGTAGCAACAAAAACACAAGTCCTGAAAATCATAGAATTCAGTTGCCCACGGGAAGGGCTGAAGAGAGATGAATCAGGGACTGGAGCTGATGTCTGCTGTGCTGTGCATCCCATTTGTGGCTGAGAATTTTGTGGTCTGACTTGCACAATATGCCTATAGAGGAACTATTAGCTTGGGCATTGAGGTGCAAGCTAATTTTTACCAAAATGCAAATGCTCAAAAAAAGAATCTTGCAACAGTTATAACAACTGTACATTTTTATAAGGTCCTATTAGTTTAGAAGTAGGAAACTGTGGATGGTTCATTCTCTAAGCTCACATTGGAAATTAAAATCAATTCACAAACTGGTGGTTTCTTTATCACATGTTTAAAAATAAGAGGATGAATTAAATATTATTCAAAATTTCCTAGCTGTCTTGCAAAATTTACTGCCAACAAGTGTCATAATTTCAGACTCCTGATATATACATACACACACACACACACACACACACACACACACACACACACACACATATATGTCTTACAAGAAGCAATTAGACATCTTAGAGGAGTGTGGGGGAACCCAGAAGTTTAGTGTATAATTAAAAAACAAGATTAATAGGCAATGGCAAATAAAGGTACTCTAGACGACTTTCTTGCGTAAAAGAAGATACCAAAGGTTTCAACACTAAATGAGTGTAAATGCAGCATATTCCAGAACTTCCTAATTTTTGAAATGACCACAACTGTTTCTGGGAGTACCTGTTGGTTCTCACCTCCCATGCTGGTCTAAGATGAGAGGTTTCTGTCCACGGTCTCACTGGAGTTCTTTCACTGTTTCTCTGGCATAGTAATACATGGCTGTTTCCAAAGTTTGCAGACTGTTCAGATTTATGAAAATGTAATTCTTGGAGGTGTAGTGATATTTGTTTGCTATCTAAAAAATAAAATAGCTTGAAGACCAGAGTGCAGAACCAAGCCGTTAGTCATCTCTAGACCTGGCAATGGTGGCACAAACCTTTAATCTCAGCACTGGGAAGAGAGAGGTAACAAATCTCAGTGAGTGAATGCTACCCTCGGATACAAGAGATTGATTCTGTGCAAAACAGAAACAGAGCTCAAACAAAGGTGGTCCTAGCACCTGGGATCATATGCCTTTAATCCCAGCATTAGGGAGGCAGAGACATAAATAACGTGGATGAGCAGAGAGAGGAATAAAAGACAGTAGGAGACAAAAGCTCAGATGCAATCTGAGGATTCAGTCTGAGGTTTTGTAGAGACAGGATCTTTCCCACTTGGCCTGAGCAATGGTAAAGGTAAGAACTCCCTAGTGACTGAATTCTCTGCTTTTCTGATCCTTCAGGTTTTGACTCTGATAGCTGACTCAGAATTTTTACCATTAAGAACATTTAGAATTTGTGCATCAGCAGGTGTCCCTGTTGATGTTGACTTGGGATTTGAGAGATGAATTATAATTTGTGTTTCCACCACTCCATATTCTTCACATCCACTTCAAACACCTTGCTGGGGGATAACAGACACAGCTTACACCATGGCTGGTTAATGAGAATCCAGAGACAGTTCTGGTGAGGGTCAGGGTCTGTGAGGACTGTACCAGACCAGATTCTTACTTTTGCAGCTGTCCCTGGGCCGGGGCACCTGGGGACAAATATGATTATCATGATGTATTCATCCCATAGATGACATGCCCGGGTCTCTTTTCTGAAACTCACAACTTGGAAAGGTCACCAGGCAGAGGAGCAGCACCAGGACAGCCCTGCCCTACTGGAGAATCTAGTGAGAAGGGGAGGGGGCCTCTCAGCTAGGCCTGGGCTTTTAGTCTGAGCAGGAGGCAGCTGTGCATTGAGGGAGGTTACTGAGAGGATAAAAGGGAGCACAGGGCAAGATTTACACTTCTCCTTCGGGTTTCTGAAAATTGCCCCTGTGCTTCTTAGATGACCTGGTGATTTTAAGAAAGTAACATTTTTCTTAAACTGTCTGGATTCTCACTTGCATATGAATAGGAAATTGTATGATTCACACTGTGCAGACCTTGGATGCAAAACCTTAACTCACTCTACATTTGTGCTGTACAGATAACAGAGGATACAACATCCTCACTGCATATCCCTGTAAATTCCAGCAGAGTGTTTAGGATGGAATTAAGTCATAAGATGGACTTCAGCCTCTTTCTGATGTGAAATCAGGATTAAGGAGATACTTAAAAACATTTCTTTTATCATTTAAGTTAATTTTATTCTCATAACTCACCTAGAATATCCAACTTGTGAGGACACAACTCACAATTAGTGCATGTGGTTTTAATTTTATATCTGAGAGGAGATTCAAAGGATTGATTGTCATACACACAAATCGTCTCAGAATATTCACTTTCTCAGTCAAGGACACCATATCTGGATATTTCCTAGTCAATGTTTAGTCTTTGTCTGTGTTTCTGTCACTATGTTATATTATATTTACTTCCCTGTATCCTTACTCTTTGAAGCACATCGCAAATGCAGGATCTAAAATATGATTGTTGCGTTGGTGAGAGATGGAAGGTCTGCTCTTCATGACACCTCGTAAAAAGCAGTCACATGCAACCGGTGTTCAGGGTTTTGTTACCTGAAGCAACAAAAGGACAGAGAACCCTAAGTGATGACAAGGAGAGGAGGACATGCTTGAACAATGGGAATGGATTGTTTTGTGGTGAAGATTATCATAGAGAAAAGGAATTTAGGGCTTTTCTCCATGACTTGGTAATATAAATCATCAGGGAATGACAGAGAATAGCTCAAAACAATCTGTACAGTAAATTCCAGAGAATATCTACCAATTCTTTCACATTGGACACCCCACATGTTGTGTTTCGTTTTCCTTTGAACATATTCTGTATGTGAGTAGCAGTGGTGGAGATAGGTCTTAACATTTTGTAGCCCACCATACTGTAGTAGATTTGATGGGCACCCACCCCTGTAAGTGCTTTGTCCCCCCTTTTTCGGATACACTGTTTGTTAGAATAACATTTTCCAGACATTATGCTCTGTGTGTCTCATCTTTGGTTTGTTTAATTTTTCATTGTGTTTTTTGGTTCTTGAGAAAGATCACAAGAACAATTGGATATTTTTCATACCATTTTGGAGAACTGGCATGTGACCCCTGACTCCAGAAATTATTCCTTTGTTACATCAGACAGAGATTGTGTTCACATTTTGTTCTTTCATGCTTCTAGGGGTCCCCTTTTCCATGAAACTGCCCAGGAGGAATCACTAAGAAAAAGTGTTCAAATGGAATGCCTTCAGGGTAAAGCTGCATACTACTTACAATGAACTTCTAGTTGAGAGCTGCATCCTTATACTTGTGTTTCTCCTGTCATTTATTCACTCATGTCTTGTGGACTCATGCACGTTCAGTTAATGGCTCCTGCTACATTGACAGTACAATATTTTATGTTTTATGCTTAGAACTTTGTCAATGTAAAAAAAGCTATGATCATCAGGGAACTGTAAACCTCAGTTGGAAGAAAATTCCCCCACTATATTGGACTGTACACAAGTCTCTAGAAGCCTTTTTAACAACATTGGAATGGCACAATATCCTTTATATTTTTGAGGAATAAACTGGAGAATATTTTGTTTGAAACTGAAAAAGGGAATTTACTATAGAAGCAAAAATTTTTTGAAAATTTAGACAGAATAAATCTTATTCAAGCTAATCTATGAATCAGTCATTCTTACTTCTCTCTTCCCTCTGCTATTCACTTCTGGTGACCCTTTCTGGCCCCTTCTACTCTCATGTCTCTTTTTTCCTTTCCTTCTTCTATTCCCTCCCTGCATCCCTGCTGAACTATTTTCTCATTTCCTCTCTCCTCTCTCCTCTTTCTCTCTTCCACATCCTTTCTTTGATCACTTTCTTGTTTCTGGCCATACATAGTATGTTATTTCTACTATATGTGCATATTTTTTATGGCTACAATGTATCTAAAAGGCAGCACCCAACTCTAGCACAGTCCTCCAACAGTCTCTTGCTACCTTTCTTGGCTTCAGAACATTATGTATGTTTTGGGTTAAGTATTCGATAGTCACTTATTTTAGGGATTAGGACAGTCATGTGTCCATGCTTTACATTTTACAAACTTCATTGACCAAGTCTGAGAGAAGCACTAACATATTGATACAAGTATAGAAGACAGTGTTAGTATATGCTCCTTGGCAAAACACCAATAGTATATTTCCTCATAGTATTGTGACCTTTGTACTTTGATTTTTGAACATTTTTGTGTTCTAGTTATTTAAAATGTTGAAAATGTATTAATTTTGAAATATGATTATCTCAGTAAAAAATATTGAGGATCTCAGGTTTGTGTGGCATTCACAGTCCCTTTCCTCTACATGATGGACCATTTAATTGGCTTGGTTTTGTACATATCTTGTACAGGAACACATAACATATTGGGAGTAATGACCATGTGATGTCCAGTTGTAACTATATTACAGAAATCTTCCCTGTTTTACGGTACTTAAATTCTTTCAACCCACTCTTCAGTGATGTCCTTTGTGTCTTGTGGGAGGAATATGAAGGGGTAGGGCAGAGTGGGGTGAAAGTTTGGATATAAACATTCGATCAGTGGAAAAGCACTCACACAGTTGTCTATCCTTAGCAGTGAATAGTCATGGACTCTCTGCATTCAGTGATGGATGCTGGTGGATGGAGATTCATTTTATTTGCAGGTGTAGCTATTGATTTGTTGTCTTTACCAATTAGGTGACTCCACACTTGTGGGAATATGAACAATACTATTTGGGTTTGTTGAGTTATAAAGAGAGGATATAAATTTGGGAGGAAAATGTGTTGGGAGGGTCAAGGAGAGGGAGTTGAAAGAAACAAAGTTGAGTGAAGATACGGTCAAGATATATTGCAGATGTGTATGTTATCTCAAAAAATATAAAAGATGCTTGCAAAATAGTATAGTGTATTTAAAGTCCATCACTGTATAATATTGAAGGCCTCCTACACGAATGTTCTAATGAGCACCTGGTTAACTAGCAATGCCTTACTATCCTCAAAAATTGAAGTCTTTAAATCTGTACTGTCTCCATGAATGCTGGAGACATCCCTATTTCATTGCTTTTTCTTCAATAGATCCTGGCAGTGCAACTGCTTTTGTTGAATACATCCCCCACTTCTCATGGAATCAGCATTGCTATGAAGCACCTGGAAGGTCCAGTTATGGGGAAAGGATTTCCAATTGCTTATGTGTCTTGAGGATAATTCCTTTAACCACTTCCTAGAACTCCAAGAGATGCACAGACTCTAAGGAATATTCTTCTCACTTTCCTTCATTTTTTTTTCTCCAGGCCGTCAATCTTTCTTTGGATACTCACAGCTTCTGCAACTACTTCCTCTCCTTTTTGTGATGAAATGAAGTGAAAAAGCCTTCTCTCTCTCTCTCTCTCTCTCTCTCTCTCTCTCTCTCTCCTTATTCGTTTCATCCTTCCTTTTTAATTTTTTTGTTATCAAGGAAAATATCTATATTATATATGATTTGCTTTTGAGAAGATCCATACCTTTCAGCAAATAATATATATCATATTTTTAAAAAATTTGATTTTATCCGGAACACGACAAGGCTGTCCACTCTCTCCATACCTCTTCAATATAGTGCTTGAAGTTCTAGCAATAGCAATAAGACAACATAAGGAAATCAAGGGAATTCGAATTGGAAAGGAAGAAGTTAAACTTTCGTTATTTGCAGACGATATGATAGTGTACATAAGCGACCACAAAAACTCTACCAAAGAACTCCTACAGCTGATAAACACCTTTAGTAATGTGGCAGGATACAAGATCAACTCCAAAAAATCGGTTGCCCTCCTATACACAAAGGATAAAGAAGCAGAGAGGGAAATCAGAGAAACGTCACCCTTCATGATAGCCACAAATAGCATAAAATATCTTGGGGTAACTCTAACCAAGGAAGTGAAAGACCTATTTGACAAGAACTTTAAGTCTTTGAAGAAAGAGATTGAGGAGGATACCAGAAAATGGAAAGACCTCCCCTGCTCTTGGATTGGGAGGATCAACATAGTAAAAATGGCAATTCTACCAAAAGCAATCTATAGATTCAATGCAATTCCCATCAAAATCCCATCAAACTTCTTCACAGACCTTGAGAGAACAATAATCAAGTTTATGGAAAAACAAAAAACCCAGGATAGCCAAAACAATCTTATACAATAAAGGAACTTCTGGAGGCATTACCATCCCTGACTTCAAACTCTATTACAGAGCTACAGTATTGAAAACAGCTTGGTATTGGCATAAGAACAGAGAAGTCGACCTATGGAATCGAATAGAAGACCCGGGCATTAACCCACAAACTTATGAACACCTGATTTTTGACAAGGGAGCTAAAGGTATACAATGGAAGAAGGAAAGCATCTTTAACAAATGGTGCTGGCATAACTGGATGCCAACCTGTAGAAGAATGAAAATAGATTCATATCTATCACCATGCACAAAACTCAGGTCCAAATGGATTAAAGACGTCAACATTAATCTGACCACTTTGAACCTGATAGAAGAGAAAGTGGGAAGTAGTCTACAAGATATAGGCACAGGGGACCACTTCCTAAGCAGAACCCCAGGAGCGCAGACAATAGGAGAATTAATGAATAAATGTGACCTCCTGAAACTGAGAAGCTTCTGTAAAGCAAAGGACACTGTCAGTAAGACAAAAAGGCTACCTTCGGACTGGGAGAAGATCTTCACAAACCCCTCATCAGATAAAGGTCTGATCTCCAAAATATACAAAGAACTCAAGAAACTAGACACTAAAACTCTAATTAACCCAATTAAAAAATGGGGTACTGAACTGAACAGAGAATTCACAACAGATGAACTTCGAATGGCCAAAAGGCACTTAAGGTCATGCTCAACCTCCTTAGTGATCAGGGAAATGCAAATTAAAGCAACTTTGAGATATCATCTTACATCTGTCAGAATAGCCAAACTCAAAAAAAACCAATGATAGCCTATGCTGGAGAGGATGTGGAATGAGGGGAACAGTCATCCATTGTTGGTGGGAATGCAAACTTGTACAGCCACTGTGGAAATCAGTGTGGCAGTTTCTCAGGAAACTGGGAGTCAACCTCCCTCAGGACCCAGCAATTCCTCTCCTGGGAATATACCCTAGAGATTCCCGAACATACTACAAAAGCGTTTGTTCTACTATGTTCATAGCAGCACTATTTGTAATAGCCAGAACCTGGAAACAGCCTAGGTGCCCCTCAATAGAAGAATGGTTGATAAAGGTGTGGAACATATACACATTAGAGTTCTACTCAGCGGTAAAAAACAATGACATCTTGAATTTTGCATGCAAATGGATGGAAATAGAAAACGCTTTACTGAGTGAGGTAAGCCAGACCCAAAAAGAGGAATATGGTATGTATTCACTCATATGTGGATTCTAACCATAATTAAAGGTCTTTGAGCCTATTATTCGTGATCCTAGAGAAGCTAAATAAGAAGGTGAACCTGATGAAAATCATGTAGCTATCCTCCTGGAGATTGGAAATAGACAAGAGTCCCAGGTAACCTCGGGTGCATGGGGGTGGGGTGAGGGGTTTGTTGGAAGGGGAGAGGGTTAGAGAGAAGGAAATAGGGGAGGAATGGGGAAAGCTCGGTGGACTGGGATGGGGGGAGGGAGGAAGGATAGATATGGGATCAGGGAAGAATATATTTCAACTAAGGGAGTCATTTTAGGGTTTACAAGAGACTTGACTATAAATAGGATCCCAGGTCCAAGGAGAGATCCCCAGATTGTTCTCTGGACAGAGAAGAGGGTGCCTGAACTGGCCTTGGCCCATAACCATACTGATGAATATTTTGTTTATCACCATAGAACCTTCTTCTGGCGATGGATGGAGATAAAGACAGAGACACACATTGGAATGCTGGACTTAACTCCCTAGGCCCAAACAAGAAGCAGAAGCAAAGAAAACTTGGGCAAAGAAGGCAAGACCAGAGGGAACCTTCATCCGATGATGGATGGCGATACTGACGGTGACCCACATTGGAGCACCGGACTGAGCCCCCCAAGGTCCAAATGAGAAGCAGAAGGAGGAAGAACATGAAAAAGGAAAACAGGACTGCGAGGGGTGTGATCACCCACTGATACAAGGGAACTAATCTAATGAGAATTCACCAAGGCCAATTGGACTGGGACTGAACGAGCACGTGATCCAACCAGATTCTCTGAATGAGGCCGGATTCTCTGAATGTGGCTGGCTCAGAGTCTTTCTGAAAAGCCATTGACAATGACACTGGGACTTGTTTCCTCTGCATATATTGGATTTTGGGGATCCAGTCTGTTTGGATACTCACCTTCCTGGACCTGGAGTGAGGGTGGAGGAACTTGAACTTCCCACAGGGCAGGAAACCCTGACTGCTCTTAGGGATGGAGAGGGAAGGGGAGAGGGAGTGAGGGGAGTTGGAGGGTGTTGGGAGGAGGGGCGGAAATGGAAACTTTTATAATTTAATAAAATTACTTTCTTATCAAAAAATATTGATTTTAATGATCAGATTAAGGACCTGATTCCATAATAGTTATATAGAGACTACACAGCCCATCCTCATGAAACAGATATGAAAGGAAGATGTGTACAAGAGAACATATAAGGGAAAGCATGAATGTATGTTAAAAGGAAAATTCTTTAGTGCTGGTGAATTTAATAGTTTGTGTTTGGTTAGAAGTGTCACTCCAGGCCCTCCAGCACCCCTATATTCAAGGAGTCTGGATGTTTGGTTGGAGGATTCACCCCAACCCCTGGCATCCATTCTAAAATGTTTGGCTGGAAGTTTCCACTCTAAATCCCTCCCCTGGGAGTTGACACAGACCAGACTCCACCTCTGAGAAACCTGCCAAATGGTGACCCCTCTCCATAGAGGGGCAAGACCACTCTCATGGGCTAGTTAAACTGCCCCCAGAGAATGAACACATGATCTTTCTGATTCTCCTTTTTCCTCTCCGTGGTCTCCTGGTCATCCTTCCCTGGGGACCTGGAAGGTTCCTGGGAGCTCTGGCATCCATTAAATCTGGGCTTTCACTAATTTGGTTTGATTTGGTCTGATTTGAATTAATGCATCAGCAAAGCAGATTATTGGACCATAAAAACTTTACAGTTTGTATTGAAAAGGCATACAAATAAACATATAAAAGGAAAGATGAAAAGAGAAATTATCCCCCCACACACACACAGCTCCTAGCATAACAGAAGATCTTGCAAACTCCAACCACTAGAGAATTCCAACAGCTGTCTTAGAATGGGTGGTGAGGCCCAAAGATGCCTTACCTGGTGAATAGGACAAATACCTGAAGCCCAACTGCTGTCACAAGCTGCATTGCTCTCCTTGTCTCTATGCTGGTGTCTTCTCAGTATCAATGACTTTCTACACACCTTATGGTAAGCTTGACAACTTGTTCAGCATTTGTTCTGATGTGTACTCATTGTGTGAGGACTATATGGTGGAAAGGATTCATTCCTGACTGACCTTGACTGCTTAACTTGAATTCTCTTCTGTTTAAATCAAGAAACCCAGCTGAGACTCTCCTCTGCATCTAGGGAAGCCAACATGTTAGATTCATAAATTATTTCAGTTCTGATCCTGGTGCCCACAGAATAGTCAGTTCTTCCCTATGGGTTGGTCTCCATCTCATTTGAGTCAAATGTAGGTTTTGAGTATTCCTATATTTAAATATATAATTCACAGTTGCAAATACTGCTTTTATTTCACCAATTCTAATATGTCTACAAACCACAGATATATAGAGATATTTCTGGGTGATTTACAGGGGCAGCTTAGTCATATGGATTCTAGCATTTTATGTCTCTCTGCTCTTGTTCATGGTGACTTTGACAATTTACTTTCTCCCTGTTCCCTTCTGTTTATAAGGACTCTCTGCAGGGAAGCTTCTGTCTAGGTTTATGCTTATTCTCCTCAATGTGCATTTTGACACAATGATGCTTGGTTTTATCATAGACTTTTAGACTACTATGAGATATAGCTTGTTCTTGTAATTGTCTCCAGAGATGGTCAATTGGTCCTTGACAGAATTTGTATCCTTTATTGAGACACCAGTATTACATCTATGAGATCCACTCTGGTTCCTTTCCCTGGAGCATGGCAGACCCAGTGCACATAGTAATCACAGAAGGTCAATATAGATGGCACATAGGGGAAGTACAAGGTTGTCCCAGGATACAATAATTCTCCCCCAGGCTCCACTACCCACACTTCTCACAGGACACCTGCAAACACCGAGGTTCTCTTCAGTAAACTGTTACACATGTCCACCTTCTCTTTCACTCATATTCACTTACAAACTCAGCATCTCTTCTTTGTCATAAATTGCCTTGTAAAAGACCAACAAGAAAACCACAATTCATACTCTATTCCATGTTGAATGGTCTATGTTCAGTGTTTATCACTGAATGGACAGACCTAGACTGGGCTCCTCTTCCAGAGGTGCAGTGTCAGGACTGCACTGGGCTGGTTTTCATGAGCAGAATGATTTCCTGTTTGCATTTTCCTGATATATATGTTTTCTTGATCTAAACTCAAAACAGGGGTTTTAATTAGCAAAGACAGTGGCCACTGTATCGATGACAGAATTCAAGAAAACCTACCCTGTATCCACTTATGAGTGAGTACATACCATGTTCAACTTTCATGATCTGAATAACCTCACTCAGGATTTTTTTCTAGTCCATTCATTTGCATGCAAATTTCACTACGTCATTGTTTGTTTGTTTTTAAAAACTCAATAGTGTACTGAGTAGTACTCGATAGTGGAATTTTTTCTTTATCTTGGGTTGAGGGGCATCTAGGCTGTTTCCAGGTTATGGTTCTTACAAATAATGCTGCTATGAACATAGATGAACAAATGTTCTTGTAGTATAATTAATCATCTTTGGGGTGTATGCCCAAGAGTGGTACTGCTGTCTCCTGCAGTAAGTTTAAGTGGATACTTGCTGTAAAGCAAAGATAATGAGCCTATAGTCCATGATCCTTGAAAAACTAAGTAACAAGGTGAACTCTAAGAAAAACATACATAGATCCGCCTGAAAAGGGTAAATAGACAAGATTGCCTGACAAAATTGGGAGCATAAGGGTGGGGCAGAGAAGAGAGTGTTGAGGGGGAAGGAGAACTTGAGGGAAAGGTTTAGCCAAGATAAAGGAAGGACAGAGATGACAGCCTGGAAAGATATATTTTGATTGAGTGAGCCATTATAGGACTAGCAAGAAACCAGTAACTAGAGATATTCTCAAAAATCCACAAAGATGACCCCAGCTAAGACACTAAGCAAGAGAGGAGAAGGTGCCCAAAATGGCCTTGTCCTGTGGTCAGATTGATGAGGATCTTAAATGTCAACATGCAACCTTCATACAACAACTGATGAAAACAAGCAGAAACCCACAGTGGATCGTAGGGCTGAGCTCTCAAAGTCCAGTTGAAAAGTGGGATGAGTGATAATATAAACAAAGAGGTCAAGACCATGATGGGGACACCCACTGAAACAGTTTACATGAGCTAAGGGAGGTCACTAACTCCAGCTGGACAGGGAAGGAAATAACATAGACCCAAACTAGACCCTCTGAATGTGGGTGACAGTTATATGGCTAGAACAGAGTGCAGGACCACTGACAGTGTCACCAGGATTTATCCCTATGGCTTGGCTTTTTGGGAATCCATTCTCTGAATGGACACAATGCCCAGCCTAGATATGTTAGGGAGGGACTTGGGCCTTCCCCAAAGTAATGTACTTTACCCTTTCTGAGGAGAGGATGGGGTTGTAATGGGGGGGGGGTAAGTGGAGGGAATGGGAAGAGGGGAGAGAGTGGGAACTGAGTTAGTATGAATAAGATAGTTTGTTTACTTTTTTAAAAAATATATTAAAAAATGAAAACCTATCCTTAATGTGGTTGTAT
Source organism: Myodes glareolus (assembly GCF_982192425.1). Lineage (NCBI taxonomy): Eukaryota > Metazoa > Chordata > Mammalia > Rodentia > Cricetidae > Myodes > Myodes glareolus. Next base: position 13,367,012 of record NC_142036.1, on the reverse strand, counting down.
CCTGTAAATATTCAGCACTCAAACATCCCAAGGATCATTTATAGCATTATGGCTCCTAGATAACAAAGTAACGTATTTCCAGTTCAGCAAGGAAGCCTGGTTCTCATTCAATCATGTTTGCAATTATTGAAAGCACCATAATACAATTTTTCAACAGATGATAATCTGAGTCATTGGAACACCATTTTCTGTAACTCTTTTCTAGATGCTTAGGGAGGCCACAGGTTTTCCTGTGTTCCCTTTTCATCGTTTTGGCATTTAAAATTGCTCCCTTGAGAAATATCAGGTTGAAATTATCCCATGCCATGCCTTAAATTAATTATATCCTCACAAAGTTGGCTAACACTATATTTTCAAACCATGTAGAATCCTAAGGTCTACCTTGTGAAGGACATGACCTCAGAGTGTGGCCACAACAGGAGACTACTTCTTCAGCACACATATCTAGCCTCAAATGTACAACCTGAGAAGTATAGAAAACACCAAAGAGGAAGGAAAATTTCACAATATAGTTAATCATTTACATATTTGTATACAAGTAATATAAACTCCTTGACTCTTCATTTAGGTCAATATATATTTTATAACATTTTTTTTGACATGAAACTCCTCTATCTACTCTATAAATAGGACAGTGCAAAAAGCTGATGGACTGATCCCAAAATTGTGGACTCTTCCATACTTTTGGGTGCCAGATGATGATGGAAGTTACAAAATAATCCCTCACTAGTTCAGGATTATGTATCATAAAGAGTTATTTATTTAGGGGAGCCTCACAGATAACATCCTTGATCACAGTCCTCAGCCTGAATGAGGAACAGGAATAGAGCCTAGCAGGCAGAAGGGAGAGCTGGAAGCAAGAGAGCAAGTACACGCTTTACAGCTGTATTTATAGTGTAAGACATCACGAACAAGTGGACTAGTGTCTTAAAGGCTATTGACCAAAGGAACTCCCACAACAAAAGTCCTTCCAGCCTGGCTGTATTTTGCCCTGCCATAAGTCAAAGCAACTTATTTATTAACTAATAAATGCAACACAAATACAGATAGACATCCCATATCATCTCCCCTTTACTCTTACTTATAAAGTAAGATTTTAACATCAACATATTAATATTTACAACAAAACAGTTAGCAAACAAGAATTATAGTTATAATATTTAGTCAATTTACATTTGACAAATTAAGGAAAATATTTTATTCTTTATCCTATCATTACGAGTCTAAAGTTTTTATCTAATTTATTTTTTGAAATTATAACTATCTTTCTTCAAGTCCATCAAAGAAAAATATAATATTATATAATCTTACCTTAGTAAACAAGATGTTTATTGTAGCAATTTCTAAAATTCAAGAAATAACAGAGACATCTCACTGACTGGACAGTCACCCAAAGTTCCTCTCCAACACTGGAGCATCTGTCTTCAACCTTCAAGCCTATAGTATCTTGTAAGCAGGAAATTTGAAGATATATTTTGCCTTGTAATGGTGAAGTTAATTAGTTACTTTCTTCTGTGTCTTACAGAATGCCTGGCAATTTCTTCTGTGAAGCAGAAACCCTGAAGGACCATCTCATCTTTTGAAAGTTCAGTAGTCACTTTTCTGTGTGTCCTGAATACCCAGTTCATACAGCAAGCTATAATGCTAAATTCTTAAAAACCTTTTAAATTCCACATTCTGTATTTCTCTGAAATGTTGAAAAGTGTTTATCTAACTGAAATATATCTTTTTGTATCTTGAAAACCCAACTAACATAATTCAAACTTTGGTTACTATAGATGACTATCTATTAATTTGTATCTCTTAACTATGCATTACAGTTTTAAATGAACACAAACACAATACCTTAAATAAGAAAGAAAATACATATAAACAGTGTAACAAAATTGGCTTTAAATTTCTATTAATAGACCAAGATCCATGCCAATGCCAATTCATCTCTATATAATATTTCCATTTTTTTAGAAATTGACTGTGACCATTAGTCACTTATAATCAACAATCTTTGAATGGAAACAAACATTTGTAAACAGTTAATTTGGGAATTTTGGAATTTTTTCTTTAAACTGCTTTCTTCCTGCTGTATGCTGGGTGAAGATCTGTGACTGTCTGTACTCTTTTATATTACTTTTACTGTCTCTTTAAAGACTTTGTTTTACTTTTCTGTACTCTTTCTCTTCTCTCTCCCAAGCGTTTTTACATTTTTAAACACACTGCGTCTCATTTAGAGGTTTATTTCTGTCTAAATATGCCTTTATTGAGTACTGGTAATCCTTTTCTGACAAGGAGAACTGTAAAATGGTAAGCCGTGTGGTTGTGGCAACCCTTGATGCTGGGTCCACCTCTCTTGGCCTTATAATATGGCAGGCAGATGTGCAATTAGCACCAGCTCTGGGACTGCTGGTTGGGAGCTGTGTTCACCACCTCGAATCTGTCAAGCACTGTGCAGCACATAAACTGTTTTTTTCTGAGTAAAAGCTAAATCTGCCATGCTGCATGCTTCATGGCCTGAAAATGTCTCTGTGCATGGAATCTGCCATGTTTTCCTGTCTGTGTATACCCACCAGACCCAATCCAGCTGCTTTACCAGGCAGGGTTGCTGAATGGCAAGCATGCTCTCAGTTACTTTCCTCCTAACACCAAGCGGGCATACAAGCACCCTTACCTAAAGCTGGTGTCTAGTCATGCCCCAAATGTATGGGTCACACTTGTAAACAGAGTCTGCTAATCCATTTCCTAAATGCCTAGACCCAGATAATCTCACAGAAACTGTATTAATCACAACACTATATGACCAATGACAGAGGCATAATTCTAGCTAGTGCTTACATTTTAAATTAACCCATTTCTATTATTTTATATTTTACCAGAGGCTCATGGTTTGTTCCTTCTTACTTCTTGGGCAGCTCCATGGCATCTGCCTTCTTAAGTAGATACATAGCATCTTCCTGACTCTACCTACTTTGTCTGTATATGGCCCTTCCAGCAAAGCTATATTCTGCCCTAAAATAGGCTGAAGCAGCTTTATTCATTAACCAATAAAAGCAACACATATACAGAAGGACACTGCATATCATAAAAGTTTTCCAAGTAGTGAAAATTATTAAAACCCATTACCATAGAACATTATACCCCTATTCTGTTGTTCTGATGAGGAATTGGTTCACCAGTAATGGCTTTCACCCCTTGTGATTTGAAGTCCTTTAAAGTTTGGCGTGTATTCCATGAACAATGGAGTCATCCCATATTCTTGCTTTTTCTTCAAGAGTTCCTGTCCTTTCAGTCTGTGTAATTATTTTTACTGAACTCATGTTTGACTCCTCTTGGAGTCTGAGTTCTTCAGTGGCACTAGGCAGATCCAAATGATGGTCCCTGTGCCTTCAGGACAACTTGCTTAATCACCTCCTAGAACTCCCTGAGAAATATAGACTCTTAGGGTCATTTCTCTCAGTATTCCCACTCTGCTTCAGTCAGCCAGTCCTTGTTCAGACATTCACAGTTTCTCCATTACCTTTCTCTTCTCACTATTTTTTTCAATAAAGCAGTTTCATTAGGAAGGATCACAAATCAACGTATAATTTTTATAAGTTCCATCCCTTAGCCCATAGATGAGTAATGCAGATCATATTTTAAGCAACAATATTATCAAAATAATCAAGAACCTGAGCCTATGATTTGAGCATAGAGATGACACCACATTCCCAGGCAACTGATGGAAAGTGAAGGTGTGTGTAGAAGAAAGCCCAAGGGAAAGGATGAATGTGTGTGTCAAAAGAAAATCTTCCACTGCCAATGAAGTCATTGGAGGATATTCCCAAAATGTAAAAGGAGATATGAAAAGAGAAATGATTCTCACACCTGGCAGCCCCGAGCATTTCAGGAGAGTGTGTGAATTCCAACCAAATGTGTGATCCAGCAACTTTCTTGAGGCATGAAGACACATTATAAGGTGAGTAGGCAAGCAGAAGAAAATGATCTTAAAAGTAACTTTAGGAAAATGATCGAGGCCTTTAAAGAGGAAGTGAAAAATTCACTCAAAGAAGTAAAGGGAAAGACAAACCAAAAATTGTAACTAATCAACAAAATCCTTAAAGAAAACAAACAAATAAAACAATTAAATTGTTGAAAGAAATGATCAAAGACTTGAAAACCAAAATAGAGACAATAAAAAGCACAAACTAAGGGAATTCTGGAAACAGAAAATATGGATAAATGTTCAGGAAAGACAAATGCAAGCATAAACAGTAGAATACAAGAAATGGAAGAAAGAATCTCAGATATTGAAAACATGATAGAGAAAATAGATTCCTTGGTCAAAGAAAGTGTCAAATCTAAAATAGCATAACACAAAATATCCAAGATATGGTAGACCATGGAAAGACCTAACCTAAGTATAGTAGGAATAGAAAGAGAAGTCCAAACAGAAAATATACTCAACAAAATCATAGAAGAAGACTTTTCCACCCTAAAAAAAGAAATTCCAATAAAATAAAGTAAACTTACAGAACACTAAATAGAGTGGACCAAAAAAATTCTGCATGTCACTTAATAATCAAGACACTAAATATATAGTATAAAAAAGAATATTAAGAGCTGCAAAGAAAGATGACCAAGTAACACATAAATACAGACCTATCAGAATTACACCTGAATTCTCAATGAAAACAATGAAAGCTGAAGATTCTGGGCAAATGCTATGTAGACATTAAGAAACCACAGATGTAATCCCAGATTACTATACCAAACAAAACTTTCAATCACTGTGGAACCATATTTAAATAATACTTAGCCACAATTTCAGCCCCATACAAAGAACTAGATGGAAAACTCCAATCCAAGAAAGTCAGTTAATCCCACAGAAACACAGACAATAAATGATGTCACAACTGCAAATCTCAAAGTAGGGAAAACACTCAGAATAACATCACCAACAACAAAAATGAACAGAAACTAGAAATCACTGATCATTAATATCCCTTTATATAAATGGACTCAACTCATATATATGAAAAGACAGAGGCTTTCAGATTGGATATGAAAACAGAATATATCCTTCTGCTTTATACATGAAACACATCTCAACCTCAAAGACAGACATCACCTCACAGTAAAGGGTTGGGAAAAATTTCCAATCATATGAACCTAAGAAACATGCTGGTGTAGCTATTCTAATATCTAAGAAAGTAGTTTTTAAAGTAAAATCACTCAAAAGAGACAAAGAAGAACATTTCATATTTATAGCACGAATAATCCATCAAGTGGGTATCTCAATTCTGAAGCATCTGTTACCGAAATACAAGGTCACCCTCACACCTAAAAGAAATATTACTATGTAACATGAGGGCCTGCCTGTTGGGTTTCTCTCCCACCGGGTACCCCACAGCCAGCCAGCCCCAAAGAAAATCACACAGAGATCTCTATAAGTTATGAAGCTGATTGGCCCTTAGCTCAGGCTACTTATTATCTCTTATAGCTTATGTTAGACCATTATTTTTATCTGTGTTAACCACATGGCTCAGTACCTTTCTCAGTGGGGCAGTTTACATCTTTCCTCTCCAGTGTTCTGGGCAGAACTGTGGAGGGAGCTTCCTGCTTCCCAAAATACTCCTGTTCTCTAGCCCCACCTCTACTTCCTGTCTCGTTGACCCACCTATACTTCCTGCCTGGCCAATCAGTGTTTATTTAAAATATGATTGATAGAATACAGACAAATCTCCTGCACCACTTTCTCCCCTTTTTTTAAACAAAGGAAAATATTCATAGTCCATTTTTTGGGTGTGTGGGCGTAGTTTTCCAGGCTACTTACCGCACACTCAGTCTCAGAGTTAAAATGCTCAGTACAGCCCCTCCCTGGCAGCCCCAAAGCTAGCATAAAATGGTATGTCCTCCATTTTGAAATTGGGGAGAGGTAGAGCCAACATCCAGAACAGCCCACTGCTATGCAGCTCAGAGGCGCAACTGATTCAAAGTCACAAATGGCTCTGCCATGTTGGACTGGGCAGGGCAAGTCCGCAGTACCTGTTTTTGACCTAGGAATGTCACAGCTTAGATTCTTAAGTGCTTAGTGATTTAAAACTACAAAGAAAAAAATGCTCCTGGATAGTAAAGAATTACAGATTCACAATAGGACAGATTCAGACATAAAAGATCTCTAAATGGGTCACAATGTTGGATGAGTGTACATAGACTTAGGAGAGAAAAGAAAAAGAATATAAAAAATAAAGTTAATGCCTTAAAAAAGGGTAAAGTCTTTAAAGAGACAGAATATAAATAGTTATAGATTAAAAGAAATAAAAAAGCCATGTAAAAATAAAAAATTCGCAGAGAGCCTGGATTCTATGTATATTATTGCTTTTTCTTTGATTTTTTTTGTGAAGGAGCTAAATGCAGAGAGACATTTCATTGTGTGGGCTGCTAAACTGATCCAAACACATATGTTCTAGAGGTATCATGACTTCCAAATTTGGGTCTAGGGATCTGATGCTTTCAAAATGAGGTTCTTCTTTTGTTTTCACAGAGGATGAGACCCTGTGGATTGCTTTAATCCCAATATGGCATGATAGACCATGCCCTCCTGAAAGGTTGCTGTGAACACCCTCAAAAAATTACTTCACTTAACTGCCAACTGAGATGAACCTGGAACACAAAATATACCATAAAAGTCCTGATTAACAGCACCCTCATTCACCACGAAGCAGTTTAAAGAGAAATAACTGTGCCCATATTCCCAAATATTGCTTATAAATGTTCTTTTACATTTAAAGGAGGATATGATATAGATATGAATAATTTACTTTGGTATAAATTTTGCTTTATTGATAGAAATTTATGGTCAATTTTGCTATATGTATATGTATTTCTGATCTTGATTAAGGTATTTTGAAAGCCCTACAACAAAAAGAAGCAAACATCCAGGAAGACTAGACAACAGGAAATAATAAAATTGAGAGCTGAAATAAACAAAATTGAAGCAAAGAAAACAATACAAAGAATTAGTAAGACAAAGAAGTGGCTCTTTGAGAAAATCAACAAAATAGACAAACCTTTACCCAACTAACCAATAGGCAGAGAGAGAATATCCAAATTAACAATATCAGAAATAAAAAGGGGACATAACAATAGCTACAGAGGAGATCCAAAGAATCATCAAATCATACTTCAAAACCCAGTACTCCACACAATTGGAAAACTTAAGGAAATGAACAATTTTCTGAATAAATACCAGTTACCAAAAGTAATCAAGACCAAATAAGCAAATTAAGTAAATCTACAACTGCTAAGGAAATAGAAACAGATATCAAAAATCTCCCAATGTATAAAAGCCCAGGACCAAATAGCTTCAGCTCAGAATGCTGCAAGATTTTCTAAGAAGAACTAATACCAAGACTCCTTAAATTGTTTCACACAATAGAAAGAGAAGAAACATTGTCAAACTCTTTTTATGATGCTACAGTTATCCTTGTACCCAAACCACACAAAGCTACTATTAAGAAAGAGAATAATGACCAATCTCACTCATGAACATTGATGCAAAAATACTCAGTTAAACACTGCCAAACTCAAACCAAGAATACATCAGAAAAATCATACACTGCGACTAAGTAGGCTCCATTCTAGTGATGAAGGGATGGTTCAACATATGAAAATATGTGAGTGTAATCCAACATGTAAACACTGAAAAAAAGCCACATGATTATCTAATTAGATGATGAAAAATCTTCAATAAATTCAACAACCATTCATGATAAAGTATTGGAGAAATCAGGAATACAAGAAGCATACCTCAACAAAATAAAGAAAATATACAGCAAGACAACAGAAAAATTAATAAACAAGACCTCCTGAAACTGAGATGCTTCTCAAAAGCAAAGGACATGGTCAGAAATACAATATGTTTACTTACAGAATGGGAAAAACTCTTTACCAATCCCACATCTGACAGAGGACTTAGCTCCAAAATATACAAAGGACTCAAGAGATTTGGCATCAAAAGAACAAATAATCCAATAAAAAAAAATGGAGTACAGACCTAAACAGAGACCTCTCAACATATGAAGCTCAAATGGCTGAAAGATACTTAAGGAAATGTTCATCATTCTTAACCATCAGAAAAATGCAAATCAAAATAATTCTAAGAATCCATCTTACACCTGTCATAATAGCCAAGATCAAACACACTGATGACAACTTATGCTGGATAGGCTGTGGGGTAAGGGGAACATTCTCCATTGCTTGTGGGAGTTCAAACTTGTACAGCTGCTTTGGAAATCACTATGGCAATATCTCAAAAAATTAGGAAACAATTTACGTCAAGACCCAGTAATACCAATTGTGGGTATATGCTCATATGCTCAATTGGTGCAGGAGAATTGTCTGTATTCTGTCAGTCATGTTTTAAATAAATGCTGATTGGCCAGGCAGGAGGTGTAGGTGGGAAAACCAGACAGGAAGTGGAAATGATGCCAGGAGAGCAGGAGAATTCTGGGGAGGAGGAGGTTGATTCCTCCCACTCCTGCCCAGATCACCGAAGCAGCAGGATGTGAGCTGCCCCACTGAAAAAGGTACTGAGCCACATGGCTAACATAGATTAGAAAAATGAGTTAATCAAGATGTGAGAGTTAGCCAGTAAGAAGCCTGACCTAACGGGCCAATCAGCTTTATAACTTATAGAGATTTTTGTGTGATTTTTCTCTGGGACTAAACAGCTGGGGAAACTGGGCAGGACATAAAACCCCCAACAAACAGGCCTCTTCATGTTACACTCAATCATACCACAAGGACATTTGCTCAGCTCTGTTTGTATCAGCATTCTTCACAATAGCCATAACCTGGAAACAACCTAGATGCCTTTGAACTAAAAAATGGATAAAGAAAATGTGGTACTTTCAGACAATCTTTTACTGTGCAGCAGAAAAATGTAATGACATTTTGAAATTTGCAGGCACATGAATGGATCTAGAAAAAGCTACATTGTGTAAGGTAGCCCAGACCCATTTGTGCATGTATGTATATATGTATACATGTATAATGTATTTAATCTTAAGTGGAATTTGTCATAAAGCAAAGAATTATTATTCTACAATTCACAAGCCCAGAGAACCTAGACAATGAGGACTCCAAGAGAGATACACTTGGACCTACAGAGGAAGGAGAAAAAGACATAATCTCCTGAGTAAATTGGGAGTATGACGGTCTTGGTAGAGAGTAGAAGGAATGAGGAGAGGAATGGAAAAAATAGAGAAAAACATATAGCATGATAAAAATAAACTTAATGCAAAAAAGAGAGAAAATGTACCTGAAAAAAGAGTAAATTGTTCACGTGGTACAACCCACCTCCAACCTCTTCTACCACCAGGCTCTTAGCAAACGGGACAACTTTGTGGTCTCCAAAAAGGTGATGGGGCTTTTTAATGATGAATCCACCTAGATTGTGATAGTGTCTCTAAGATGGCAAATGCCACAAAAAAGATAGTTATTGGCTACAAACTACCCAGGATATTCAAATCCCTGCATTCATATTAAACGGATACAAACAGTCTAAGTCTGGGAGCTACATATTTTGTGAGCTATACTGTGGAATCTGCAAAGCTGGAATGCATCTATTAAACAGGATAGGTATACACAGAAGCTTTATCTATGCCTGGTTACAATTCTTAAAGGCTACCTTTCCAAACCACGGATTAAATTTAAACATCTGCTGAGTTACACATGTTGTCACAACTTCCTTATATACCTCACTAGACCCAAGCCTGCTAAGATTGCCACCTGGATGATGCCACCTTCATGCAGAGTTATTGCCTGACAAATCTCAACAGCTGACTAGATAACTAGCAGGGAATGTTTCAGGCTGAAACTTCGGATTACCTAAATGTCACTGATTTGGAGTGGAAGAGATTTACTATTAGATACTTACAAGCCCACAAAACTATCTACAACACATTGGATTGTACAGGGTCACCTCGTCCACGCACAGATGCTGCTCCTTGGGACTCTGAAATATGTACTACTAAAACTGACAAATGCAATCAGGCTGGACATTCTACAATGCTTGGCACAATAGCTCCATTACTGTAAACAGTTTTACTATAGTAGATTTAAAATATTTCCTTTTTATTTAGACAAAAGAGGGTAATGCTGTGGGATATTTGACCACACTGTGGATCCAAGATTATGTTATTTAAATAAAATCAACCATATGTCAATATGCAGAGCAAGAAACCAATTGAGTGAAAGTAATTATGGAGTTTGAGGGGAAGTCAGGAAGTAGGAGAGAGAGAGAGAGAGAGAGAGAGAGAGAGAGAGAGAGAGAGAGAGAGAGAGAGAGGAGAGAGAGAAGAGAGAGAGAGAAAGAGGAGAGAGAGAAGAGAGAGAGAGAGAAAAGAGAGAGAGAAAGTCGTAAAGTAGAAGGCATATGAAGGGAAGGACATCAGGTTGAAGGAGTTTTTGATGGTGTAGAGGACAGCTCTTTCTTTGGGACAATGGCAGAAAGTCACCCTGTTGATTTCTTGCTTTCTCAGCCTCTCTGTGCTGGCATATTTTCACTCCAGCATCTCACTGACTCTTTATTGGTAAAATTAAAAGATATAGAATTAGACAAAACAACATCTACCTCCATACATGACTCCATACTGAGTCAGTGGCTATGTGATGCAAAAGCTCCATTGAGCCATGGCAACAACAGCACAGCAGTAGCAGTGGTGGCTGCAGAGGTGCAGGCAGCAGCTGAGGCAGAGATAGGATCAGATGCAAATGCTGTGCTGCAGATATAAATAAACAGGAACTCCAGGAAGTTTGGCTACCATTTGAAAAATTCAGTAATTCAGTCAACACCTTTCCAATGGAAAAAGCCAGGAGAACTAGTTCGTAAAGCATAAACATTGTCAGTAAAATGCTTCATTGTGGATAACATAGTAATATGGGGTTGGGAGGAGAAATCAAAAGAAACAAAGAAAACAGAGGAAAGAGGACAAGGAGAAGTAGAGGGAAACTTCTCCCTGCACTGGTGACTCCTATTCTGAGTCTGGACTCCATGACCTTTTCAAGACTACTCTGTAGTTGAACCACAGCATGTGCTGGAATCCTACTATTTATGTTCAACACACACACCTGAATGAAAAGATAAAAATGAGAGACGACCATACACATGAGTAGCAATGTGTGCCACGTATCTAAAAGAGAAAGACAGGGCCTTCTGAGCTGTGTTCTCTGCCTTTGGTGCTTTGGGATTCACTGAGATCTTTCATTTTGTTTTGTTTTTTGAGACAGGGTTTTTCTGTAGCTATGGAACCTGTCCTGGAACTACCTATTTTAGAGCAGGCTGGCCTTGAACTCACAGAGATCCACTTGCCTCTGCCTGGTGAGCTGGAATTAAAGGTGTACGCCACCATCACCCGGGGTCACTGGGATCTTAAATAAGAATGAGAACTGGAATGCCTTCAGAGGCTTGTTCAGGGCAAGGTAGGCCCTGAGCCTGAAGTCAAACCCTGAATTCAAGCCTCATTCTCACCTGACCTATGAGCAGGTTCCTGTGGTGAAATGATGCTGTGGTACCTGCCACATGTAAACTATTCATCGATGATGAGAAAGTATGCATCTCTGAAGGAAGCACACAGACACCCATACATATATACACAGACAGATATACAACAACAGAGACAATCCTTTACAAAAACACACTTACAAGAGCAGATGAGTATTTGTATATTAACAACCTGTACTATTAGAAATATTCATTTCCACCTATGCCATTCATTCTACTTAAAAACAAATTACCACACTCATTCATAATGTACTGTGATTACATTGATTCATCCCTCTCTCCTCTTTATCTCACTCCTTTGACCCTTCTGTTTCTCCTACTCTCATGTCTCTTCTTTTCTCTTCTCTCTCCTTTTATGTTTTCCTGCACCAAATGTGCTTCTTTTTCTTCTCATCTAGCAGTGGGATTGCTGGGTCACATCATCTTGTAAAATTCTCTGAGGGACCCGACTGTTTACATAATGTCTTAGTAGAACCACATTCCCATTTCCACAGCACAAGCACCCCTTCCCCTCCACTTCCATAACACTTGGTCTCATTTTTGCCTTGGATAATAGCACACATATCATTGGTTATAGGCAACTTATTCATTTGGGTTTAAGATTCATTTCTATTATTATTAGAAAATGTTAGCTTTATGCTACCTCTTCTGACCACATGCACTGGTCAAGATGAAGCATCCCAATCAGGGGTAGGAGGGCAGAATAATGTGTGCTCATTAGGACATCACTGCTCAACTCTGGGTTCCCTGAGTATGTGTTAACATCCTGACTCAGAACTTAGAGAAATGAGAGAAATAAGTTTTTCTTGAAAAATAAACTGTATTCCTGTATGACAGATATCATTTTATAACCTTCAACAGGGAGAAGTGGTTTTTCAAACAGTGTATTTATTATTCAATATGAGAAATAAAATTTTAAAATATTACCATTTAAATCAGGGTCTCATATAAACAACACAAGAACTAGACCATTGGACTAAATCACAGCAATGAATGAGAATGCTTAAAAAAACCCAACATTTTATTTTTTTTGTAATTTTATTAAATTATAAAAGTTTCCATTTCTGCCCCTCCTCCCACCACCCTCCCACTCCCCCCACTCCCTCTCCTCCACCTTCTCCATCCCTAAGAGCAGTCAGGGTTTCCTGCCCAGTGGGAAGTTCAAGTTCCTCCCGCCTCCCTTCAGGTCCAGGAAGGTGAGTGTCCAGACATACTGGATCCGCAAAATCCAGTATATGCAGAGGAAACAAGTCCCAGTGCCATTGTTAATGGCTTTTCAGAAAGACTCCAGGCCAGCCACATTCAGAGAATCCGGCCACATTCAGAGAATCTGGTTGGATTGCGTCCTCGTTCAGTCCCAGTCCAACTGGCCTTGGTAAACTCTCATTAGATCCGTCCCCTTGTATCAGTGGGTGATCGCATCCCTCGCAGTCCTTATTTCCTTTTTCATTTTCTTCCTCCTTCTGCGCCTCATTTGGACCTTGGGGGGCTCAGTCCGGTGCTCCAATGTGGGTCTCCATCTGTATCACCATCCATCGTCGGATAAAGGTTCTCTCTGATCTTGCCTTCTTTGCTCACGTTCTCTTTCCTTCTGCTTCTCGTTTGGACCTAGGGAGTTAAGTCCAGTGTTCCGATGTGGGTCTCTGTCTCTATCTCCATCCATCGCCAGATGAAGGTTCTATGGTGATAAGCAAAATATTCATCAGTATGGTTATGGGCCTAGGCCGTTTCAGGCACCCTCTCTTCTGTCCAGAGAACAATCTGGGGATCTATCCTTGGACCTGGGATCCCATTTATAAACAAGCCTCCTGTAAACCTTAAAATGACTCCCTTAGTTGAAATATATTATTCCCTGACTCCATATCCATCCTTCCTTCCTCCCCCCATCCCAGTCCACCTAGCTTTCCCCATTCCTCCCCTATTCCCTTCTCTCTAACCCTCTCCCCTTCCAACAACCCTCCCACCCCCCCATGCACCCGAGGTTACCTGGGACTCTTGTCTATTTCCAATCTCCAGGCAGATGGCTACATGATTTTCATCAGGTTCACCTTCTTATTTAGCTTCTCTAGGATCACGAATAATAGGCTCAAAGACCTTTAATTATGGTTAGAATTCACATATGAGTGAATACATACCATATTCCTCTTTTTGGGTCTGGCTTACCTCACTCAGTAAAGCGTTTTCTATTTCCATCCATTTGCATGCAAAATTCAAGATGTCATTGTTTTTTACCGCTGAGTAGAACTCTAATGTGTACATGTTCCACACCTTTATCAACCATTCTTCTATTGAGGGGCACCTAGGTTGTTTCCAGGTTCTGGCTATTACAAATAGTGCTGCTATGAACATAGTTGAACAAATGCTTTTCTAGTATGATAGGGCATCTCTTGGGTTTATTCCCAAGAGTGGAATTGCTGGGTCCTGAGGGAGGTTGACTCCCAGTTTCCTGAGAAACCGCCACACTGATTTCCACAGTGGCTGCACAAGTTTGCATTCCCACCAACAATGGATAAGTGTTCCCCTCTCTCCACATCCTCTCCAGCATAGGCTCTCATTGGTGTTTTTGACTTTAGCTATTCTGACCTGTGTAAAATGGTATCTCATAGTTGTTTTGATTTGCATTTCCCTGATCACTAAGGATATTGAGTATGACCTTAAGTGTCTTTTGGCTATTCGAAGTTCTGTTGAGAATAGGGGGACATACAGATACTGAGGAAATTCAGAGAAACATTAGGTCTTACTACAAAAGCTTATATGCCACAAAGTTGGAAAATGTAAAAGAAATGGACTTGTTTTTTGATAAGTTCCATTTACCAAAATTAAATCAAGTCCAGGTGAACAATTTAAATAGACTTATAAGTTGTGAGGAAATAGAAGCTGTCATAAAAAAAAAACCTCCCAACCAAAAAAAGCCGAGGACCTGATGGTTTTAACGCAGAATTTTATCAGAACTTCCAAAAAGGAAAATTCTAGTGCTGGTGAATTCAATGGTCTGTGTTTGGTTGGAAGTGTCACCCTACGCCCCTTGCATGCCTATATCCAAAGAGTCTGGAATGTTTGGTTGGAGGTTTCACTCCAAGCCCTTGTTTCCATTCTAAAATGTTTGTGTGGAACTTTCCACTCTAAATCCCCTTCCCTGGGAGTTTGGACAGACCAGACTTCACCTCTGAGAAACCTGTCAAATAGTGATCCCTCACCAGAAAAGGGCAAGCCCATTCCCATGGGCTATTTAAACTGCCTCCAGAGAATGAACAAATGATCTCTCCGATTCTCCTTTTTCCTCTGCGTGGTGTTCTGGTGTTCTTTCCCTAGGGATCTGGACGGTTCCTGAGTGCTCTGGCATCCATTAAATCTGGACTTTCTCTAATTTGCTTTTGTTTGGTTTGATTTGGATTATTGGGTCAGCAGAGAGGTTTATTGGACCATAAAAACTTTATATCTTATGAAAGGCTAGACAACTTGTTCAGTGTTTCTTCTGATGTGCACACATTGTGTGAGGACTATGCTGAGTATAAAGCTTTCCTGGATTCATGGATGACTGATCATGCCTGACTTTTCTGTTTAACTTGAATTCCATACTGTTTCCACCATGAAACCAAGCTGACACCATCCTGAGTGTAGGGAAGCCCACTTTTTAGATTCTAAAATATTTCACATTAGATCCTGGTGAACAAAGTAGAGTCAGTTCTTTCCAGTGTAATGGTTTCCATCTCATTTGTGTCAAATATAGGTTTTGAGTACACCTATTTTTAAATATATACATCAGAGTTGAAAATACTTTTTTTTTATTTGAACAATTCTAATATACCTACGAACCACAATTGTAGAGAAACTTTCGGTGTGATTTACAGAGCAGATCAGTAATATGGATTCTATCCAATCATGTCCCTCTGCTCTTGCTCAGGGTGACTTTGACATGCTTGCTTTCTCCCTGCCCCCTTCTGTTTATAAGGACGCCCTGAAGGGAGGTTTCTGTCTAGGTTCATACTTATTCTCCTCAATGTGCATTTTGACACAGCAATACTTGGTTGTATCACAGACTATCAGACTATCTATTATGAGGTGTAGAGTGTTTTTGTAATTGTCTCTAGAGATGGTCAATTGGTCCTTGAAAGAATTTGTATGCTTTATTGAGACACCAGTATTACATGCATGAGATCCACTCTGGTCCCTTCCTTGGAGCATGACAAAACCAGTGCACATAGTATTCACTGAAGGGGAATTTAGATGGCACATGGGGGAGTTACAAGGTTGCCAGAGGATGCAACAATTCTCTCCCAAGCTCCACTGTCCCCATTTCTCACAGGACACCTACAAACACCGAGGTTCTCTTCAATAAATTGTTACACATGTCCACCTTCCCTCTCATTCATTTCCACTTACAAACTCAGCATCTCTTCTTTGTCCTAAATTGTCTTGTAAAAGAGCAACAAGAAAAACACAATTCATACTCTATTCCAGCCTAGATATGGTAGGGATGGCCTTGGCCTTCCCCAAACAATGTACCTTGCCATTTCTGAGGAGTGGGCGGGGGTGGCATGGGGGATTTGTGGAGGGAATGGGATGAGGGAAGAGAGTGGGAACTGGGTTAGTATGAATAAGATAGTTTTTTTTTAAAAAAGTAAAATAAATTAAAAAAAGAAAACCTACACTTAATGTGCTTGTGTCCTGTAAATATTCAGCACTCAAACAACACAAGGCTCATTTATACCGTTATGGCTCCTAGATAACACAGTTACATGTTTACAGTTCTGCAAGGAAGCCTGGTTCTCAGACAATCATGTTTACAATTATTAAAAGCATTATAATATAATTTTCCCTAAGAAGATAATCTGAGGCATGTGAACATCATTTTCTGTAACTCTTCTCTAGAAGTTGAGGGAGGCCACAGGCTTCCTGTGTTTCTTTTCACAGTTTTGGCATTTCAAATTGCTCCCTTGAGAAATATCAGGGTGAAATTGTCCCATGCCATGCCTTAAATTAAGTATATCCTCCCAAAGTTGGCTAACACTATATTTTCAGACAATGTAAAATCCTATGGTCTACCTTTGGGAGGACATGATCTCAGAGTGTGGCTACACCAGGAGTTTCCTTCTTCATCACACATATGCATCTATCCTCAGATGTACAACTTTAGGTGTATAGGAAACACCAAAGAGGAAGGAAAACTGCACAATATAGTTAATCACTTGCAGATCTGTATACAAGCAACATAAACTCACTTACTCTTCATTAAAGTCAATATATATATTTTATAACATTTTTGACATGAACCTCTGCTGATGATTACGCTATCTACTCTGTAAATAGAACAGGGTAAGAAGCGGGTGGACTGATCCCAAAATTGTAGACTGGTCCCCACATTTTGGTATCAGATGATAATGGAAGTCATGTCTTGCAGAATGCCTGGCAGTTTCTTCTGTGAAGCAGAAGCCCTGAAGACCATCCTATCTTTAGAAAGTTCAGCAGTCACTTTTCTGTGGGTCCTGAATATCCAGTTCATACAGCATACTATAAACCTAAATTCTTAGAACCTTTTTAACTCCGTATTCTGTAGGTTTTTGGAGTGTTGAAGATTGTTTATCTAACTGAAATATATCTCTATGTATCTTGAAACCCAACTAACATAATTCAAACTTTGGTTACTACAGATGACCACTTTGATTATTAATCTGTACCACTTAACTATACATTACAGTTTTAAATGAACAAAATACAATACCTTAAATAAGAAAGTAAACACATATAAACAGTTTATCAAAATTGGCTTTAAATTTGTATCAATAGACCAAGATCTATCCCAATGTAAAGTATTCATCTCTATATCATGTCCCCATTTTGTTTTAGAAATTGACTGTGGCCATTGGTCACTTATAATTACACCCTTTGAATGAAAACAAACATTTATAAACAGTTAATTTGGGAACATGCACATTTTTTCTCTAAACTGCTTCCTGCTGTATGCTGGGTGAACATCTGTGACTGTCTGTACTCTTTTATATTACTTTTCCTGTCTCTTTAAAAACTTTCTTTTATTTTTCTATTCACTTTCTTTTCTCTCTCCCAAGCTTATGTACATATTTAAACACACTGTGTCTCATTTAGAGGTTTATTTCTGTCTAAATATGACTTTATTGTGTATCTGTAGTCCTTTTCTGACAAGAAGAACTGCAAAATGGTAAGCAGTGTTGTTGTGACAGGCCTGGATGCTGGCTCTACCTCTCTTGGCCTTATAATATGGCAGAAGTACATTTAACACCTGCTCTGGGACTGCTGGTTGGGAGCTGTGCTCACCACCTCAAACCTGGCAAGCACTGTGCAGCACATAAACTGTTTTTTTCTGAGTAAAAGCTAAATCTGCTATGCTGCATTCTGCATGGCCTGAAAATGTCTCTGTGTATGGCAGCAGGAATCTGCCATGGTTTCCTATCTGTGTATACCCCTCAGACCCAATTCAGCTGCTTTACCAGGCAGGGATGCTGAATGGCAGGCATGCTCTCAGCAACTTTCCTCCTAACACCAAGCGGGCATACAAGCACCCTGACCTAAAGCTGATGTCTAGTCATGTCCCAAATGTATGGGTCACACTTGTAAACAGAGTCTGCTAATTCATTTTCCAGATGCTGAGACCCAAATAATCTCACAGAAACTGTATTAATTATAACACTGTTTGGTCAATGGCAGAGGTATATTTCTAGCTAGGGCTTACATTTTAAATTAACCCATTTCTATTATTATATATTTTACCAGAGGCTAATGTTTTGTTACCTCTTACTTCTTGGGCAGTTCCATGGCATCTGCCTCCTTAAGTAGCTACATAGCATCTCCCTGACTCAACCTATTATCTGTATATATGGCACTTTCAGCCAGGCTATATTCTACCCTGACATAGGCTGAAGCAGCTTTATTCATTAACCAATAAAAGCACTACATATACAGAAGGATATCCCAAGTCAAAAAAGTATTCCAAGAAGTGAAGATTTTTAAAATGCCATTACCATAGAACACTATACCCCTATTCTGTTGTTCTGATGAGGAATTGTTTCAGCAGTAATGACTTTCACCCCTTGTGATTAGAAGTCCTTTTTAGTTTGGCGTGTATACCATGAACAATAGAGTCAGCCCATATTTTTGCTTTTTCTTTAAGAGTCCCTGTCTCCTAAGTTTGTGTAACTATTTTTCCTGAACACATGCTAGGCTCCTTTTGGAGTATGAGCTCCTCAGTGGCACTGGGCAGATCTAAATCAAGGGTTATGTGCCTTGAGGACAACTTACTTAATCACCCCCTAGAACTCCCTGAGAAACATAGAATCTTATGGCCCCTTCAGTATTCCCACTCTGCTTCAGTCAGTCAATCCTTCTTCAGACATTCATAGTTTCTCCAATACCTTTCTCTTCTTAATATCTTTTCTTAATAAAGCAGTTTCCTTAGGAAGGAACTTAAATCAAACATAATTTTTATAAGTTTCATCCCTTAGCAAATATATTGTAATGTAGATCATATTTTAATTAACAATATTATCAAAATAATCAAGAACCTGAGCCTGTGATTTGAGCATAGAGATTATACTACATTCCTGGGCAACTGATTGAAACTGAAGGTGTGTGTAGAAGAAAGTCCAAGGGAAGGCTTGAATGTGGGTGTCAAAAACAAATCTTCTACTGCTAATGAATCCATTGGAGGATATTCACAAAAATACAACAATACATAAAAATTGATATGAAAAGAGAAATGATTCTAACACCTGGCAGCCCCTAGCATCCCAGGAGAATCTGTGAACCTCAAACAAAAGTGTGACCCACCAACTTTCTTGAAGCACAAAAAACATTATAAGGTGAATAGGCTGGGAGCCTCATACATCTCACTAAGGTTCAGCTGCAGTCACTAGCTGTACTGTTCTTCTGGTCTCCATGACTTCGCCTACCACAACTATGATCTACTGGAAAATGTAAAGTATCCTGACCCAAAGACACAAAGACACTGGATCTTCAAAACAGAGTGCAGCAACAGGATGCCCAAGAAGAGTATTAGTGAGGATGCAGAACCGATAGAGTAGTAGAAACCAGAGGCCTCAGACCAGATCAATGACTCTTTGTAATGCATACTTACAAGTAAAGATGGACAAATGGCTTTACAGTATGGATCAATGTGTCACACTGCAACTTCCATGATATGAATTACATTTTTTCATTTTTTTCTCTTATTTATCTTTATTTGAAAGGTGTGGAGAGGCAGACATAGATGTGAAAGAAAGGTAAAATGAGTATAGTCAAGATACCAATGTGAAAATCATAAGGAATAAATCTTGAAAAAGAACCCAACAACAAAATAACCCTCTAGAGGGTTACTAGAAAGACACTCTTTAATCCTCAGTGAATGTCCTTTGTAGTTTCAAAATAAATAAACTTATTTCTTGAAATACACACACACACACACACACGCGCACGTGTGTGCGTGTGTGTGTGTGTGTGTGTGTGTGTGTGTGTGTGTGTGAGAGAGAGAGAGAGAGAGAGAGAGAGAGAGAGAGAGAGAGCAAGAGAGAACGTGCTAAGGCACATTTAGTTTTAAACTTTAAAAATCACTCTTTTTTGAAAGATAATACTCTTTCTGTTGCCAAAAACATTTTGCCCTAGTAAATATATAACTTGCCACAAAAGGATCCACTGGAATTAGGCTTGGGACAGGGTTATGCTTTTGTCTTTCTGGGGGGAAAATGCATCCAATAAAGAATTTGGAGAGTTTAACTTCATCCTTTCCAATTCGAATCCCCTTGATCTTCTTATGTTGTCTTATTGCTATTGCTAGAACTTCAAGCACTATATTGAAGAGGTATGGAGGGAGTGGACAGCCTTGTTGTGTTCCTGATTTTAGTGGAAAGGCTTTGAGTTTCTCTCCATTCAATTTGATGTTAGCTGTCGGCTTGCTGTATATTGCTTTTATTATATTTAGGTATGATCCTTGTATCCCCAGTCTCTCCAACACCTTTATCATAAATGGGTGTTGAATTTTGTCAAATGCTTTTTCAGCATCCAATGAAATGATCATATGGTTTTTTCTTTTAGTTTATTTATATGATGGATTACATTGATAGATTTGCATATGTTGAACCATCCCTGCATCTCTGGGATGAAGCCTACTTGATCATAATGGATAATTTTTCTAATGTGTTCTTGGATTCGGTTTGCCAGTATTTTATTGAGAATTTTTGCATCGATGTTCATGAGTGAGATTGGTCTGTAATTCTCTTTCTTGGTTGTGTCTTTGTGTGGTTTTGGTATTAGGGTGACTGTAGCTTCATAAAAGGAGTTTGGCAGTGACTCTTCTGTTTCTATATTGTGAAATACATTAAGGAGTATAGGTATTAGCTCTTCCTGGAAGTTCTGGTAGAATTCTGCATTGAAACCATCTGGTCCTGGGCTTTTTTTGGTAAGGAGATTTTTGATAACAGCTTCTAATTCTTCACGACTAACAGGTCTATTTAGATTGTTCACTTGGTCTTGGTTCAACTTTGGTATATGGTACTTATCTAAAAAAATGTCCATTTCTTTTACATTTTCCAACTTTGTGGCATATAAACTTTCGTAGTAAGATCTAATGATTCTCTGAATTTCCTCTGTGTCTGTGGTTATGTCCCCTTTTTCATTTCTGATCCTATTAATTTGCAAGTTCTCTCTCTGCCATTTGATTAGTTTGGATAGGGGTTTGTCAATCTTGTTGATTTTCTCCAAGAACCAGCTTTTTGCTTCCTTGATTCTTTGGATTGTTTTCTGTGTTTCTATTTTGCTGATTTCAGCCCTCAGTTTGATTATTTCCAGTCTTCTACTCCTCCTGGGTAAATCAGCTTCTTTTTTTTCTAGAGATTTCAAGTGTGTTGTTAAGTCTCCAATGTGTGCTTTCTCCGTTTTCTTTAAGTGGGCACTTAGTGCTATGAACTTTCCTCTTAGCACTGCTTTCATAGTGTCCCATAGGTTTGAATACGTTGTGTCTTTGTTTTCATTAAATTCAAGGAAGACTTTAATTTCTTTCTTTATTTCTTCCTTGACCCAGGGGTGATTTAGTAGTTGACTGTTCAACTTCCATGAGTTTGTTGGCTTCCTGGGGGTACCATTGTTTTTTAATTCTAATTTTATTCCATGGTGATCTGACAAGACACAGGTGATTACTAATATTTTTTTGTATCTGTGGAAGTTTGCTTTGTTACCAAGTATGTGGTCATTTTCGAGAAGGTTCCATGAGCTGCAGAAAAGAAGGTATATTCTTTCCTATTTGGGTGGAGTGTTCTATAGATGTCTGTTAAGTCCATTTGATTCAGTACCTCCAGTAAATCTCTTATTTCTCTGTTAGGTTACTCTAACCAAGGAAGTGAAAGACCTATTTGACAAGAACTTTAAGCCTTTGAAAAGAGAAATTGAGGAGGATACCAGAAAATGGAAAGACCTCCCCTGCTCTTGTATTGGGAGAATCAACATAGTAAAAATGGCAATTCTACCAAAAGCAATCTATAGATTCAATGCAATCCCCATCAAAATCCCATCAAACTTCTTCACTGACCTTGAGAGAACAATAATCAATTTTATATGGAAAAGCAAAAAACCCAGCATAGCCAAAACAATCTTATACAATAAAGGAACTTCTGGAGGCATTACTATCCCTGACTTCAAACTCTATTACAGAGCTACAGTATTGAAAACAGCTTGGTATTGGCATAAGAACAGAGAAGTCGACCTATGGAATCGAATAGAAGACCCGGATACTAACCCTCAAACATATGAACACCTAATTTTCAACAAGAGAGCTAAAGGTATACAATGGAAGAAGGAAAGCATCTTTAACAAATGGTGCTGGCATAACTGGATGTCAACCTGTAGAAGAATGAAAATAGATTCATATCTATCACCATGCACAAAACTCAAGTCCAAATGGATTAAAGACATCAACATCAATCTGTCCACTTTGAACCTGATAGAAGAGAAAGTGGGAAGTAGTCTACAAAATATAGGCATAGGAGGCCACTTCCTAAGTAGGACCCCAGTAGCACAGACAATAAGAGAAACAATGAATAAATGGGACCTACTGAAACTGAGAAGCTTCTGTAAAGCAAAGGACACTGTCAGTAAGACAAAAAGGCTACCTTCGGACTGGGAGAAGATCTTCACCAACTCCTCATCAGACAAAGGTCTGATCTCCAAAATATACAAAGAACTCAAGAAACTAGACACTAAAACTCTAACTAACCCAATTAAAAAATGGGGTACTGAACTGAACAGAGAATTCACAACAGATGAACTTTGAATGGCCAGAAGACACTTAAGGTCATGCTCAACCTCCTTAGCGATCAGGGAAATGCAAATCAAAACCACTTTGAGATACCATCTTACACCTGTCAGAATAGCTAAAGTCAAAAACACCAATGATAGCCTATGTTTTAGAGGATGTGGAATGAGGGGTACACTCATCCATTGTTGGTGGGAATGCATACTTGTGCAGCCACTGTGGAAATCAGTGTGGCGGTTTCTCAGGAAACTGGGAGTCAACCTCCCTCAGGACCCAGCAATTCCACTCTTGGGAATATACCCAAGAGATGCCCTATCATACTACAAAAGTATTTGTTCAACTATGTTCATAGCTGCACTTTTTGTAATAGCCAGAACCTGGAAACAGCCTAGGTGCCCCTCAATAGAAGAATGGTTAAAAAAGGTGTGGAACATATATACATTAGAGTTTTACTCAGCGATAAAGAACAATGACATTTTGAATTTTGCATGCAAATGGATGGAAATTGAAAACGCTTTACTGAGTGAGGTAACCCAGACCCAAAAAGAGGAATACGGTATGTACTCACTCATAAGTGGATTCTAGCCATAGTTAAAGGTCTTTGGGTCTATAATTAGTGATCCTAGAGAAGCTAGATAAGAAGGTGAACCTGAAGAAAATTTATATAGTTGGATAATAGAACTAGGCAAGATTGCCAAGCAAAGTCGGGTGCATGGGGGGTGGGAGGGTGGAAGTAGGGGAAGATGGTTAGGGTGAGGGGCAAGAGCGAGAATTGGGGATGGCTTGGGGGAATGGGAGGGGGAGGAAGGAAGGATGGTTATGGGAACAGGGAAGTTTATATCGCAACTAAGAGAGCCATTCTAGGGTTTGCAATAGACTTGATTCTGGAGGGGTTCCCAGTAAAAATTAAAATAAATAAATAAATACATAAGTAAATAAATAAAAAGAAAAAGAAAAAAAAAGAAAAAGAAAACGTTTTACTGAGTCAGGTAAGCCAGACCCAAAAAGAGGAATAAGGTATGTATTCACTCATAAGTGGATTCTAGCCATAATTAAAGGTCTTTGAGCCTATTGTTCGTGATCCTAGAGAAGCTAAATAAGAAGGTGAACCTGAAGAAAATTCAGGTAGTTTTCCTCCTGAAGATTGGAAATAGACAAGAGTTCCAGGTAACCAAGGGTGCATGGGGGGTTGGGAGGGTAGTTGGAAGGGTAGGAGGTTAGAGAGAAGGGAGCAGGGGAGGAATGAGAAATGCTCGGGGGACTGGAGGGGGCAGGGAGGAAGGATAGATATGGGTTCAGGGAAGAATATATCTCAACTATGGAAGTCAGTTTAGGGTTTACTAGAGACTTGACTGTAAATGGGATCAAGGAGACTGTAAATGGTCCAAGGAGAGAGCCCCAGATTGTTCTCTGGACAGAGGAGAGGGTACCTGAACTGGCCTTGGCCCATAACCATACTGATGAATATTTTGCTTATCACCATAGATCCTTCATCTGGCAATAGATGGAGATAGAGATGGGGTCCCACGTTGGAACACTGGACTTAACTCCCTAGGTCCAACCGAGAAGCAGAAGGAAGAAGAACGTGAGCAGGGAGGGCAAGATCAGAGGGAACCTTCATCAGGCGATGGATGGCGATGCAGACGGAGACCCACATTGGAGCACTGGACTGAGCCCCCCCAAGGTCCAAAGGAGGAGCAGAAGGAGGAAGAACATGAAAAAGCAAATCAGAACCGCAAGGGGAGCGATCACCCACTGATACAAGGCGACTGATCTAATGAGAGTTCACCAAGGCCAGTTGACTGGGACTGAAGGAGCGCTTGATCCAACCAGATTCTCTGGAGGAGGCTGGATTCTCTGAATGTGGCTGGCCCGAAGTCTTTCTAAAAAGCCAATGACAATGATGCTGGGACTTGTTTCCTCTGCATATTCTGGATTTTTGGGGATCCAGTCTGATTGGATACTCACCTTCCTGGTCCTGGAGGGAACAGGGAGGAACTTGAACTACCCACAGGGCAGGAAACCCTGACTGCTCTTACCAAAAGCAATCTACAAATTTAATGCAGTCCCCATCAAAATCCCAATAAAATTTTTTCACAGATCTTGAATGAAAAATACACAATATCATATGGAATCCTGTTCAATAAAGAAACTTCTGGAGGCATTATCATCCCTGATTTCAAATCCTGCTATAGAGCTATAGTATTGAAAACAGCCTGATATTGTCCTAAAAATAGACTGGAAGACTGATAGAGTTGAGTCAAAGACCTGAATAACTATCTACACGCATACAAACACTTGAATTTTGACATACAAGTTAAAAATATAAAATCGAAAAATAAAGCATATTCAATAAATGGTGCTGACATCACTAGATACCAACCTATAGAAGAATGCAAATAGACCTGTTTCTATTGCCATACACAAAACTCAAGTTCAAAGGGATCAAAGACCTCAACATAAAACCAGCCACACTGAACCTCATAGAAGAGAAACGGGGAAATATACTTGAATACATTGTCACAGGAGACCACTTCCTAATTATAGCCCCAGTAGCACAGACACTGAGAGCAACAATTAATATATAGGACTTCCTGAAACTGAGAAGCTTCTCAAAAGCAAAGGACACAGTCAACCAGACAAAATGCCAACCTACAGAATGGGAAAAATCTTTACCAGCCCCGTATTTGATGGAAGACTGATCTCCAAAATATACAAAAGACTCAAGAGACTTGACGTCAAAAGAACAAATAATCCAATAAAAAATGGGGTACAGACCTAATCATGGAATTCTGAACATATGAAGCTGAAATGGCTGAAAGACACTTAAGGAAGTGCTCACCATCCTTAACCATCAGAGAAATACAAATCAAAACAATTCTAAGAATCCATCTTACACCTGTCAGAATAGCCAAGATCAAACATAGTGATGACAACTTATGCTGGATAGGATGTGGGGTAAGGGTAAAAATCTCCATTGCTTGTGGGTGTCCAAACTTGTACATCTGCTTTGGAAATCAGGATGGCAATATCTCAAAAAAGTAGAAAACAATTTATGTCAATATTCAGCAATACCAATTGTGGGTATGTGCTCAATCATAGCACAAGGACATTTGCTCAACCATATTTGTATAACCTGGAAACAATGTAGATGCTTTTCAACTGAAAAATGGATAAAGAAAATGTGGCTCATTTACACAATCTTATTACTACTCAGCAGTAAAAATGATGACATCTTGAAATTTGCAGGCAAATGAATGGATATACAAATAGCCATAGTAAGGGAGGTAGACCCATAGCCATATATATGGTATTTATTAATAGATGGATTTTTAGACATAATGCAAAGAATTATTATCCTACAGTACACAAGCCCAGACCTAGACAATGAGGACCCCAAGAGAGATACACATGGATCTACAGAGGAAGGAGAAAAAGACATGATCTTCTGAGTAAATTTGGAGCATGATGGTCTTGGTAGAGGAAAGAGTGAGGAGATGAAGGGGGGGAAAGCAGAGAAAAATGTTTAGAAGAATAAAAATATACTTAATGCAAAAAAGAGTAATTGCTCATGTGGTACAACCCACCTTCAACCTCTTTCACCAACAGGCTCTTTGTAAACAGGAGACCCTTTTGTGGTCTCCAAGAAGATGATGGGGTCTTGCAATGAGGAATCTACCTAGATTGTGATAGTGTTTCTAAGATGACAAACACCACAAAAAGATCAGTTCCTGTCTACAAACTACCCAGGACATTCAAATCCCAGCATTCATATGAAATGGACATAAACATTTTACAGAACTTTGAAATCCATACTTCTAAAACTGACAAATACAACCAAGATGGACGTTCTAGAATGCTCGGCAAAATACCTTCATTATTGTAAATAGTTTTACTATAATCAATTTGAAATATTTCCTTTTTATTTAGACAAAAGAGGGTGATATTATGGGATATTTGACCAGACTGTGAATCTAATATTGTGTTATTTAAATAAAATCAACCATATGTCAATATGCAGAGCAAGAAATCAATTGAGTGAAAGTAATTATGGAGAGTGAGGGGAAGTAGGAGAGAGAGAGAGGGAGGGAGAGAGAGAGAGAGAGAGAGAGAGAGAGAGAGAGAGAGAGAGAGAGAAAGTCGTAAAGTTGAAGGCATATGAAGGGAAGGACATCAGGTTGAAGGAGTTTTTGATGGTGTAGAGGACAGCATTCTTTGGGACAATGACAGAAAGTCCCCCGTTGATTTCTTGCTTTCTCTGCCTCTCTGTGCTAGCATATTTTCACTCCAGCATCTCACCGACTCTTTATTAGTAAAATAAAAAGATATAGAATTAGTCAAAACAACATCTACTTCCATACATGACTCCATACTGAGTCAGTGGCTATGGAATACAAAAGCTCCACTGAGCCATGGCAACAACAGCCCAGCAGTAGCAGTGGTGGCTGCAGAGGTTCAGGCAGCAGCTGAGGCAGAAATGGGATCAGATGCAGATGCTGTGCTGCAGATATAAAACAGCAGAAACACTAGAAAGTTTGGCTACCATTTGAAAAATTCATTAATTCAATCAACACATTTCCAAAGGGAAAAGACAGGAGAACTAGTTTGTAAAGCATAAATATTGTCAGTATGTATGCTCAATTGTGGATAACATAGTAATATGTCATTGGAAAGATAAATCAAAAGAAACAAAGAAAACAGAGGGAGGAGGACAAGGAGAAGTAGAGGGAAACTCCTCCCTCAGCTGGTGACTCCTATTCTGAGTCTGAACTCCATGACCTTTTCAAGAATACTGTGTAGTTGAACCACAGCATGTGCTGAAATCTCACACGCGTGTTCAATACCACACACCTGAATGAAAAGAAAAACGAGAGCAGACTGCACATATGAGTAACAGTGTCTGTTACACATAGAAAAGAGGAAGACAAGTCCTTCTGAGCTGTGTTCTCTGCCTCTGGTGCTTTGGGAGTCACTGGGATCTTAAAGAAGAATGGGAACTGGAATGTCTTCAGAAGCTTTCTCAGGGTAAGGTAGGCCCCGAGCCTGAAGTCAAACCCTGAATCCAAGCCTCATTCTCACCTGACCTATGAGCAGGTTCCTGTGGTGAGATGATGTTGTGGTAACCTCTGCAATGTACACTATTTATAGATGATGAGAAAGTTTGCATCTCTGAAACAAGCACACAGACAGATATACAACAACAGAAACAATTATTTGCAAAAACACACTACAAGGTCAGATGGGTATTTGTATAGTAACAACCTGTGCTATTAGAAATATTCATTTCCACCTATGTCTTTCATTCTACTTAAAAACATATGACCAAACTCATTCATAATGTACTGTGATTACAGCGATTCATTCCAGTACTCTATCCCCTCTTTCTCTCACTCCTTTGACCCTTCTGTCTCTCCTACTCTCATCTTTCTTCTTTCCTCTTCTCTCTCCTTTCCTGCACCAAATTTACTTATTTTTCTTCTCATCCAGCAGTGGGATTGCTGGGTCACATCATCTTGTAAAATTCTCTGAGGGACCCGACTGTTTACATAATGTCTTAGTAGAACCACATTCCCATTCCCATAGCACAAGCACCCCTTCCCCTCCACTCCCATAACACTTGGTCTCATTTTTGCCTTGGGTAAGTGACATTGGTTTCAGGCAACTTATTCTTTTGGGTTTAAGATCCATTTCTGTTGTTATTAGAAATGTTAGCTTTATGCTACCTCTTCTTCTCACAAGAACTGGACAAGGTGAAGTATCCCAAAAAAGAAAGGAGGACAGAACAATGTGTGCTCATGAGGACATCACCTCTCAACTCTGAGTTTCCTGAGCTATCTGTTAACCTCCTGACTCAGAACTTAGAGAAATAAGTTTTTCTTGAAAAATAAACTATTCTCTTGGATGATATAAATCATATTATAACTTTCAACAGGGTGTAGTGGTGTTTCAAACACAGTATCTATTATTCAATATGAGAAATATAATTGTTCAATATTTCTGTTTGAATCAAGGTCTCATATAAACAACACAAGAACTAGACCATTGGCCTAAATCATAGCATTGAATGAGAATGTTTTAAAAAACACAAAGTTTTAAATTAGGGGTATATGCTTATGTGGGCATAGTGTAGTACTCATGGAGACATACAGATGGCACAGAGTCCTCTAGAGTCATGTGGTCCTGAGCTGCCTGTATCTTCTAGCATTTACAATCTTCTTTGTCTTCTTCGGGAACTGATACTGGCCACTACACAGGATCACCTTTGTCCTTTGTGATAATATGCATTTTTTCAGGTAAAAGCACATTCTAAATTTAAAAAGTAACTATAATGGGGCTATAAAAATCATGTTTTTGCCACATAAGAACCCTTCAGTGGGTTTTAAACATGGGACTAAGAAGACACTGTTAGAAAAAAAAGAAGAAAGAAAAAAAAGAAAAAAAGAAAAATAAATGGGTGTGACAGACAACTAGGTATACCATATAGGGAATATGGAGACAGAACAATCACTGGAACTCACTGGACAACCAGGCTATCCAGTTTCTGAGATCCACTCCTGGTGAAAGGATTTGTTTCAAAACAAGAGGTGCAGACTGTTAGAGAAATGCATCATATGTCAGCACACACACACACACACACACACACACACACACACGCACGCGCGCGCACGCACGCGCACACACACACACAGAGAGAGAGGGGGGGGAGTGAGAGAGAAAGAGTGAGAAAGAGACAGAACGATAAAGGGAAAAAGGGAGAAACACTGTACTAAATAAACACACAAATCACAATAGGAAACAAAAACTCGAATAAACATTTACACATTCAAGGATTACTACACACTATACCTGTAGAAAAAATACTAAAGTGTGATATGGAGAGGCAGTGCAGACACAGAGAAGTTCAGTCTTCCATGCTTCTCTGAGCAGGCTCTTCTGTGACTAAGGTTTCTAAGTGCTCTCAGCGCCCCCTGCTGGTCCCGTGTACCCCACAGAGGTTTTTTTGTAAGAGCTCACAGTAGCATTCACTCACTGTGTCTGCTGCACAGTAATACATGGCTGTGTCCTCAGACCTCAGACTGCTCATTTCCAGGTACAGAGAGTTCTTGGCATTGTCTCTGGAGATTGTGAACCGGCCCTTCACAGCGTCGGTATACCAGGTGTTACCACCATTGTAACTAATGGTTGCGACCCACTCCAAACCCTTCCCGGAAGCCTGGCGGACCCAGCTCATTGCATAGTCACCAAAGGTGAATCCAGAGGCTGCACAGGAGAGTTTCAGGGACTTTCCAGGCTGCACTAAGCCTCCC
Source organism: Myodes glareolus (assembly GCF_982192425.1). NCBI lineage: Eukaryota > Metazoa > Chordata > Mammalia > Rodentia > Cricetidae > Myodes > Myodes glareolus. The sequence continues at coordinate 13,336,891 of NC_142036.1, read as the reverse complement.
CCAGACTCTAGCAATTGCACCTCACACTGGACACCTGTAACCACAAAGAATTCTGGTTAGAAAACTGACACAGAAGACTTTTCCCCCATTTTTCTCATATATACACAACACACAGTATCTCATCTTTATGAGTTACCTTTCAACAGAAGGACAAAGAAAACCAGTATGAGACTTAAGTCCATGGTGAGTGGCCTTTTTTGAGTGCTGAACCCTGATTGGGAAGATTTGGGAATCCAGGGCTTGTCTCCTCTGCCAGAGCTGCAGGGTCAGGGCAGGACTGGTATTTATGGGCACAAAGAAGACTTATTTGCATATCTTCCTGCTATAACAGGATCTCTAGTTGGACCTGTGCAGAAGCCAGTACTGAAGACAAATAAAAGACATCATACACACTGATGACAGTTATAGAAATTGAAGCATTAATGTAGCTCTGTGTACACATTTTCCTTGTTAGGGATTCACCACACTGTATTTAGTTCCCTTTTCACCATATGCACAGGGAATGCTGTGTTTCCACACTGTCATTTCTCTTTAGCATCAATGTGAAATTAAAAAGCTTCACACACAGCTGTGTTTCTAGATATTATCTCTATCTGTCCCTCTGTCCCTGCTGGACATAGCTTCTTCATTAGGTGGACCTTGGCTAGGATCAGACTTGCCTCTGAGCAGAACTCCTTCCCTATGACAGGAACACTTGAGACATTTCTGAATTTTACTCACTTCTGAGAGATGCTATTCTATGGCCCCAGAAAGTTTGCAAATGACGTGTTTCTTGTTATCTATCTTCCCCTCAGTGATTGCTATGGAGTCATAATTATATTGGCAGCACTCTATTGTTTGCATTCTGAAGTTCTCCCTATGATCACTTTTTACTCTCCACGCTGCCTTTCCCTTTCCCACCTCAATACCAGGGAACACATGGTTGTCTTCATGCTGTCTTAGGTCAGTTTTTATTTCTGCGTATTTATATATTCACAATAATGTGGACATTGAATAAATTATTATACCAAAGCACTAAATTTTGACATCGCTTTTGTATTTTCAGAAGACTTTGTTTTTATTTTTCCTAATTTTCATGATTTCTACCCACTCAGCTTCTTTCTGTCAATACACCCAACTTTTCCTTTCAAAACCCATGTGCTACTCTGTGCTTTTTCCCTCTTCTCCTTCACTTAAGTTGTATTTTCTATCTTGACTTCCATTCTAGCTCCAAGCCTACAAAACAGAAGCCAAAAGATCACATACACAGAATCTCAAACACAGAAGACTGCATTCTCTATAAGGCAGAAACTGTCCTTCCCATTCTTCAGTATGCTCTGTGATATAAGATTTCTAGTACCCTAGTATAGATACTGAGAGAAACAATACCTAAATGGGACCCCCTGAAACTGAGAAGCTTCTGTAAAGCAAAGGACACAGTCAATAAGACAGAAAGGCAGCCTACTGAATGAGAAAAGATCTTCATCAACCTCACATCAGACTAAAGATTGGTCTACAAACTATAGAAAGGACCTCAAAAATTAGACATGAAAAAATTTTAAATAACCCAATTAAAAATGGTGTACTGAACTCAACAGAGAATGCTCTACAGAAAAATTGCAAATGACTGAAAGATACTTAAGGGAATATTCAACACCATTAGCAATCAGAGAAATGCTAATCAAAACAATTCTAATATACCATCTTACACCTGTCAAAATGGCTCAGACAAAAGCACTAATGAAGGCATGTACTGGGGAGGATGTGGAGTAAGGGGAACACTCATCCATTGTTGGTAGGAATGCAAACTTGTGCAACCACTTTTGAAATCAGTTTGGTGGTTTCTCAGTAAATTGGTAATCAACCTACCTCAGGATCTAGCAATACCAGTCTTGATCATATACCCAAAAGATGCTTAATCATACTACAAAAGCATTTGTTCAACTATGTTCACAACAACATTATTTTAATAGTCAGAACCTGGAAAAAAACTAGTTGCTCCTCAGCCAAATAATGGATAAAGAAAATGTGAAACATTTACACATTAGAATACTACTCAGTGAAAAACAATCACATCTTGAAATGTGCAACTGGACTGAGCTCCCAATGTTAAGTTGAAGATTGGAAGGAATGAGAATATGATGAATGAGGTCAAGCCCATGATGGGTTCACCCTTGATACAGTTTACCTGAGCTAATAGGAACTCACCAAATCCAGCCAGACTGGGAAGGAACAAGCATAGGACCATACCAGTCCCTATGAATGTTGTTGTCATTGGCATGGCTTGGGCAGAGTCTTGGACCATGGCAGTGGCACCAAGATTTACTCCTACTGAATGTACTGGATTTTTGAGATTCTATTCTCTTTGGTTGTATACCTTTCTCAGCCTAGATACAGTAGGGATGACTTTGGACATTCCACAGGGAAATGTGACTTACTCTCTCTGGAGATTAGATGTTGGTGGGTCTGGAGCATGTGTGGAGGGAAAGGTAGGAGAGGAGGGAGTGGGAACTTGGATTGGTATTTTTAAAAAATATCTGATAAATTAAAAAAATGATTTCCAATATTATTCAAATTCTTCCAAGGCTCAGAGAATACTGATGTAGAGGAAGTGGGAAGAATGTAAGGAGTGGAGCACAGGGAGGATGGATGGAAAATATCATACATAGAGATCCTAAAGAATAAAGAAAATTAGTAAAATCTTTATAGCTGAGATTTAAAGCAATAATTCAGAGGGAAAATGATAAAGGAACACTGGTAAATATCTAATAACTTGGTAGACAATTATATCTGGGATCATCTTCCCATCCAACTAAAAACTGGTGGGGTCCTTCACTTAGTTCTAAAAAAATCTATTTGTAAATGATCATATACATGATTTGTAAAATGTCTTTTCATATGTGTTTAGTTGTAACTTTACTCTAAGATGACATTATCCCATTATCAAACAAATTAAGGGAAACATATCATTCTTGCCCTATCCTTTCAGGGCTCATGCTGAAATAAGAGTTATTCTGGTGTTAATTATGTATAGGTATCATCTAGGCATCTCTTTTTCTTTAAAATTATCTAGAACAGATCAGAGGACATACTGAAGAGAAGAGAACTTCAAGGGCATCTGTATAAACAATTGTTACATCTCTTCTACTTCAAAGGGAAAACTTTGTGCCTATATGTTCAATAATTTATTTACCTTAATGTGAACATGTGAAGTCTTTTAATTCATATTGGTAGACTCCCCATAAAAAGTTCTGGATATTCTCCATCAAAGGTAAAATACTTGAGATTAGAATAGAGGTGTGGGCTCTGATGTATTTTAGGCACAACAAACTCTGTTGTCTTTGGCCCATTAGCCCAGGATTCTTATTAACTCTCATAACTTATATGAGGTCATTTATTCTTGTCTATGTTAGCCATGTGGTTTGGTACCTTTCATAGCAAGGCAGTCACATTTGCTTGTTCTATGGCTGGATAAGGACTGCAGACTCTGTCCTCTTCCCAGAAGTCTCCTGTTCTCATTGACCTGCCTCTATTTCCTCTCAGGTTGTCCTGTCTATACTTCCCCCCTGGCTACTGGCCAATCACCATTTATTTAAAATGTAATTGATAGAATACAGATTATTGTCTTACAGCACTTTCCCCCTTTTTTAAGAGGAAGAACTCTGAATCTAATATCCTTTGTTTAGCTTTTCTCCTGACCATTAGCCACAACAACTTGCAACCAACATTCTAAAAAAAAATGAAAATATCCGTTGTCCATTTAGGGGGAATGTGTGCACAATTCTCCAGGCTACTTCCTGCTGGTTGGGGGCACTGATAATTTTATGGGGACCTAAAGAAAATTTAGAGTTATGATTAAGTCCTGATTGGAGTATCCTGTGAGTTTTGATCATCTCAGGCAGCAGTCTTGAATCTGTTCTGGATGTAGAACTCAGACATCTGGGCCATCTGTTCTTACTGGAGATTTTTCAGGTGGTCTTCCTTGGTCAAACTGGATTTTTTTTTAATATCAGAATGAATCCACAGCCTCTCATTTCCTGTAGAAACAAAAGCAAATCCTATAATTTTGAAGTCAAGGTATTTTCAAAATACTTATCTTGGATTAATTCAGCAGCATTTATAAGCAAATATCCTTTAACAGCTATTGCTCCTTCCTCAGTATTCTAACAATTCAAAGAGAGCATAATAGCATACAGTATCAAGATTTTTTGTGCAATTTTATCTTTATGTGGTTTTACTTTAACCTGTATTTCTTTTACTTTTACTTTTAACTTATGGCTTTTTGAGACAGGTTCTCTGTATATCCTTGTCCAAGAACTCCCTCTGAAGACAGGCTATCCTTGAACTCACAGAGACCCATCTGTCTCTGCCTCCCCAGTGCTGGGATTAAAGTTATCTGCCACCACACCTTGAATTTTCAGAGATCTGTCTGCCTCTGCCTCCCAGGCATTGGGATTTAAGGCATGTGCTACCACACCTTGAAGTTACAGAGGTCAATCTACCTCTGCCTCCCAAATATTGGGATTAAAGATGTGTACCATTATACCCAAACCCCATGTTGGGTGCCAATTTGTAACATAAAGGCTGGCTTGTTGGGGTTTCTGTCCCGCCTGGTACCCCACAGACGGCAAGGTCCCAAAGAAAATCACATAGAGATCTCCATAAGCTATAAAACTGATTGGCCCTTTATCTCAGGCTACTTTAGCTCTTGTAGCTTATATTAACCCATTATTCTTATCTATATTAGCCACATGGCTCAGTACCTTTCACAGTGGGTCAGGTCACATGTTGCTTCTATGGTAGTCTGGGCTGGACTGGCAAAGGAGCTTTCTTCTTCCCAGAATACTCCTGTTCTCATCATCCCACCTCTACTTCCTGTCTGGTTGACCAACCTGTACTTCCTGCCTGGTCAATCAATGTTTATTTAAAACATGATTAACAGAATACAGACAATTCTCCCACACCACAAGGAAAGGGAGTTCAAGGAAGAAAGTTGAATGAAGACATGGTCAAGATACATTGCAGATGTGTATGAGTTCTCAAACATATGAAAAAATGCTTTCAAAATAGAATAGTGTATTTAAAGTCAGTCACTGTATAACATTGAAGGACTCCTTCACCAATGTTCTGATGAGCACCTGGTTCACCAGCAATGTCTTTCTATCCTCACAAATTGAAGTCCTTTAAATCTGTACTGTCTCCATGAACACTGGAGACATCCCTATCTCATTGCTATTTCTTCAATAGATAGTGACAGTATACCTGCTTTTGTTGAAAACATCTCTCACTTCTCATGGAATAAGCATTCTTATGAAGCACCTGGAAGGTCCAGTTATGGGGAAAGGATCCCCAATGGCTCCTGTGCCTTGAGGACAATTCCTTTAATCATTTCCTAGAAATCTGGGATATGCACAGACTCTAAGGAGTGTTCCTCTCACTTTTCTTTCTTTTGCTCCAGGCTGTCCATCTTTCTTTGGATACTCATAGCATCTTAAAATTCTTCCTCTCTTTTCTGTGATGAAATGAAGGGAACAAGGCTTCTCTCTCTCTCTCTCTCTCTCTCTCTCTCTCTCTCTCTCTCTCTTTATTCATACCATCCTTCCTTTTTAATTTTTTTGTTTCCAAGGGACACACACACACACACACACACACACACACACATATATACTGTATATGATTTGCTTTTGAGAAGACCGATACTCTTCAGCAAAGACATAAATAATGTATATCATATTTTTTAAAAAATTTGATATTAATGATCAGATTAAGGACTTGAGCCTATAATTCCTATATAGAGACTACACAGCCCATCCTCATGGGAACAGATATGAAGTGAGGATGTGTACAAGAGAATACCTAAGGGAAAGAATGAATGTATGTTAAACGGAAAATTCTTTAGTGCCTGTGAATTCAAGGGTCTGCCTTTGGTTGAAAGTGTCACCTCAGGTTCCTTGCTTGTTAAGGTCCAAAGAGTCTGGAATGTCTGGATCCAGACAACAGTCCAACACTCTGGCACCCCTATTTTCAAGGAGTTTGGGATTTTTGGTTAGAGGCTTTACCTCAACCCCTTGCATCCATTCTAAAATGTTTGGGTGGAACTATCCTCTCTAATTCCCCTCCCCTGGGAGTTGACACAGACCAGACTCCACAACTGAGAAACCTGCCAAATGGTGACCCCTCTCCATAGAGGGGCAAGACCACTCCCACAGGCTATTTAAACTGTCCACAGTGAACAAGCACATGATCTTTCCGATTCTCCTTTTTCCTCTCCATGGTCTTCTGGTCATCCTTCCCTGGGGACCTGGAAGGCTCCTGGGATCTCTGGCATCCATTAAATCTGGGCTGTTTCTAATTTGGTTTTATTTGGTCTGATTTGGATTATTGGGTCAGCAGAGAGGCTTATTGGACCATAAAAACTTTACAGTTTGTATTGAAAAAGCTTTTTAATAAACATATAAAAGTAAAGATGAAAAAAGAAATTATCCCCCCAACACAAGCTCCTAGCATCACAGAACATCCTGCAAACTCCAACCATCCAACTCCATACTGCAAACTCCAAACTCCCATCAGCTGTCTTAGAATGGGAGGTGAGGCAAAAAGATGAATAGCCTGGTGTGTATGACAAATACCTGAGGCTCAACTGCTGTCACCAGCTGCATTATTCTCTTAGTCTCTATACAGAAGTCTTCTCAGGATCAGTGACTTTCTAAACATCTTATGACAAGCAAGACAACTTGTTCAGTGTTTGTTCTGATGTACACACATTGTGTGAGGATTATGCTGAGTATATAGCTTTCCTGGATTTATGGATCACTCATCATGCCTAGCCTTTCTATTTAATTTGAATTCTATACTGTTTCAACGATGAAACTCAGCTTATACTCTGTCCTGAGTCTAGGGAAGCCAACTTGTTAGATTCCTAAATTATTTCATATCTGATCCTGGTTCCCACAGAAGTCAGTTCTTCCCTGTGTGATGGTCTCCAATTTGTTTGAGTCAAATATAGGTTTTGAGTACACCTATATTAAAATATATAAATCACAGTTGAAAACACTGTTTTAAATTTGAACAATTCAAATATGTCTACAAACCACACTTGTATAGAGATTTTCTGAGTAATTTACAGGAGCAGCTCAATCATATGGATTCTAGCCCTTCATGTCCCTCTACTCTTGTTCAGGGAGACTTTGACATACTTGCTTTCCTACTGTTTCCTTCTGTTTATAAATATTCCCTTCAGGGAGGCTTCTGTCCACGTTTATACTTATTCTCTTCTATGTGCATTTTGGCACAGCAATACTTGGTCGTATCATAGACTTTCAGGCTATCTATTATGAGGTATAGAATATTCTTGTAGTTATCTCCAGATAACTATTGGTTTTTGACAGAATTTGTATATTTTATTGAGTCACCAATATTATATGTATGAGATCCACTCTGGTCCCTTCCCTGGAGCATGGAAGAACCAGTGCACATAGTAATCACTAAAGGTGAATCCAGAGGCACTAGGGGAGTTACAAGGTTGCTCCAGGATGTAATAATTCTCCTCCAGGCTCCACTATCTGCACTTCTCACAGGGCACCTGCAAACACCAAGGTTCTGTTCAGTAACCTATTACACATGTCTTGCATTCGTCTCACTCACATCCACTTACAAACTCGGCATTTCCTCTTTGTCCTAAATTCCTTTTTGGAAGGACAACAAGAGAAACACAGTTCATACTCTATTCCATGTTGAATGGACTGTGTTCATTGTTTATCATTGAATGGACAGACCTAGAAATCCTAGACTGGATCCTCTTCCAGAGGTGCAGTGTCAAGACCGAGCTGGTTTTCCTGAGCAGAATGAGGTACTGTTTGCTTTTTCCTGATATATATATATATATTCTTGACCTAAACTCAAAAGGGAGGCTTCACATAGCAAAGACAGTTGTCCTTGTAGTGATGACAGAATTCAAGAAAACCTACCCTGTATCCACTTATGAGTGAGTACATACCATGTTTATCTTTCACCAGCTGGATAACCTCACTCAGGATGGTTTTTTCCTTGTTCCATCCATTTGTATGCAAACTTCTATATGTGATTGTTTGTTTGTTTTTAACCCCTGAGTAGTACTCCATAGTGTAAAATTTTCTGTATCCACTCTTGGGTTGAGGGGCATCTAGGTTGTTTCCAGTTTATGGTTCTTAAAAATAATGCTGCTAGAAACATAATTGAACAAATATTCCTATATTATAAATAAGGATCTTTGAGGTATATGCCAATGAATGGTACTGCTGTCTCCTGAGTTAAGTTGAAGTGGATACTAGCTATAAAGCAAAGGAAAATGAGAGTACAGTTCATGATCCTAGAGAAATTAATAACAAGTTGAACTCTAAGAAAGACATACATATATCTACCAGCAAAGGGTAAATAGACAAGATCACCTGACAAAATTGGGAACATGGGCGTGGAACAGAGAAGAGAGGGTTGAAGGATAAAAGGAGTGGAAAGGGGAGGAAGGAGGAGACCTTGAAGGAAAGGGATAGCCAATATGGAGGAAGGACAGAGATGAGATCAAGGAAAGAGATATTTTGATTGAGGGAGCCATTACAGGACTAGCTAGAAACCTAGAACTTGAGAAACTCTCAGAAATTCATAAGGATGACCCCAGTTAAGACACTAAGCAAGAGAATAGAAAGTGCCCAAAAGGGCTTTGTCCTGTAGTCAGATTGATGAGTATCTTAAATGTCAACCTAGAACCTTCATGCAACAACTGATGAAAACAGGCAGAAACCTACAGTGGACCTCTAGGCTGAGCACCCAATGTCCAGTTGAAAAGTGGTAAAAGTGAGAATATGAACAAAGAGGTCAAAACCATGATGGGGACACCCACTGAAACAGTTTACCTGAGCTAAGGGAGGTCACTAACTCCAGCTGGACAGGGAAGGAAATAACATAGACCCAAACTAGACCCTCTGAATGTGGGTGACAGTTGTATGGCTAGAACAGAGTGCAGGACTACTGACAGTGTCACCAGGATTTATTCCTATGGCTTGGCTTTTTGGGAACCCATTCTCTTTGAATGGATACAATGCCTAGACATGGTAGGGAGGGACTTGGGCCTTCCCCAAAGCAATGTACCCTACCTTTTCTGAGGAGTGGGTTGGGGTGGCTTGCAGGGGTAAGTGGTGGTAATGGGATGATGGGAGAGAGTGGGAACTGCGTTAGTATGTAAAATGAAAAAGATAGTTTGTTTAATTTCTGAAAATATAAAATAAATTAAAAAATGAAAACCTACACTTAATGTACTTGTGTCCTATAAATATTCAGTACTCAAACATCTCAAGGCTCATTTATACCATTATGGCTCCTAGATAACACAGTTACATTTTTCCAGTTCTGCAAGGAAGCCTGGTTCTCAGACAATCACGCTGACAATTATTGAAAGCACCATAATATCGTGTTTCATTAGAAGATAATCTGAGGCATGGGAACATCAATTTTTCTAACTCTTTTCTAGAAGCTGAGGGAGGTCACAGGCTTTCCTGTGTTCCTTTCCACAGTTTCAACATTTCAACTTGCTCCCTTGAGAAATATCAGGGTAATATTGTCCCATGTCATGCCTTAAATTAAGTATATCCTCACAAAGTTGGCTAATACTGTATTTTCAGACAATGTAAAATCCTATGGTCTACCTTGGGGAGGACATGACCTCAGAGTGTGGCTACACCAGGAGTCTCCTTCTTCATCACACAAATGCATTTATCCTCAGATGTACAACTTTAGGTGTATTGAAAACACCAAAGAGGAAGGAAAACTTCACAATATAGTTAATCACTTGCAGATCTGTAGACATGCCACATAAACTCATTGACTCTTCATTTAGGTGAATATATATTTTATAACATTTTTTACATGAAGCTCTGCTGATGATTACACTATCTACTCTATAAATAGGACAGGGTAAGAAGCTGGTGGACTGATCCCAAAATTGTAAACGGGTCTCCACATTTGGGTGTCAGATGATAATGGAAATCACAAAATAATCCCACACCAGTTCAGAATTATGTTTTATAAAGTGTTAATTATTTAGGGGTGAGTCACAGATAACATCCTAGTTCACAGTCCTCCGCATGAATGAGGAACAGAGTCTAGCAGGCGGAAGTGAGAGCTGGAAGCAAGTCAGCAGGTGTACGCTTTAAGCTATATTTATAGTATAAAAGATATTTCCCAAGTGGGCTAGTATCTTAAAGGCTTTTGACCAAAGGAACTCCCACAGCAAAAGTCCTTCCAGCCTGACTATAATCTGCCCTGCCATAAGCCACAGCAATTTATTTTTTAACTAATAAATGCAACACATAGACAGATAGACATCCCATATCATCCACCCTTACTGTTTAGCTATAAAGAAAGATTTTAACTTCAGGATATTAATATTTACAACAAAACAGTTACCAAACAAGTATTATACTTATAATATTTAGTCTCTTTACATTTAGCAAATTAAGGAAAATCTTTATTCTCTATCCTATTCTTGCGAATCTAAAGTTTTGTATCTTATTTATCTTTTGTAATTACAACTATCTATCTTCAAGTCCATCAGAGACTCCAGAAAAATATAGTATTATATAATATTAGCTAAATAAGCAAGATGTTTATTGTAGCAACTTCCAACATTCTAGAACTAACAGAAATATTGCACTGGCTGGACAGTCACCCAGAGTTCCTCTCCAACTGGGGCATCTATCTTCAGCCTTCAAGCCTAGAGTATCTGGTAGGCAGGAACTTTGAAGATCTGTTCTGCCTTGTATTGGCAAAGTTAATTAGTTTCTTTCTTCTGTGTCTTGCAGAATGCCTGGCAGTTTCTTCTGTGAAGCAGAAACCCTGAAGGACCATCCCATTTTTATAAAGTTCAGCTTTCTGTGGGTCCTGAATACACAGTTCATACAGCATATGATAAGCCTAAGTTCTTAAAAACTTTTAAATTCCATATTCTTTATGTCTATGAAGTGATGAAGATTGTTTATCTAATGGAAATGTATCTCTATATATCTTTAAAACCAAACTAACAATGTAAACTATGCTTATTACAGATGACTATCTATTAATCTGCATTTCTTAACTATACATTACAGTTTTAAATGAACACAACACAATACCTTAAAAAAGAAAGTAAATATATATAAACAGTGTAATAAAATTGGCTTTAAATTTGTATTAATAGACCAAGATCCATGCAAATGCAACATATTCATATTGATATCATATTCTCATAATTTTAGAAATTGACTGTGACCATTAGTCAGTTATAATCAACAACTTTGAAAGAAAACAAACATTTATAAACAATTACTTTGGGAATTTGGGCATTTTTTCTCTAAACTGCTTTCTGCTGTAGGCTGGCTGATCTGTGACTGTCTGTACTCTTATAAATTACTTTTACTGTCTCTTTGAACACTTTGTTTTATTTTTCTAGACTCTTTCTCTTCTCTCTCCCAAGCTTATGTATATTTTTAAAGCACACTGTGTCTCATTTAGAGGTTTATTTCTTTCTAAATATGCCTTTATTGTGTATCTGTAATCCTTTTCTGACAAGAAGCACTGCAAAATGGTAAGCAATGTGTTTGTGGCAGCCCTGGATGCTGGCTCTACCTCTCTTGGCCTTATAATATGGCAGGCAGAAGAACATTTAGCACCTGCTCTGGGACTGCTGGTTGGGGGCTGTGCTCACCACCTCAAACCTGGCAAGCACTGTGCAGCACACAATCCATTTTTGTCTGAGTAAAAACCAAATTTGCCATGTTGCAAGCTGCATGACCTGAACATGTTTCTGTTTATGGCAGCAGGAATCTGCCATGTTTTCCTGCCTGTGTATACCTATCAGACCCAATACAGCTACTTTACCAGGCGGGGTGCTGAATGGCAGGCATGCTCTCAGCTACTTTCCTCCTAACACCAAGCAGGCATACAAGCACCCTTACCTAAAGTTGGTGTCTACTCATGCCCCAAATGTATTGGTCACATTTGTAAACAGAGTCTGTTAAGTCATTTCCCAGATGTCTAGACTGAAATAATCTCACAGAAACTGTATTAATTATAACAATGTTGGGCCAATGGCAGAGGTATATTTCTAGCTAGTGCTTCCATTTTTAATTAACTCATTTCTATTATTTTATATTTTACAAGAGGCTCATGTTGTGTTACCTCTTACTTCTTGGGCAGTTTCATGACATCTGACTCCTTAAGTAGCCACATAGCAACTCACTGACTCCACCTACTCTATCTGTATATGTCCCTTCCAGCCCAGCAATATTCTGCTCTGCCATAAGCTGAAGCAGCTTTATTCATTAACCAATAAAAGCAACACATATACAGAAGGACATCCCATATCAAAAATGTGTTCCAAGTAGTGAAGCCATTACCATAGATGATTATAACCCTATTCTGTTGTTCTGATGAGGAAATGTTTCAGCAGTAATGGCCTTTATCCTTTGTTATTAGAAGTCTTTTATAGTTTGGCCTGTATTCCATGAACAATGGAGTCATCTCATATTTTTGCTTTTTCTTCAAGAGTCACTGTCTCCTAAATCTGTGTAATTACTTTTACTAAACACATGCGAGGCTCCTCTTAGAGTTTGAGTTCCTCAGAGGCCCTGGACAGATCCAAATCAAAATCCCTGTGCTTTGAGGACAACTTACTTAATCACCCCCTAGAACTCCCCGAGAAACATAAACTCTTAGGGTCATTTCTCTCAGTATTCCTATTCTATTGCAGTCAGTCAATCCTTCTTCAGACATTCATAGTTTCTCCAATACCTTTCTCTTCTCAATATTTGTTTTTTAATAAAGCAGTTTCCTTAGGAAGTAATACAAATCAAACATAATTTTTATAAGTTCCTTCCCTTAGCAAATATATTGTAATGTAGATCATATTTTAAATGACAATATTATCAAGATAATCAAGAACCTGAGCCTGTAATTTGAGCATAGAGATGATACCACATTCCCAGGCAATTGATGGAATGTGAAGGTGTGTGTAGAAGAATTCCCAAAGGAAAGAATGAATGTGTGTGTCAAACAGAATATCTTGCAGTGCCAATGTATTCATTGGAGGATATTCACAAAAATACAACAATATGTAAAAATTGATATGAAAAGAGAAATGATTCTAACACCTGGCAGCCCCTAGCATCCCAGGAGAATCTGTGAACCTCAACCAAAAGTGTGATCCACCAACTTTCATGAGGCACAAAGACACATTATAAGGTGAATAGGCTGGGAGCCTCATACATCTGGGGTTGAGCTCCAGTCACTAGCTATATTGTTCTTCTAGTCTCCATGACTTGGCCTACCACAACTACGATCTACTAGAACATGTGAAAGATCCTGACCCAAAGACACAAAGACACTGGATCTCCAAAACAGAGGGCAGCAACAGGATGCCCAGGGAGAGTATTAGTGAGGATGCAGAACTGATAGAGTAGTAGAAACCAGAGGCCTCAGACAAGATCAATGACTCTTTGTAGTGAATACTTACAAGTAAAGATGGACAAATGACTTTACAGTATGTATCAATGTGTCACACTGCAACTTCCATGATGAGATTTAACTTTTTTCTTTTCTTTTTTCTCTTATTTATTTTATGTGAAGGATGTGCAGAGACAGCGGTAGATGTGAAAGAAAGGTGAAATGAATAGGATCAAGATATTGATGCAAAAATCATAAGAAATAAATCTTGAAAAAAAAACCCCAACAACAAAATAACCCTCTACAGGGTTACTAGAAAGACAGTCTATAACCTCCAGTGGATATCCTTTATTGTTTGAAAGATAATACTCTTTCTGTTGCCAAAAAACATTTTGCCCTAATAAATATATAACCTGCCACAAAAGGATCCACTGGAATTAGGCTTGGAACAGGGTTTTGCTTTTGTCTTTCTGGGGGGAAAATGCATCCAATAAAGAATTTGGAGATCATGCAACAAGTGAGACATCTGAAGTAGACAGATGGCTCATCAAGAGAAAATGTCAATCCTGGATCAGGACGAAAAGACAGAGCAACCTCCATGAGCAGGCAGGATGGCTGAGAGACCTCCAGGAACAGGCAGGAACCCCAAGCAACTTTTTGGATCGGCAGGAATGCCTGAGAAACTTCTGGAGGCAATGAGTGACCTCTGGGAGTACCAAGTGACCAGAACTGTTGCCACAATTGCACCGAGAGGTGTGACCATCTGAGCCTTGGACATATTGGCACCTGGAGGGGTGATGACCAGAGATACATCTATAACTACTACACAAACTGAAAGAAAATATGGGTAAACAACAAGGTAGAATACAATAAACAACATAAAAAGAGCATGGCACCACCAAAAACTTGTGGTTCTACAACAACAAGACTTGATCACCCCAATACAGATGAAGCAGAAGGAAATGATCTTAAAAGTAACTTTAGGAAAATGATTGAGGCCCTTAAAGAGAAAGTGAAAAATTTTCTCAAAGAAGTAAAGGGAAAGACAAACGAAAAATTTGAAGTAATCAACAAATCCATTTGAATTGGTGAAAGAAATGTTTTAATACTTGAAAACCAAAATAGAGACAGGAAAGAAAACACAAACTAAGGGAATTCTGGAAGCAGAAAGTATGGGTAAATGATCAGGAAATACAAATGCAAGCATAAACAGCAGAATATAAGAGATGGAAGAGAGAATCTGAGGCATTGAGGATATATGAGAGAAAATAGATTCTTTGGTCTAAAAGAGTGTTAAATCTAAAATAGCATAACACAAAATATCCAAGATATGGGACACCATGAAAAGACGAAACCCAAGTATAGTAGGAATAGAAGGAGAAGTTCAAATCAAAGGCACAGAAAATATATTCAGCAATATCATAGAAGAACACTTTTCCAACCTAAAGGAGGACATTCCAATGAAAATACAGGAAGCTTATAGAACACTAATAGAGTGGACCAAAAAAATTTCTGCATGCCTCATAATAATCAAACACTAAACATACATTATAAAAATGAATATTAACAGCTGTGAAGAAAAAATGGCCAAGTAACACATAAATATAGATCTATTAGAATTACACCTGAATTCTCAATGGAAACAATGAAAGCTGAAGATACTGGGCAAGTGCTATGTAGACATTAAGAGGCTGATGGGCATGGTCGACCGGCAGTTAGAATTAACCAGATCAGCTCAAAAACAAGTAATATAATTTAATAATTGGAAAATAGAGAAAGCCCACATGATCGGGATCCAGCGAGTACACGGGCAGCCGGGAGAGAGAGAGAGACAAGGGGTGGGCACCTGAATTCCCAGGTCCTTGTTACTTCGCCCTTGTTACTACACCCTTGCCAAATGTGATTGGCTGAGCTTCGCCATCATCTCTCCCTTTTGTCTAAACAAGATTGAACCAAACTCAATACAACTACATACAATAGGAACAGATGCTAAATATAAAATTACAAGTAACAAACAATATTAAACAAGAAACAAATAACAAAAGTTTTACTAAGCATTCTATTTCAAGGAGTCTAAATGATGTATTGAAATTAAGTTTAGCTAGATTATAAGGAGGGTAAGTACATTATCTAATCTTCACCTCTGTCAAAAATCTAAGAAGGGAAGTAATATTACTTGAGCAACCAGGAAGTACCAACGAGAAACTTCCAAAATGTGCAACAAATGATAGAGACAACTGACTACCTGGGCAATCACCCAAAGTCTCTTTTGCAATGTTGAGTCAACCAACTTTGGCTAAGGCCTAAGGTAACTGACATACCATTGTCAAAGGCAAGAAATTTTTTAGAATGATCTTACCCTGTCTTGGCAGGATAAGACAATCCTGTTTTTATCCATTTATGGATACTCTGTATTTCTGTCAGTGGTCAAGGTATGGGCATTTCTTTTCCCAAAGGCCGGTTCTGCCAAGAAGAAGACAAGCACCAAATGGAGCGTCTTTATTGCTCAACATTCTCTCAGGAGTAGAGCGGTGTTGCCAGGAGTGATTGTGTCTCACTACGACAGAACTGTAGGTTAGATTAAAGGCCATTTTCTGTAGCTCTTTGAAGAGGTTGAAGATTATACTATCTATACTAAATACAATCTCTATGTATCTAAAGAAACTAATTAGCCTAAATATAAATATGGCAAACATATATGACTATTGATTTATAATTCTCGATACCTATCTAACTTGAAGATTAAGAAAATAAACAACTGTGCAATAAATGAGGACAATGACCTCCAAATGTAAACAATGTATATCATTACATAAACAATATATAAGTATCTTAATCAGAGGTAGAAATGTACATTACAGTTTGGTAAATATATATACCATTACAATATATATATATATCAATACATTAAAAATGTTTTAAACAGAGGTAGAAGCATACTCACATACAATATTCAATATAATTTAACTTTGTATCAATATACAAGAATCGATACTAATATAAAATATCTCCCCCATCCCTCAACCCTATACCACATATAACCAACCCCTAAATGATGTCCCTAAACCTGAGGGCAAACTCTGCTGGGAGAGGGGATGTCGTCCTCTAAAATTGCTTCCAGCTGTCATGGGGGCAATTTTCTTCTTAGGGGTCTTGTGGAAGTAAATTATGGTAAAATTCCAAGATCAATATTTGGTCTGGGAAAATTGCAAATAGTCTCTGAGTGTTCTGAGGAGGTCCGACCAGGGTGTTGTCAAAGATGTGCACCATTTGGAACTGTCTTGTGCATCTGGTATCAAAAAACAGGTCTAATAGCACTATCAACATCACGATGTCATAGTAACCAGGTGGATTCGATGTTGTGAGGCCCCATATTCATCCTGGAAACTTCAAAGATTACTGCAGGAAAATTTAATGTTTCTTATGGGAAACTGAAGCATTATCTATAGCCATGTACAGACATATATATATATTATATATATATATATAATATATATATATATATTTAAAGAAAGGTACAATAAAGACAGAAACAGACAGGAGAAAAGGCAAAGAAAGTTTATAAGTTATTATTATTATTATTATTATCATCTTACTAGACCTATTGAGTGTTATTGCTGATCCATATTGAGTTGTAAATAGCTTCCATCTGTCAGAATTCAAACATCCAGGGTCCCTTGAATTCTTTGAAGATGAGTGTTTATCTGCAGACATAAGAAGAGGACCCTGCCCCCATCCTATATGTTTTTCTTACCATCAGTATAATTGTCCTCATTGTGGATGAATTGATTTATCCTTTCCAAGAGGTTCCTCCTCTTCAAACCGAACCTTTATGATTTTTGATGGTATCCACAATTTTTCTTCTCCTATGGAAACAAGAGCAAAACCCCTTCCCCAAAGCAACACATTTCTTGGCTTCCACTGTGAGGTCAGCACATCCTTGAAATAAACTGGTTGATTTAATTCAGCAGACTTTTCCATTATCCAAAGTCTTTCTGTGGCCACTGTCTCCTCCTCTTTAGCACTGAGAAAATTCAAGGTTAATAAAGCATTATGTAACCTATTTCTAGGGGTATTTTCCACCCATTTTTGTTTGTTTAACATATCCTGTAACATATACTCAAACATATAGTTTGATTTGATCTTTCTATGACTGCTTGACCTGTAGAATTGTATGATATACCTGTAATATGCTTAATGCTATAATAAGCAAAAAGCCATTTCATTTTCCTAGAGACATAAGCTGGACCATTACCCATCTTTATTTGTGCAGGTATACCCTTGATGACCACGACTTCTAATAAATGAGTGATTATTGAATCAGCTTTTTCTGAACTTAAAGCAGTTGCCCATTGAAAACCTGAATAGGTGTCAATGGTGTAG
Organism: Myodes glareolus; assembly: GCF_982192425.1. Taxonomy (NCBI): domain Eukaryota; kingdom Metazoa; phylum Chordata; class Mammalia; order Rodentia; family Cricetidae; genus Myodes; species Myodes glareolus. The sequence continues at coordinate 13,319,080 of NC_142036.1, read as the reverse complement.
TGTACATATTTTAATTTCCCAAATTACGCAAAGTGGAACACATCCACATGCCAGATTTCATTCCTTTGAGTACCCTTTGGATTAGTCCCTGCAGGCAGTGGTGTTTGGTTATAGAAAGAGCAAGTAGGGCATTTCTTTATAATTTTCTTAGCTTGCTGCCACATAATAGAAAACTCTTTCTTCAAGCCTTTGCTAGTGACGTGATGTTTTTTATGAAATTCAGATGCCTGCAGCACACTTCCAATCAACAACTGATCAATGTCTGCATTACCTTGTGCTAGAGGACCTGGCAGACCAGTATGGGATTGGATGTGTGTTATGTACATAGGGCAAAGCCTGTTCCTGATCATGTCTTGTATCTGGATAAATAATGAAATCAGTTCTGTATCATCTGGTATAAATTCAGCGGTTTCAATATGCAAGATAACTCTTTCGGCATATTGCCAGTCAGTAACTACATTAAGAGGTTCTTTAAAATCCCTTAGCACCATAAGAATGGCATATAATTCTGCCTTCTGGACAGAATCATAAGGGCTTTGTTCCACCTTACTCAGTTCTTCTGATTTGTAACCTGCCTTCTCTGATTTATTTGCATCAGTATAAAATGTATGGGCTCCAGTTATTGGAACATCACGAATGATTCGAGGAAGAATCCAAGAAGTTCTCTTTATAAAGTTAAGCCTATTGCTTTTGGGATAGTTGTTATCAATTTCTCCCCAAAAAATTAGCACAAGCTCTTTGCTATGGTTCATTGTCTTCCCATAACTTTTTTTATCTCTTCAGTAGTGAAAGACACTATGATTTCTGCTGGGTCTATGCCTGCTATTTGATGAAGTCTCAATTACCTTTTATAATTAATTCAGAGACTTTTTCCACATAAGTTTTTAATTTTTTATTTGGTTTATGTGGCAAAAAGATCCATTTCAAGATAATATCATCTCTCTACATTAAGATTCCTGTAGGAGAAATTCTGGAAGGCAATATGACAGGAATACAACTAAGCTTTGGATTCACTCTATCCACATGTGCCTCCTGTAATTTTTCTTCAGCCATTGTCAGTTCCTTTTCTGCTTCAGCTGTTAATTCTCTGGGACCGTTCAAGTCTTTATCACCATCCAAGGTTTTGTTTAAATGAATTATTAGATCAGGTGTTATCCCAACAGCCAGTCATAGACTGGAGATGTTTCCTAACAATCTTTGAAAGTCATTAAGAGTTCTTAACCAATCTCTCCTAATTTGTGCCTTTTGTGTCTTAATTTTTTTGTAAGCTTATTTTATAACCTAGATAATTGAAAGAATATCCTCTCTGTATTTTTTTCAGGAGCAATCTGCAATCCCCATTTAGGTAAAACTATCTTTACTTCTTCAAATAACCTTTCTAAGGTATCTATGTTTGAATCAGAGAGCAAAATATCATCCATGTAGGGGCTGGAGAGATGGCTCAGAGGTTAAGAGCATTGCCTGCTCTTCCAAAGGTACTGAGTTCAATTCCCAGCAACCACATGGTGGCTCACAGCCATCTGTAATGGGGTCTGGTGCCCTCTTCTGGCCTGCAGGCATACACACAGACAGAATATTGTATACATAATAAATAAATAAATAAATATTTTTTAAAAAAATATCATCCATGTAATGGTAAATTATAGACTTATGAAATCACTTGTGTATTATTTCCAATGATTGACTTACAAAATATTGACACAAGGTAGGGCTATTTAACATACCTTGTGGGATTATAGTCCACTGGTACCTCCTAGTAGGCTGAGAGTTATTATAAGTAGGCACTGTGAAGGCAATCTTTTCTCTATCCTTTTCTTGTAAAGGTATAGTGAAGAAACAATCCTTCAATAACTATGAGAGGTCATTCCTAACAGAGAGGGTAGAGGAATTCCAGATTGCAGAGGGCCCATAGGATGAATAACCTTGTTGATAGCCCTAAGATCTGCCACCATTCTCCATTTACCAGATTTTTTCTTAACAACAAATACAGGAGAATTCCAGGGGCTGGTAGATTCTTCTATATGTTGAGCATCTAATTGTTCTTGTACGAGCTGTTCTAAAGCCTGCAACTTTTCCTCAGCTAAAGGCCATTGTTTGATCCATATTGGCTTCTCAGTCAACCATTTTAGAGGCAGGGCTGTTGGTACCTCTGAAGGGTCATCAATTGCTTTGTGTTCTTGTACAGCCCGAATGGCTGGTTTCCGCCATCTGTAATATCTTTTAATATTCCTCAGAAATATAAGTTTCAGAAGCAACAGGAATGTTAATTTGGATATTCCATTGCTGCAATAGGTCACGACCCCATAAATTCACTGCAATATTGGCTACATATGGCCTTAATTTTTTTATTTGCCCTTCTAGCCCTATGCATTTAACCCATCTCGTGCTTTGTCTTACCCAAGATAGGGTTCCAATTCCCAGGAACTGAACATTTACCTCCTGAAGAAGCAAATTCGGAAGCTAAGATTCTGGAGTAATGATACTTACATATGCACCTGTGTCCAATAAGCCTTCCATAAAAATGCCATTTATACACACTCTTTACTTTGGTCTTTGTTCATTTATAGAAGTCCACCAGAATATATGTTTCCTTTCTCCTACCATATTTCTTGACTCATTCTCCACATTTATCTTATCCTCCAGACCATTGTTGCTTCTGACAGCAAGCATGGAGCCTTCTAATTTTCCTGACAAGACATGTTTTCCACAGTAACTGGAAATGACTGGACCACATTCACCATGGGGGCCTGCGAGAGGCCCCCATTGTGTTTCCTGATGGTAACGGGTTACCTTGTCTATCTCTTGTTGATCTACATTCATTTGCCCAATGTCTGCCTTTTCCACATCTCCTGAAGGCTGAGTCCTCCTATTCCTGTTATTCCTAGAAGAGGCATTATTCCTGGAAATCTGTTGTCTACAATCCCTTCTCAGATGTCCCATTTTTACCACAAGTAAAACATGTAGTATCTTGATGACTTCTCTTACCATTGGAAATTGCTTCTCCTACCCACGCTTCAGTGCCATAGTCAAATGTATTGACATTCATTGCATGCGAGACCCATTCCTCCAAGGGTGCTGATCTGATCTTTAAAGGCTCCAGGATCCTTTTGCACTCTACATTGGCATTCTCATAAGCCAAAGATTCAATTATTAAACGTCTGGCTTCTGGGTCAGTTATCCCTATTTGTACAGTCAGTCTTTGTAAAAAGTCACTGAAGGGTTCTCTCTGGCCCTGTTTAACACTGAGATATGATTCCACTCTCTGTCCTGGGTCCTGAACCCTGTCCCAAGTCTTTAAAGCTGCTGTGGCACATATGGGTAGGGTGTGGTCATCATAAAGAGCTTGGTCCTGAGGATCAGAGTAAAGTCTGCCACCTAGAATTTGATCTAGGGAAATCTCAGTTCCTTTCTCTCTTTCCTGCTGCTAAAAAATTCTAGCCTCTTCTTTGTAAAGGCACCTCCAATGCAATTGAGGGGCACTTTCTAGAACAGCTGAGGTTAATTGAGTCCAATCAGGGGTATGGCCTTGTTACTGAGAGCCCAGGTTTTGACCATCTCTCTAACAAAGGATGAATATAGTCTGTAATTCACAATTGCTTGTCTAATTTCTTTCATACGTACAACTCATACGTATGGGCTCCCATGTATGTTCCTTGCTGACCTTAGTGTTTTTGGAGCCGGCTACCTTTTCTGATGTTATTACTGGAAAGGCAGGTAGAACTCTGGAGAAGGTATCCCGGAGAATTTTACGTACTGACGGAGTTAAATTTTGCCTTTCTACCTTTTGCTCCTGTTCATCAAAGTCTATAATTTCCTCAATCTTTTCAAATCTGTTTACCATGGCCTCCTGCAAGGCCTGAATCTCCTGTCCAGTATTATGCTCTAATGCCTTCATTGAGGATTCTAAGGTATGAAGTCTGTCCATTAGAGATAATATCTCATCCTTGGACATAATCCTCATGGCATGTATGGTGCCTTCTTGGATGGACATTCTATCAATCAACCTATCATACCCTTTTGACAAAGTCTGATTGATACATTCAGTAGTTCAAATCCTCTCAAATAATGTTTCAGCATCTGCAGTCATGGAATGGATTTTATGAGCCAAATCAGCCATTTCCTCCTCCAGAGCAGTGAATCTCTCCTTAAATGAATTAATATTAGGCTGCACTTTATCAAAACTTAGCTCAGTTGACAGAGTCATATTAGATAAAGATCTAGTCTCCTTCTTGAGAACTTCAATCTCTTTCTTGAGTGTCCCACGCTTCCTCTTGCCAGCAAGAACCACGCGGGACACAGGATTCTTCTGCAGAAATAGCTTTTATGTCTCTTGGGAGCTAGAGCATAAGCCACATGGCGGAGACCCAGATATGAAGGAAGGCATCCCTTATATATGAAACAGACCCTGCTTTGGGCATGTCACTCTTGGATTGGTCCGCTGCTCCCAGTCCCAGGTGATACCTTGGGAGTAGTGGAAAGTTACCAACACGTGTGCGTGTTCTAGCTCACCTGGCGGTGCAGCGCCATCATATGGTGGAGAGTGTGGCTGCGGCCCTCTATATCTCCCCCTAAATTTACTTCTTTGCAGAAAGGCAACTCCCTCAGAAGGTAAAGATAGAGGTCGCACTTCCCAAAATGAAAACATTAAAATGGGCTTACACGGAATCTGCCCCTAGGCTCATGACACCTGGAACCTATCCGGCCTGCCCTCTGCCATTTTCCTGGGAAAGGGGAAATATACAGCAGGAAACCCTTATGCAGGGCGACTTATCTCTCAGAGAGGGCTATTCTCTGTGCGATGCTTTTCAGCTCCACAACCTTCAGGAGTTCACAAGCCAAGCACTCCACCCTGTGCCATGGACCACAGTCCTAGGGGTGCAGGAGCTGGTTGGCTTAAACCTTACTGCTTTAACATAGATAGCCACATATCAGTAGAGGCTCCCTGTTCCAGGGCAGCCAGCGCTGAGCAAAAACCACTTTATCCCTATGGCTTTGGGATTTGAGTCAGCAGACCATCCAGAGGAGAAACACTATTCCATAGCGTAGGACCGTTCCAAAACATTTCCACCCCCACCCATTCTTTGAAGTAGGGGATGAAGGACACGACTCAGGACTGGAATCCTTTGGCCAGGCTTATGTCCACTCGCGTGGAGTTGATTGTCATGATGGACCATCTCAAGGAGGACAGCAAATCATCAAAATTCTCCTGCAAGATACAAGGACAATTCTCGGGACAAGTTAGCCACTTTTATAAAGTTCTCATATGGTACACTGGTCACACATAAGGCTGGAGTTTTCCATTCACAGCCCAATTGGGCAAGCTGCCATAAGATATCCACCTGTTCTTTATTCTACCTCTAATAGATGTATCTATGGTAACCTGCTGATCCAGGGCTGTAGCCACTGTGGTAGATAACTGATTGAGGGTCTCTGTTTTCTATGGTATAGGCCGTGCTGCCCCAGTGGCGCCTAGGAAAAACCCAGGCCCTGTTTGTTGATATTAGGTTTAAGATTTATTGGCTCCCGTATTCCTTGCCGGTACGGTGGCCTTGGGCTCCAGAGCCCGCCCTGCCGTCCAAGGGCTGCGCACGGCCCTGGGCCTGCTCGCTGCGCGGCTCCGCGTGTCACGGGCCAGGAAGTGGCGGTCCACCCCCAGGCACCCCTGCCTTCCCCGTGGGGCTAGCCTAGTTTTCCGAGGCTGTGTTGGCGTTGGCAACATCTCAAGGTCCCCGCCGGAGCCATTACAGCTCACGGGGCAGATGGGATAATTAGTAGACTCTCAACATCTGTGCCACAGTCACAGATTTAGCCAATGACCCTATCATCTTAAAATCCAAGGGCTTTTCGCATCCACCTCCCTGCAGATCCTGAAACATTAGATAAGCCAAGCTTATATACAGCAATCTTTCAGGAGGACTTGAGTTTTGTTTTTGCTTTTTTTTTTAAAAGAAAAATCCAAATAGTTGTGAGCTGTCATATGGTTGCTGTGGAATCAAACCCAGGAACCTTGGAAGAGCAGGCAGCATTCTTAACCCCTAAGCTATCTCTCCAGTTCCTTATTCAGATGAAAAAAACCTCTAGGTCTTGCATTGTTTATCCCACCCGTTGCCTCAGGCAATAGGTCCGCCTTTGTTACCTAGGATACGGGTAACCAGGTTGACGTGCTTTTATTATGATAATTACGACCAGCCCTACCTGAAGTCAGCATCCTTTAGCATAGCCAGATGGAACCAGAGCCATTTTAGCCTCAGAGACCCTCACAGTTTTTGGTACATTGTAAGCCTTCTGGCCTGACTGCTTGTGGCACCGCTCTCATTTTCGGTACTGCTGTGACACCCTCCAGGCCAGGCACCAACTGAGCTGGCACAACGTGCTCCCCAGCATAGACACCGAGCAAAGCTCGGCTCCAGCCACCTTCCAGCCGCAGCTGTACCCACTCCGAGCCCAAACCGGTACACAGAGCAAAGCAGAACTCAGAGAAGCAGATTTGCTGCTCTGCAACCATTGAAATGACCCCACTTAAACAATCTTTCAAGGAATTTGGGCGTTGTTAGTCTCTCTGGCTATTTCCTGCTGAATTTGGACGTTGTATTCTTAGGGGTATTTACTACAACATTTCAGGAGGTCTCGGTGATTCAAACCACATAAATCCCAAGTACACCTTTAGGCTCTTATTTTCTGTGGAGACGAAAACAGAACCTCTTTTCCAAAACATCATATCCTTAGCAGTTCCTAAATTTAAATATCTTTCTCCTGTCCAGTACATAAAAAACAACGCAAAAAACATTCTCTCCCCCATTCTTTACCGGAGGGTCCTCTTTAACTTATCTGAATGTGCGCACAACCTCCCACTGCTGCTCAGTTTCTGATATGCTCTCTGGACTTTAGAGCGTACCTCTCTGAGCAAACAGACCTGCAGTTCTGAATCCTCCTTGTGTCCAAGGGGTCTCCGGCGGTGCGAGCAGCTGTCAGGGTCCCTCAGCGTCCTGAGGGATTCGGCACCAGATGTCCCACGCTTCCTCTCGCCAGCAAGAACCATGTGGAACACAGGATTCTTCTGCAGAAATAGCTTTTATGTCTCTTGGGAGCTAGAGCATAAGCCACATGGCGGAGACCCAGATATGAAGGAAGGCATCCCTTATATATGAAACAGACCCTGCTTTGGGCGTGTCACTCTTGGATTGGTCCGCTGCTCCCAGTCCCAGGTGATACCTTGGGAGTAGTGGAAAGTTACCAACACATGTGCGCGTTCTAGCTCACCTGGCGGTGCAGCGCCATCATATGGTGGAGAGTGTGGCTGCGGCCCTCTACACTTGAGGAGGTTGGTGTCAGTCTGAATTGTTTTTGAAATTATCCCAGCCGACTGAAAATTGTCAGACAAGATGGTTGTGCCCTTCCTTTGATTTTTCAACTTCTTTTCTAAGAATCCTGAAGTCAGTCTGTAAAGACTGCATCATTTCCCTATTGTCAAACCATATTTTGAAAAAACTGCCAAATAAGAGAAAAATGGTAAGTCCAAGAAATAGCCAAGCAAGAGGGATATCATAAGCATCTTGTAAAACCTCACCCATAGTGTAAGTGGAAAGGCTCTGAAAGCCCTGAATGGTTAGACTGTCCGACATAGCTGCAGTTTTTTTTTAAATCAAAGGAAATCTTACCTGTACCTTTTTTCAAGTCAGCAAGAATAGATGTATTAACCGTTGCCTTCCAGTAGGTGGTGGGGTTCACCTGAATCCACGTGGCCGGCGAATGAGAACGCAAAAAAATTCTGGTAGATAGCCTCAAATCAGGAAGTTAAACTCACAGACTGTGTGCTGTGTGGATTCCATCGCGGGCTGGAGGGAGAGAGGGTGGGCGGGCGAAAGATAGCATCCTAGGCGCCCATAAGCGGTGACATTGAACGCGGGAAGATAGCAGCAGGGAGCGAATCTGATCTCCAGCGGGAGACTCCCTGCTGTGGCTCCAGCCAAAGCTTCTGCGCAGGCAAGGGAGTGAGGGCTGAGCAGAGCTGGGAGCTGGCACACAGGCCAGCTGGAGGGGAGCTGAATGGCCGGGGCGTGAGATGGTGCGGGTCTCTAGAGCCTCGAAGGGCTCCAAAAGGCCCCACGTTTGGGCGCCAAGTGATGGACGTGGTCAACAGGCAGTTAGAATTTACCAGACCAACTCAAAAACAAGTAATATAATTTAATAATTAAAAAACAGAAAACTCACACGACCGGGATCCAGCGAGCACACAGGAGAGAGAGAGAAACAAGGGGCAGGCGCTTGGATTTCCAGGTCCTTGTTCCTTGGCTCCAGGCGGCAACACCCTAGCCAAATGTGATTGGCTAAGCATCCCCATCAAGAGGTCACAGATGCCATCCCAGATTACTAAACCAAACAAAACTTTCAATCAATCACTGTAGAATCATATTTTAATAATACTTAGCCACAAATCCTGCCATACACAAAGTACTAGATAGAAAACTCCAAACAAAGGAATTCTGTTACTCCCACAGAAACACAGACAATAGATGATGTCACAGCTGAAAATCTCAAAGGAGGAAAAAGCACTCAAAATAACATCACCACCAACAAAAACTAACAGAAACTAGAAATCACTGATCATTAATATCCCTTAATATAAATGGACTAATCTCATATAGATAAAAAAGACACAGGCTACCAGATTGAATATTAAAACAGAATACATCCTTCTGCCTTATACACGAAACACACCTCAGCCTCAAAGGCAGACATGACCTCACAGTAATTTTTTGGGATAAATTTCAATCAAATGAACCTAAGAAACAAGCTGGTGTAGCTATTTTAATATCTAACAAAATAGGCTTCAAAGTAAAATCAATCAAAAGAGACAAAGAAGAACATTTCATATTTATCACAGGAAAAATTCAACGAGGGGGTATCTCAATTCTGAACATCTATTCCCCAATTATGAGGGTACCCTCACACATAAAAGAAATGTTACTAAAGCTAAAATCACACATTAATAGTGGGAAACCTCAACACCCCACAGTCATCACTGTACAGGTATGCTAGACAAAAACTTAACAGAGAAATAAGGAAACTAACTGATGTTGTGACTCAAACACACCCAAAAGACATCTATAGAATATTCCATTCAAACATTAAAGAATATACCTTCTTCTTAGCACTTTATGCATCTTCTCAAAAATTGACCACATATTCAGTAATAAAGCAAACCTCAACATATACATAAAATGGAATAACCCCATGTATCTTAATGGATCACCGTGGCTTAAATTTAAAATTCAACAATATTAATTTCAGTAAGCATACAAACATGTAAATTGAACAATCTTCACCTGAATCACCAATGGGTCTAGGAAGAAATTAAAAAAGAAGGTAAAGATTTACTAGAACTCAATGAAAATTACCACACAACATATCCAAACTTAGGGGAAACAGCAAAAGCAGTGTTAAGAGAAAAGTCCATAGAACTAAATGTCTACATAAAGAAGTTGGAAAAAATTTCACAGTAGCAAGTTAATATAACATCTGAGAGTCCTATAACAAAAAGAAACAAATACCCATGAGGACTAGACAGCAGGAAATAATCAAATTGAGGACTGAAATAAGCAAAATAGAAACAAAGAAAACAATACAAAGAATCAGTAAGACAAAGAGTTGGCTCTTTGAGAAAATCAATAAAATAGACAAACCTTTGTCCAAACTAACAAATAGGCAGAGGGAGAATATCCAAATTAACAATATCAGAAATAAAAAGGGAACATAACAATAGCTACCTAGAAGATCCAGAGAATCACCAAGTCATACTTCAAAAACCTGTACTCCACACAATTGAAAAACTTAAAGGAAATGAACAATTTTCTGAATAAATATCACTTACCAAAATTAATCAAGACCTTATAAGCAAAAAAATAAATCTATAACTGCTGAGGAAATAGAAACAGACATCAAAAATCTCCCAATGAATAAAAGCCCAGGACAAGATGGTTTCAGTTCAGAATGTTATAAGATTTTCAAAGAAGAAATGCCAAATTGCTCCACACAATAGAAAGAGAAAGAACATTGTCAAATTCTTTTTATGATGCTACAGTTACCCTGGTATCCAAACCACACAAATACACTATTAAGAAAGAAAATAACTGACCAATCTAACTCATGAACAATGATGCAAAAATACTCAATTAAATACTGGCAAACCAAAACCAAGAGTATGTCAGAAAAACCATCCATCGTGACTAAGTATGCTCCATCCCTGTGATGAAAGGGTGGTTCAACATATGAAAACCTGTCAACATAATCCATCTTATAAACACTGAAAAAAACCCACATGATTATCTCATTAGATGCTGAAAAAGTCTTCAATAAATTCAACAACCCTTCATGATAAAGTCTTTGAGAAGACAGGGATACAAGAAGCATACATCAGCATAATAAATGTAATATACATCAAGCCAACAGAAAACAGCAATCTAAATGGAGAGAAACTCAAAGTGATACCACTGAAATCAGGAAGAATGCTGTCCACTCTCTCCATGCCGATTGAATATAGCACTTCAAGTTCTAGCCAGAGCAATAGGACAAAGAAAAAATGAGATCAAGTGGATACAAATTGGAAAATAAGCCAAACTCTCACTACTTGTTGATGATATGATAGTTCTTGTAAGTGGTCCCAAAAATCCTACCAAGGAAATCCTACAACTCATAAACACCTTCAGTAATGTAACAAGATTAACTCCAAAAATCTGTATCCTTCCTTTATACAGATGATAAATGGGCTAAGAAAGAAGTCAGATAAACATCACCCTTCACAATAGCCACCAATAACATAATTACTCTAAGCAAACAAATGAAAGACCTTTATGACGAGAACTTTAAAACTTTTCAAAAAGAAATTGAAGAAGACACGAGAATATGGAAAGATCCCCCCCATGGTCTTTTGGTAGGTAAAATTAAGATAGTAAAAATGGTAATCTTACCAAAAGCAATCTACAAATTTAATTCAGTCCATATCAAAATTCTAGCAAAATTTTTCACAGATCTTGAAAGAACAATACTCAATTTCATATGGAATCCTGTACAATAAAGGAACTTCTGGAGACATCATCATCCCTGATTTCAAATCCTGCTATAGAGCTACAGTATTGAAAAGAGCCTGATATTGTCCTAAAAATAGACTGGAAGACTGATAGAGTTGAATCAAAGACCTGAATAACTATCTAGAAACCTACAAACATCTGAATTTTGACATATAAACTAAAAATATAAAATAGAAAAATAAAGCATATTCAATAAATGGTGCTGGCATAACTAGATACCAACCTGTAGAAGAATGCAAATAGACTTGTATCTATTGCCACAGACAAAGCTCAAGTTATAAGGGATCAAGACCTCAACATAAACCCAGCCACACTAAACCTCATAGAAGAGAAAGGGGGAAGTATACTTGAATACATAGTTGCAGGAGAACACTTCCTAATCATAAACCCAGTAGCACAGACACTGAAAGCAACAATTAATATATAGGACCTCCTGAAACTGAGAAGCTTCTCAAAAGCAAAGGACACAGTCAACAAGACAAAATAACCTACTGATTGGGAAAAGTCTTTACCAGCCCCGTATTTGATGGAAGACTGATCTCCAAAATATACAAAAGACTCAAGAGACTTAACATCAAACGAACAAATAATCCAATAAAAACATAAGGTACAACCTAATCAGGGAACTCTGAACATATGAAGCTGAAATGGCTGAAAGACACTTAAGGAAGTGCTCAGCATCCTTAATCATCAGAGAAATACAAATCAAAACAATTCTAAGAATCCATCTTACACCTGTCAGAATATCCAAGACCAAACATAGTGATGACAACTTATGCTGGATAGGATGTGGGGTAAGGGTAAAAATCTCCATTGATTATGGGTGTCCAAACTTTTACAGCTGCTTTGGAAATCAGGATGGCAATATCTCAGCAAATTGGGAAAGAATTTATGTCAATATTCAGCAATACCAATTGTGGGTATATGTTCAATCATACCACAAGGACATCTCCTCAACTATGTTTGTATAACCTGGAAGCAACCTAGATGACTCTCAATTGAAAAATGGATAAAGGAAATGTGGCTCATTTACACAATCTTATTACTACTCGTCATTAAAAAATAATGACATCATGAAATTTGCAGGCAAATGAATGGATCTAGAAAAAGCCATTCTGAGTGAGGTAGCCCAGACACATATAATATATATTTACTCATAAGTGGATTTTAGACATAGAGCAAAGAATTATTATCCTTCAGTTCACAAGTTGAGAGATATACTTGGATCTGCAGAGGAAGGAGAAAAAGACATGATCTCCTGATTAAATTTGGAGCATGACAGTCTTGGTAGAGGGTAGAAGGGGTGAGGAGAGGAAGGGAGGAAAGCAGAGAAAAATATTTAGGACAATAAAAATAAACTTAATGCAAAAAAGAGAAAATGTACCTGAAAAAGGAGTTGTGCTCATGTGGCACAACTCACCTCCAACCTCTTCAACCACCAGGCCATTTGCAAACAGGGGAAACCTTAGTGATGTCCAAGAAGATCATGGGGATTTGCAGTGAGGAATCCATCTAGATTGTGATAGTGTTTCTAAGATGACAAACACCACTAAAAGATCAGTGCTTGACTACAAACCACCCAGGACATTCAAATCCCTGCATTCATATGAAACAGACATGAACAATTTACAGAACTTTGAACTCTGAAATACTTACTACTAAAGCTGACAAATACAACCAAGCTGGACATTCTAAAATGCTTGGCATAATAGTTCCATTATTGTAAATAGTTTAACTATAGTAGATTTAAAATATTTCCTTTTTATTTGTACCAAAGAGGGTAAGGGTGTGGGATATTTGACCACACTGTGAATCCAAGACTGTGTTATTTAAATAAAATCAACCAGATGTCAATATGCAGAGCAAGAAACCAATTGAGTAAAAGTAATTATGGAGAGTGAGGGGAAGTAAAAGGAGAGAGAAAGAGAGAGAGAGAGAGAGAGAGAGAGAGAGAGAGAGAGACAGAGAGACAGAGAGACAGAGAGACAGAGAGACAGAGAGGTGTGAAGTAGAAGGTAAGGACATCAAGTTGAAGGAGTTTTTGATGGTGTAGAGGACAGCATTCTTTAGAGACAATGGCAAAAAGTCACCATGTTGATTTCTTGCTTTCTCTGCCTCACTGTGCTAGCAGGTTTTCATTCCAGTATCTGACAGGGTCCCCGAATCTTATTGGTAAAATAAAAAGACATAGAATTAGTCAAAACAACATCTACCTCCATACATGACTCCATACTGGGTCAGTGGCCATGGCAATAGCAGCACAGCAGTAGCAGTGGTGGTTGCAGAGGTGTAGGCAGCAGCTGAGGCAGAGATAGGATCAGATGCAGATGCTGTGCTGCAGATATCAAACCACAGGAACTCCAGGAAGTTTGGCTACTATTTGAAAAGTTCATTAGTTCAATCAACACCTTTCCAAAGGGAAAAGCCAGTAGAACTAATTTGTAGTGCATAAACATTGTCAGTATGTACGCTCCATTGTGAATTACATACAAATATGGGGTTGTGAGGATAACTCCAAAGAAACAAAGAAAACACAGTGAAGAGGACAAGAAGAATTAGAGGAAAACTTCACCCTCATCTGGTGACTCCTATTGTGTGTCTGGACTTCATGACCTTTTTTTCTTATTTTTTAAGTTTATTAAATTATGAAAGTTTTCATTTCCGCCCCTCCTCCCAACACCCTCCCACTCTCCCCTCCCCCTCCTCCTCCCTCTTCATCCCTAAGAGCAGTCAGGGCTTCCAGCCCTGTGAGAAGTTCAAGTTCCTCCCCACTCCTTCCAGGTCCCTGAAGGTGAGTATCCGAACAGACTGGATCCCAAAAATTCAGCATATGAAGAGGAAACAAGTCCCAGTGTCATTGTCAGTGACTTTTCAGAAAGGTTCTGGACCAGCCACATTCAGAGATCCGGCCACATTCAGAAAATCTGGTTGGATCACATGCTCGTTCAGTCCCAGTCCAACTGGCCTTAGTGAACTCTCATTCGATCAGTCCCCTTGTATCAGTGGGTGATCGCAGCCCTCACGGTCCTGAGTTTTTTTCATGTTCTTCCTTTTTCTGCCCCTCATTTGGACCATGGGGGGCTCAGTCTGGTGCTCCAATGTGGGTCTCCATCTGTATCGCCATCCATCGTCAGATGAAGGATCTATGGTGATAAGCAAAATCTTCATCAGTATGGTTATAGGCCAAGGCCAGTTCAGGCACCTTCTCCTCTGTCTAGAGAACAGTCTGGGGATCTCTCCTTGGACCTGGGATCCCATTTATAATCAAGTCTCTTGTAAACCCTAAAATGACTCCCTTAGTTGAGATATATTCTTCCCTGATCTCATATCCATCCTTCCTCCCTCCCCCCATCCCAGTCCACCTAGCTTTCCCCATTTCTTCCCTACTCCCTTCTCTCTAACCCTCTCCCCTTCCAACAACCCTCCCACCCCCCCCCCCATGCACCTGAGGTTACCTGGGACTCTTGTCTATTTCCAATCTCCAGGCAGATAGCTACATGATTTTCAACAGGTTCACCTTCTTATTTAGCTTCTCTAGGATCATGAATAATAGGCTCAAAGACCTTTAATTATGGTTAGAATCCACATATGAGTGAATACATACCATATTCCTCTTTTTGGGTCTGGCTTACCTCACTCAGTAAGGCGTTTTCTATTTCCATCCATTTGCATGCAAAATTCAAGATGTCATTGTTTTTTACCGCTGAGTAGAACTTTAATGTGTATATGTTCCACACCTTTATTAACCATTCTTCTATTGAGGGGCACCTAGGTTGTTTCCAGGTTCTGGCTATTACAAATAGTGCTGCTATGAACATAGATGAACAAATGCTTTTGTGGTATGATAGGGCATCTCTTGGGTATATTCCCAAGAGTGGAATTGCTGGGTTCTGAGGGAGATTGACTCCCAGTTTCCTGAGAAACTGCCACACTGATTTCCAGAGTGGCTGCACAAGTTTGCATTCCCACCAACAATGGATGAGTGTTCCCCTCATTCCACATCCTCTCCAGCATAGGCTATCATTGGTGTTTTTGAGTTTGGCTATTCTGACAGGTGTAAGATGATATCTCAAAGTGGTTTTGATTTGCATTTCCCTGATCGCTAAGGAGGTTGAGCATGACCTTAAGTGCCTTTTGGCCATTCGAAGTTCATCTGTTGTGAATTCTCTGTTCAGTTCAGTACCCCATTTTTTTAATTGGGTTAGTTAGAGTTTTAGTGTCTAGTTCCTTGAGTTCTTTGTATAATTTGGAGATCAGACCTTTGTCTGATGAGGGATTTGTGAAGATCTTCTCCCAGTCAGAAGGTAGCCTTTTGGTCTTACTGACAGTGTCCTTTGCTTTACAGAAGCTTCTCAGTTTCAGGAGGTCACATTTATTCATTGCTTCTCTTATTGTCTGAGCTCCTGGGGTTCTGCTTAGGGACTGGTCTCCTGTGCCTATATCTTGTAGACTACTTCCCACTTTCTCTTCTATCAGGTTCAAAGTGGACAGATTAATGTTGAGGTCTTTAATTCATTTGGACTTGAGTTTTGTGCATGGTGATAGATAAGGATCTATTTTCATTCTTCTACAGGTTGACATCCAGTTATGCCAGCACCATTTGTTAAAGATGCTTTCCTTCTTCCATTGTATGCCTTTAGCTCCCTTGTCAAATATCAGGTGTTCATATGTTTGTGGGTTAATACCCGGGTCTTCTATTTGATTCCATAGGTCGACTTCTCTGTTCTTTTGCCAATACAAAGCTGTTTTCAATACTGTTGCTCTGTAATAGAGTTTGAAGTCAGGGATGGTAATGCCTCCAGAAGTTCCTTTATTGTATAAGATTGTTTTGGCTATCCTGGGTTTTTTGTTTTTCCATATAAACTTGATTATTGTTCTCTCAAGGTCTGTGAAGAAGTTTGATGGGATTTTGATGGGAATTGCATTGAATCTATAGATTGCTTTTGGTAGAATTGCCATTTTTACTATGTTGATTCTCCCAATCCAAGAACAGGGGAGATTTTTCCATTTTCTGGTATCCTCCTCAATTTCTTTCTTCAAGGACTTAAAGTTCTTGTCAAATAAGTCTTTCACTTCCTTGGTTAGAGTTACCCCAAGATATTTTATGCTATTTGTGGCTATCATGAAAGGTGATGTTTCTCTGATTTCCCTCTCTGCTTCTTTATCCTTTGTGTATAAGAGGGCAACCGATTTTTTGGAGTTGATCTTGTATCCTGCCACATTACTAAAGGTGTTTATCAGCTGTAGGAGTTCTTTGGTAGTGTTTTTGGGGTCGCTTATGTATACTATCATATCGTCTGCAAGTAATGAAAGTTTCACTTCATCCTTTCCAATTCGAATCCCCTTGATCCCCTTATGTTGTCTTATTGCTATTGCTAGGACTTCAAGCACTATATTGAAGAGGTATGGAGAGAGTGGACAGCCTTGTCGTGTTCCTGATTTTAGTGGAATGGCTTTGAGTTTCTCTCCGTTCAGTTTGATGTTAGCTGTCAGCTTACTATATATTGCTTTTATTATGTTTAGGTATGATCCTCGTATACCCAATCTCTCCAACACCTTTATCATAAAGGGGTGTTGAATTTTGTCAAATGCTTTTTCAGCATCCAATGAAATGATCATATGGTTTTTTTCTTTCAATTTATTTATATGATGGATTACATTGATAGATTTGCGTATGTTGAACCAGGCCTGCATCTCTGTGATGAAGCCCACTTGATCATAATGGATAATTTTTCTAATGTATTCTTGGATTCGGTTTGCCAGTATTTTATTGAGTATTTTGGTGTCAATGTTCATGAGTGAGATTGGTCTGTAATTCTCTTTCTTGGTTGTGTCTTTGTGTGGTTTTGGTATCAGGGTAACTGTAACTTCATAAGAAGAGTTTGGCAATGATTCTTCTGTTTCTATATTGTGAAATACATTAAGGAGTATAGGTATTAGCTCTTCCTGGAAGTTCTGGTAGAATTCTGCATTGAAACCATCTGGACCTGGGCTTTTTTTGTGGGGAGGTTTTTGATAAGAGCTTCTAATTCTTCGTGACTAACAGGTCTATTTAGATTGTTCACTTGCTCTGGATTTAACTTTGGTAAATGGTATTTATCTCAAAACCAATCCATTTCTTGTACATTTTCCAACTTTGTGGCATATAAACTCTCATAGTAAGATCTAATGATTCTCTGAATTTCCACTGTGTCTGTTGTTATGTCCCCCTTTTCATTTCTGATCTTATTAATTTGAGTGTTCTCTCTCTGCCGTTTGATTAGTTTGGCTAGGGGTTTGTCAATCTTGTTGATTTTCTCCAAGAACCAACTTGTTATTTCGTTGATTTTTTGGATTGTTTTCTGTGTTTCTATTTTGTTGATTTCAGACCTCAGTTTGATTTTTTCCAATCTTCTACTCCTCCTGGGAGAGTCTGCTTCTTTTTTTCCAGAGCTTTTAGGTGTGCTGTTAAGTCTCCAATATTTGCTTTCTCCGTTTTCTTTAACTGGGCACTTAGCTCTATGAACTTTCCTCTTAGCACTGCTTTCATTGTGTCCCATAGGTTTGAGTATGTTGTTTCTTTATTTTCATTAAATTCAAGAAAGACTTTAATTTCTTTCTTTATTTCTTCCTTGACACAAGGATGATTCAGTAGTTGACTGTTCAACTTCCACACATTTGTAGGCTTTCTGGAATTCGAATTGTTATTGAGTTCTATCTTTATTCCTTGGTGATCTGTCAAGACACAGGTGATTACTAATATTTTTTTGTATCTGTGTAAGTTTGCTTTGTTACCGAGTATGTGGTCAATTTTCAAGAAGGTTCCATGAGCTGCAGAGATGAAGGTATATTCTTTCCTTTTTGGGTAGAATGTTCTATAGATATCTGTTAAGTCCATTTGATTCATTACCTCTAGCAATTCTCTTATTTCTCTGTTGAATTTCTGTTTGATTGATCTGTCCATTGGTGAGAGAGGTGTGTTGAAGTCTCCTACTATTAGTGTGTGTGGTTTGATGACTGCCTTGAGTTCTAAAAGTTTTTCTTTTACATAAGTGGGTGCTTTTATATTAGGGGCGTAGATATTCAGGATTGAGACTTTTTCCTGATTAATTGTTCCTGTTAAGAGTATGAAATGTCCATCTCCATCTCTTCTGATTAATTTTAGTTTGAAGTCAATTTTGTTAGATATTAGAATGGTCACACCAGCTTGTTTCTTAGGTCCGTTTGCTTGGAAAACCTTTTCCCAACCCTTTACTCTGAGTAGATGTCTATCTCTGTGGTTTAGGTGTGTTTCTTGTAAACAGCAGAATGTTGGATCCTGTTTTCTTATCCAGTCTCTAAGTCTGTGCCTTTTTATAGGTGAGTTGAGTCCATTAATATTAAGTGATATTAATGACCAGTGGTTGTTGATTCCATTTATTATTTGTGTGTGTGTGTGTAGTAGAGTTTGTGTGTTTCTCTTCTTTGAGTTGTGAAGTTGTGAAGTGGTTGTGAAGGGTCGCTAGATGTCTGGGTTATTGTAGGCAGTGATGGCAATGTTGGATTCCTTGGGTTGAGATTTTCCTTCTATTACTTTCTGCAGGGATGGATTTTTGGCTACGAATTGTTTAAATTTATTTTTATCCTGGAATATTTTGTTTGCTCCGTTGATAGTGAATGATAGCTTGGCTGGGTATAGTAGTCTGGGTTTGCATTCATGGTCTCTTAGTTTCTGCAGTACCTCTATCCAGGATCTTCTGACTTTCATGGTTTCCATAGAGAAGTCCGGTGTAAGCCTGATTGGTTTACCTTTATAAGTCACTTGACCTTTTTCCTTTGCAGCTCTTAATATTCTTTCTTTAATCTGGATGTTTTGTGTTTTGATTATTATATGGTGAGGGGACGTTTTTTTTTGATCCAGTCTATTCGGCATTCTGTATGCTTCTTGAACCTTCATAGGAATATCGTTCTTTAGATTGGGAAAGTTTTCTTCTATAATTTTGTTAAATATTTTTTCTGGGCCTTTGATCTGCAGTTCTTCTCCTTCTTCGATCCCTATTATTCTTAGATTTGGTTTTTTATTGTGTCCCAGATTTCCTGAATGTTTTGTGAAGAGAGTTTGTTGAATTTGCTGTTTTCATTGACCAGAGCATTTATTTTATCTATGGTATCTTCAGAATCTGAGATTCGTTCTTCTATCTTTTGTATTCTATTGGTTATGCTTGATTCTGTAGTCTCCGCTCGTTTACCTAGGTTTTCCATATCCAGCCTGTTCTTGTTTTGTGTTTTCTTCATTGCCTCCATTTCAGTTTTCAATTCTTGAACTGTTTCCTTTACTTGTTTGATTGTTTTTTCTTGATTTCTCAGGGTATCATTCACGGATTTACTTATTTCTTCAAACTTTTTGTTATATTTCTCATCCATGTCTATACTCATTTCTTCAAACTTTTTGTTATACTTCTCGACCAGTTCCTTAAGGGAGTTATTCATATCCTGTTTAAGGGACTTTATTGCTTTCATAATGGCACTTTTTTCCACTTCATCTGGGTTAGAGTGTTCAAATCCTTCTGTTGTAGGGTCGTTGGGATCTGGTGTTTTCATGTTGTTTTCCAGATTGTAGGAGGAGGTCTTGCCTTGGCGTCTGCCCATCTCTTCATTCAAATGCTCTCTATTGGAACTTCTGGTAGCGGGTCAGGTTCCCTTGTTGGGCAGGGAGTTCACTGATAGAATGCCTACCTTTCCTCAGGCAGGCTATTGAAGCACAGGCACTCCCTCTTTCCGGGATGCGCCTACAGAGCAGGCCCAGTGTGCAAGGCAGCTGAGCTGGGGAAATTTTATGGCCCCAGTGTGAGGGGAGAAATATAGAAATTTGTACCTGGATGGAAGCTGGGCTGGCAGGCGGGAGAGCTTAGCAGGGTGGAACCAGCACTGCAGGTTGACCTGGGAGTCTATGGGGTCGGGGAAAGTCCGAGCTCCTCCTCGCCGGGCCCCTGCCACTGGCCTGAGGCAAACTCTCCCCTCCGATGGCCCACTGGCTAGAGGCTGGGATGGCTGGCGGGGGCGCTAGCAGGGTGGAGCCAGCAGGGCAGGCTGATCTGGGAGTCTATGGGGTCCGTGAAAGTCCTAGCTCCTCCTCGCCGGGCCCCTGCCGTGGGCCCGAAGCACACTCACCCCTCCGATGGCCCTCTGGATGGAAGCTGGGATGGCTGGCGGAGGCGCTAGCAGGGTGGAGCCAGCAGAGCAGGCTGACCTGGAAGTCTATGGGGTCGGGGAAAGTCCTAGCTCCTCCTCGCCGGGCCCCTGCCGCTGGCCCGAAGCACACTCACCCCTCTGATGGCCCTCCGGATGGAAGCTGGGATGGCTGGCAGAGGCGCTAGCAGGGTGGAGCCAGCAGAGCAGGCTGCCTCCATGACCTTTTCAAGACTACTCTGTAGTTGAATCACAGCATGTGCTGGAATCTCAGTACTCATGTTCAACTCACAAACCTGAATGAAAGGGTAAAAATGAGAGCAGACTGCACATAAGTGTAACAGTGTGTAACTGCACATAAGTGTAACACATCTAAAAGAGGAAGACAGGTCCTGCTCAGCTATGTTCTCTGCCTCTGATGCTTTGGGAGTCACTGGAATGTTAAGAAAGAATGGGAACTGGGATGTCTTCAGAAGCTTGTTCAGAGCAATGGAGGCCCTGAGCCTGAAATCAAACCCTGAATTCCAGCCTCATTCTCTCCTGACCTCAGAGCAGTTTTCTGTGCTCAGATTATGCTGTGGTAACCTTCACAACGTAAATTATTTATAGATGATGAGAAAGTATGCATCTCTGAAGCAAGAGCACAGACATATATGCACAGAGAAATATAAAACAACAGAGATAATCCTTTATAAAAACAAACATACGTGGGTTGATGGATAGAAGTATATTAACAACTTGTGGTATTAGAAATATCTATTTCCCACCTATGTCATTTATTCTACTTAAAAACAAATTGCCATGCTCATTTACAGTGCACTGTTTACATTGATTCATCCTAGTACACTCTCTCCTTTTTCTCTCACTCCTTTGACCTTCTGGCCCCTCCAAATTTCATGTCTCTTCTTTTCTCTCCTTTCCTGTTTTCCTTCACCAAATCTGCTTCTTTTTCTGCTCATCCAGAAGTGAGATGGCACAGTGACATTGTGTTGTGTAATTCTCCGAGGGACCCCAGAATATTCCATAATGTCGTAGTAGAACAAAATTTCCATTTCCACAGCACAAGCATCCCTTCCCCTCCACTCCCATAACACTTAGTCTCATTTTTGCCTTGGGTAAATGCCACTCATATCATTGGTTATAGGCAACGTATTCTTTTGAATTTAAGATCCATTTCTGCTATTATTAGAACTATTAGCTCTATACTATCTCTTCTGCCCACATGCATTGGTCAAGGTGAAGCATTCCAATCAGACGAAGCAGAGCACCACAATATGGGCTCATGAGGACATCATCTCTCCACTGTGAGTTTCCTGAGCTATCTGTTAACTTCCTGACTCAGAAATTAGAGAAGAGAGAGAAAGGAGTTTTTCTTGAAAAGTAAACAGTTCTCTTTGATGACAGAAATCATATTATAACCTTTAACAGTGAGTAGTGATGTTTCAAACATAGTATTTATTATTCAATATAAGAAATATAATTTTGAAATATTATCATTTGAATCAAGGTATCATATAAACAACACAATAACTAGACCATTGGGCTAAATCACAGCATTGAATGAAAATTTTGTAAAAAACACAAAGTTTTAAATTAGGGGTATATGCTTCTGTGGATGTAGTGTCATACTCAGGGAGACAAACAATGCCACAGAGGCCTCTAGACTCATGTGGTTCTGAGTTGCCTGCATCTTCCAGCATTTACAATCTTCTTTGTCTTCTTCAGGAACTGATACTGACCACTACACAGAATCACTTTGTTCATTGTGATGATCATCTGCATTTTGTTTAGGAAAAAGCACATCCTAAATTTAAGAAACAACTCTAACAGGGCTGTCAAAATCAAGTTTTTGTCACACAAAAACCCTTCAATGGGTTCTAAACACAGAACTAAGAAGAATCTGTTACAAAGAAAGAAATGAAGAAGAAAGGAAAGAAGGAAAGAAGAAAAGAAGAAAGAAAAATAGATGGGTGTGACAGACAACCAGGTATACCATATAGGGAATACGGAGACAGAACAATCACTGGAACTCACTGGACAACCAAACTATCCACTAGTTGAGATCCAGGCTCAGTGATAGAATTGTGTCTATCAAGTGTTGCAGACTATTTGAGAAATGCATCATATGTCAGCACACACACACACACACACACACACACACACACACACGGATAGGAGAGAGGAAGAAACAGTGCAAAACAGGGAGAATGAGAGAAACTGAGGTAGAGATAGGTAGACAGAGAGATAAAGAGAAGCAGGGAGAAACACTATAATAATTAATCACACACATCACAACAGGAAACAGAAATTCGAATAAACATTTAGACATTCAAGAATTACTACACTCTAATCCTGTAGAGAAAATCCTTAATTGTGATATGGAGAGACAGAGTAGACACAGAGAAGTCCAGTCTTCAACACTTTTCTAAGAGGGTTCTTCTATGACCCAGATTTATAAGTGCTCTCAGCGCCCCCTGCTGGTCCCGTGTTCCCCACAGAGGTGTTTTTGTATGAGCTCACAGTAGCATTCACTCACTGTGTCTGTTGCACAATAATACATGGCTGTATCCTCAGATTTCAGACTGCTCATGTCCAGATACAGAGTGTTCTTGGCATTGTCTCTGGAGATTGTGAACCGGCCCTTAACAGCGTTGGTATACCAGGTGTTACCACCATTGTAACTAATGGTTGCGACCCACTCCAAACCCTTCCCGGAAGCCTGGCGAACCCAGTTCATTCCATAACTACTGAAGGTGAATCCAGAGGCTGCACAGGAGAGTTTCAGGGACTTTCCAGGCTGCACTAAGTCTCCCCCAGACTCCAGCAACTGCACTTCACACTGGACTCCTGTAAACACAAAGAATTCTTTTTAGAAAACTGACAAAGAAGACATTTTTTCTCTTTCTTATGTCCACACAACAAACAGAGTCTCATCTTTATGAATTACCTTTTAAAATAGGGACAATAGGTCCTTTTAAAATAGGACCCTCAGCTTCTGCGGCAGGGTCTTCGGTGTTCCAAGGGACCCCTCCCCTCCCCCCACTGCTGCGGGCCCTTTGTCTCCTGAGTCCTGGGAAGACCAGCTAGCCCTGTTGCCCTGCTGAGCAGTTCTTCCCAGAGAGGTGAGTGGGTGCTCACCACTGCCCAGGAAGAGAGCACAGCCCCCCCCCCAGCATCTGCAGCAGGGTCTTTGGTGTTCCAAGGGACCCCTCCCCTCCCCCCACTGCTGCGGGCCCTTTGTCTCCTGAGTCCTGGGAAGACCAGCTAGCCCTGTTGCCCTGCTGAGCAGCTCTTCCCAGAGAGGGCTGAGGAGCTCTATCCAGAGAGTGCTGTGAAGTCCTACCCAGAGAGTGCTGAGGAGTTCTATCCAGAAAGTGCTGAGGAGTTTCATCCAGAGTGGAAGAGATGGGCAGGCGCCAATGCAAGAATTCCTCCAACAACCTGAAAGGCAACATGACACCGCCAGAATCCAGGGAGCTCGAAACTAGAAGAATTGAACACCCTACGCCAGAAGAAATAGAAGAAATTGACTCTAAGCGCTTCTTTATGAAAATAATAGAGGAAATTAAACAAGAGGTGAAAATCTGCCGTAAAGAAATGGAAGATAAGTATAACAAAAAAATTGAGGAAATGAGTAAAGAAATGGAAGAGAAATATACCAAAAAGTTTGAAGAAATGAGTAAATCCGTAAATGAAATTCTGGGAAACCAAGAAAAAACAATCAAACAGGTAATAGAAACAGTTCAAGATTTGAAAACTGAAATGGAGTCAATGAAGAAATCACAAACCGAGGGCCGGCTGGCTATGGAAAATCTGGGTAAACGAACAGAGACTTCAGAAACAAGCTTAACCAATAGAATACAAGAGAGAAGAAAGAATCTCAGACTCTGAGGACACCATAGAGAAATTAAACACTCTGTCCAAAGAAAACAGCAAATCCAACAAATACTCATCACAAAACATTCAGGAACTGTGGGACACAATAAAAAAACCAAATCTAAGAATAATAGGAGTAGAAGAAGGAGAAGAATTGCATTTCAAGGGTCCAGAAAATATACTCAACAAAATTATAGAAGAAAACTTTCCCATCCTAAAGAACAATATTCCTATGAAGGTTCAAGAAGCATACAGAACACCGAATAGACTGGATCAGAAAAAAAATCCCCTCGTCATATAGTAATCAAAACACAAAGCATTCAGACTAAAGAAAGGATATTGAAAGCTGCAAAGGAAAAAGGTCAAGTAACTTATAAAGGTAAACCTATCAGACTTACACCAGACTTCTCTATGGAAACCATGAAAGCCAGAAGGTCCTGGACAGAGGTACTGCAGAAAATAAGAGACAATGGATGCAAACCCAGACTACTTTACCCAGCCAAGCTATTGTTCACTATCAACGGAGAAAACAAAATATTCCAGGATAAAAACAAATTTAAACAATACGTAGCTACTAATCCAGCCTTACAGAGAATACTAGAAGGAAAATCACAACCCAAGGAATCCAACATTCCCAATACTGCCTACATTAACTCAGACATTTAGCGACCCTCCACAAGCACAAATCAAAGAAGGAAAACACATACACGCTACTACCCAAAAAAATGACCGGAGTCATCGATCACTGGTCATTAATATCACTTAATATCAATGGTCTCAACTCACCTATAAAGAGGCACAGACTTAGAGATTGGATACGAAAACAGAATCCAACATTCTGCTGTCTACAAGAAACACACCTCAACCACAAAGACAGACACCTACTCAGAGTAAAGGGTTGGGAAAAGGTTTTCCAAGCAAATGGACCTAAAACAAGCGGGTGTGGCCATTCTAATATCTAACAAAATCGACTTCAAACTAAAATCAATCAGAAGAGATGGAGATGGACATTTCATACTCATAACAGGAACAATTCATCAGGAAGAAGTCTCAATCTTGAATATCTATGCCCCTAATATAAAGGCACCCACATATGTAAAAGAAACTCTTCTAGAACTCAAGGCAGTCATCAAACCACACACACTAGTAGTAGGAGACTTCAACACTCCTCTCTCACCAATGGACAGGTCAATCAGACAGAAACCTAACAGAGAAATAAGAGATTTACTGGAGGTACTGAATCAAATGGACTTAACAGACATCTATAGAACACTCCACCCAAATAGGAAAGAGTATACCTTCTTCTCTGCAGCTCATGGAACCTTCTCGAAAATTGACCACATACTTGGTAACAAAGCAAACTTCCACAGATACAAAAAAATATTAGTGACCACCTGTGTCTTGTCAGATCACCATGGATTAAAATTAGAATTCAACAACAATGGTACCCCCATGAAGCCAACAAACTCATGGAAGTTGAACAGTCAACTACTAAATCACCCCTGGGTCAAGGAAGAAATAAAGAAAGAAATTAAAGTCTTCCTTGAATATAATGAAAACAAAGACACAACGTATTCAAACCTATGGGACACAATGAAAGCAGTGCTAAGAGGAAAGTTCATAGCACTAAGTGCCCACCTAAAGAAAACAGAGAAAGCACACATTGGAGACTTAACAACACACTTGAAAGCTCTAGAAAAAAAGAAGCTGATTTACCCAGGAGGAGTAGAAGACTGGAAATAATCAAACTGAGGGCTGAAATCAACAAAATAGAAACACAGAAAACAATTCAAAGAATCGATGAAGCAAAAAGCTGGTTCTTGGAGAAAATTAACAAGATTGACAAACCCCTATCCAAACTAATCAAACGGCAGAGAGAGAACTTGCAAATTAATAGGATCAGAAATGAAAAGGGGGACATAACCACAGACACAGAGGAAATACAGAGAATCATTAGATCTTACTACGAAAGTTTATATGCCACAAAGTTGGAAAATGTAAAAGAAATGGACATTTTTTTTAGATAAGTACCATATACCAAAGTTGAACCAAGACCAGGTGAACAATCTAAATAGACCTGTTAGTCGTGAAGAACTAGAAGCTGTTATCAAAAATCTCCCTACCAAAAAAAGCCCAGGACCAGATGGTTTCAATGCAGAATTCTACCAGAACTTCCAGGAAGAGCTAATACCTATACTCCTTAATGTATTCCACAATATAGAAAAAGAAAAGTCACTGCCAAACTCCTTTTATGAAGCTACAGTCACCCTAATACCAAAACCACACAAAGACACAACCAAGAAAGAGAATTACAGGCCAATCTCACTCATGAACATCGACGCGAAAATTCTCAATAAAATACTGGCAAACCGAATCCAAGAACACATTAGAAAAATCATCCATTATGATCAAGTAGGCTTCATCCCAGAGATGCAGGGATGGTTCAACATACGCAAATCTATCAATGTAATCCATCATATAAATAAACGGAAAGAAAAAAATCATATGATCATTTCATTGGATGCTGAAAAAGCGTTTGACAAAATTCAACACCCTTTTATGATAAAGGTGTTGGAGAGACTGGGGATACAAGGATTATACCTAAATATAATAAAGGCAATATACAGCAAGCCGACAGCTAACATCAAATTGAATGGAGAGAAACTCAAAGCCTTTCCACTAAAATCAGGAACACGACAAGGCTGTCCACTCTCTCCATACCTCTTCAATATAGTGCTTGAAGTTCTAGCAATAGCAATAAGACAACATAAGGGGATCAAGGGGATTCGAATTGGAAAGGATGAAGTGAAACTTTCGTTATTTGCAGACGATATGATAGTGTACATAAGCGATAACAAAAACTCTACCAAAGAACTCCTACAGCTGATAAACACCTTTAGTAACGTGGCAGGATACAAGATCAACTCCAAAAAATCAGTGGCACTCCTATACACAAAGGATAAAGAAACGGAGAGGGAAATCAGAGAAACATCACCTTTCACGATAGCCACAAACACCATAAAATATCTTGGGGTTACTCTAAACAAGGATGTGAAAGACCTATTTGACAAGAACTTTAAGCCTTTGAAAAGAGAAATTGAGGAGGATACCAGAAAATGGAAAGACCTCCCCTGCTCTTGGATTGGGAGAATCAACATAGTAAAAATGGCAATTCTACCAAAAGCAATCTACAGATTCAATGCAATCCCCATCAAAATCCCATCAAACTTCTTCACAGACCTTGAGAGAACAATAATTAAGTTTATATGGAAAAACAAAAAACCCAGGATAGCCAAAACAATCTTATACAATAAAGGAACTTCTGGAGGCATTACTATCCCTGACTTCAAACTCTATTACAGAGCTACAGTATTGAAAACAGCTTGGTATTGGCATAAGAACAGAGAAGTCGACCTATGGAATCGAATAGAAGACCCAGATACTAACCCTCAAACCTACGAACACCTAATTTTTGACAAGGGAGCTAAAGGTATACAATGGAAGAAGGAAAGCATCTTTAACAAATGGTGCTGGCATAACTGGATGTCAACCTGTAGAAGAATGAAAATAGATCCATATCTATCACCTTGCACAAAACTCAAGTCCAAATGGATTAAAGACATCAACATCAATCTGTCCACTTTGAACCTGATAGAAGAGAAAGTGGGAAGTAGTCTACAAGATATAGGCACAGGAGGCCACTTCCTAAGTAGGACCCCAGCAGCACAGACAATAAGAGAAACAATGAATAAATGGGACCTGCTGAAACTGAGAAGCTTCTGTAAAGCAAAGGACACTGTCAGTAAGACAAAAAGGCTGCCTTCTGACTGGGAGAAGATCTTCACCAACCCCTCATCAGACAAAGGTCTGATCTCCAGAATATACAAAGAACTCAAGAAACTAGACACTAAAACTCTAATTAACCCAATTAAAATATGGGGTACTGATCTGAGCAGAGAATTCACAACAGATGAACTTCGAATGGCCAGAAGACACTTAAGGTCATGCTCAACCTCCTTAGCGATCAGGGAAATGCAAATCAAAACCACTTTGAGATACCATCTTACACCTGTCAGAATAGCTAAAGTTAAAAACACCAATGATAACCTATGCTGGAGGGGATGTGGAATGAGGGGAACACTCATCCATTGTTGGTGGGAATGCAAACTTGTGCAGCCACTTTGGAAATCAGTGTGGAGGTTTCTCAGGAAACTGGGAGTCAACCTCCCTCAGGACCCAGCAATTCCTCTCTTGGGAATATACCCTAGAGATGCCCAAACATACTACAAAAGCGTTTGTTCAACTATGTTCATAGCAGCACTATTTGTAATAGCCAGAACCTGGAAACAGCCTAGGTGCCCCTCAATAGAAGAATGGTTAAAAAAGGTGTGGAACATATACACATTAGAGTTTTACTCAGCGGTAAAAAATAATGACATCTTGAATTTTGCATGCAAATGGATGGACATAGAAAATGCTTTACTGAGTGAGGTAAGCCAGACCCAAAAAGAGGAACACGGTATGTATTCACTCATAAGTGGATTCTAACCATAATTAAAGGTCTTTGAGCCTATTATTCGTGATCCTAGAGAAGCTAAATAAGAAGACGAACCTGATGAAGATTATTTACCTATCCGCCAGGAGGTAGGAAATAGTCAAGAGTCCCAGGTAACCTTGGGTGCATGGGGGGGGGTGGGAGGGTTGATGGAAGGGGAGAGGGTTAGAGAGAAGGGAGTAGGGGAGGAATGGAGAAAGCTCGGTTGACCGGGATGGGGGGAAGGGAGGACGGATGAATGTGGGATCAGGGAAGAATATATTTCAACTAAGGGAGTCATATTAGAGTTTACAGGAAACTTGATTATATATGGGATCCCAGGTCCAAGGAGAGATCCCCAGATTGTTCTCTGGACAGAGGAGGGGTTGCCTGAACCGGCCTTGGCCCGTGACCATACTGATGAATATTTTGCTTATCACCATAGATCCCTCATCTGGCGTTGGATGACGATACAGATGGAGGCCCGCGTTGGAGCACCGAACTGAGCCCCCCAAGATCCAAACGAGGAGCAAAAGGAGGAAGAAAATGATGAAGGACTGCGAGGGATACTATCACCCACTGATATAAGGGGTCGGATCTAATGAGAGTTTACCAAGGCCAGATGGACCGTGACTGAACGAGCATGTGATCCAACCAGATTCTCTGAATGTGGCCGGATTTTCTGAATGTGACTGGCCTGCAGTCTTTCTGAGAAGCCATTGACACTGGGACTGGTTTCCTCTGCATATACTGGATTTTTGGGATCCAGTCTGTTTGGATGCTCACCTTCCTGGACCTGGAGTGAGGGGGGAGGAACTTGGACTTCCCACAGGGCAGGAGACCCTGACTTCCCTAGGGGACAAAGAGGGAGGAGGAGAGGGAGGGGGGGAGTGGGAGGGCGTTGGGAGGAGGGGCGTAAATGGAAACTTTTTATAATTTAATAAAATTACAAAAAAAAAATAAAATAGGGACAAAGAAAACCAGTATGAGCCTTAAGTCCATGATGAATGAATGACCTTCCTTTAAAGCTGAACCCTGACTGGGAGGATTTGGGAATCCAGGGCTGGTCTCCTCTGCCAGAGCTGCAGGGTCAGGGCAAGGCTGGTATTTATGGGCACAAAGAAGCCTTATTTGCATATCTTCCTGCCATAACAGGCTCTCTAGTTGGACCCTGGCAGCAGGCAGTACTCAGAGCAGATATAAGACATCATACACACTGATGACAGTTATAGAAATTTAAACATTAATGTAGCTCTGAGTACACTTTTTCCTTGTTAGGGATTCACCACACTTTATTTAGTTCTCTTTCCACCATATGCACAGGGAATGCTGTTTCCTCACTGTCATGTCTCTGTAGGGTCAATGTGAAATTGAAAAGCTCCACACACAGTTGTGTTCCTAGATATTATCTCTGTCTGTCCCTCAGTCTCTGCTGGACATGGCTTCTTCATTAGGTGGATCTTGGATAGGGTCAGACTTGCCTCTGGGCAGAACTCCTTCCCTATGACAGGAACACTTGAGAGTTTTCTGAATTGTACTCACTTGTGAGAGATGCTGTTCTATGGCCCCAGGAAGTTTGCAAATGAGATGTTTCTTGTTGTCTGTCTTCTTCTCAGTGATTGCTGTGGAGACATATTTATATTTGCAGCACTCAACTGTTTGCATTATGATGTTCTCCTTAATTTCACTTTTTACTCCCCACTCTGCCTTTCCCACCTCAATACCAGGGAACACATGGCTGTCTTCATGCTGTCTTAGATCAGTATTTATCTCTGCATATATACATAGTCAGCATAATGTGGACATGGAAAAATTATTATACCAAAGCACAAAATTTTGGCATCAATTTTGTATTTTCAGAAAACTTTGTTTGTATTTTTCCAAATTTTCATGCTTTCTACCCACTCAGACACTTTCTGTCAATACACCCAAATTTTCCTTTCAAATCTTCTGTATTACCCTTTTCTTTGTCCCTCTTCTTCTGTCTTGACTTCCATTCTTGTTCCAAGCCAACAAAACAGAAGCCAAAACAACACATACACAGAGTCTCAAACACAGAGTCTCGATTCTCTATAAGGCAGAAACTGTCCTTCCCAATCTTCAGTATATTGTATCTGTACGTATCTTCATAGTACTCAGTACAGCATAGATACTGAGAGCAATAACACTTAAATAGGAACCCCTGATACTTAGAAGCTTGTAAAGCAAAGGACGCAGTCAATTAGACAAAAAGGCAGCCTACTGAATTGAAAAGATCTTCACCAACCCCACATCAGACAAAGGACTGGTCTAGAAAACATATAAAGAAAACAAAAAATTAGACATGAAAACTAAAATAACCAATTAAAATGTTGTACTTTATTCAACAGAGAATTTTCAATGGAAGAATCTCAAGTGACCAAAAGATACTTAAGGGAATGTTCAACATTACCCATCAGGGAAATGCAAATCAAAACAATTCTAATATACCATCTCACACCTGTTAGAATGGCTAAGATAAAAAACAATAATGATAGCTTATGCTGGAGAGATGTTGACTAAAGGGAACACTCATCTATTGCTAGTGTGAATGCAAACTCACACAACCACTTTGGAATTCACTATGGTAGTTTCTTAGAAAATTGTGAATTAGCCTACCTTAGGATCCAACAACACCACTCTTGGGCATATACCCAAAAGATGCTCAATCATGCTACAAAAACATTTGTTTAACTATGTTTATAGCAGCATAATTTTAATAGCCAGAACCTGGAAACAGCCTAGTTGTCCCTCAACCAAATAAAGGATAAAGATAATGTGGCACATTTACACATTAGAGTACTACTCAGTAAAAATCAATGACATCTTGAAATTTGCATGCAAATGGACTGAATTAGAAAATACTATCCTGGGTGAGGTAACCCAGACCCATAAAGATGAATATAGTATATGCTCACTTGTAAGTGAATACTAGCTATAAATAAAGGAATTGAGCCTATAGTTCATGATCCTAGAAAAACCAAGTAATGAGCTGAACACAAATAAAAACATATATAGACTCACCTCGAAATTGGAAACAGACAAGATCACCTGACAAAATTGAGAGTGGGGAAAGAAGCGAGAGTAAGGGGAAAATGAGGGGAGAAAAGTATTGTTGAGGAGAACTTTTGTGAGTGGGACAGTCGAGATGGATGAAGGAGAGATATGAAAGCAAGGAAAGAGATATCTTGATTGAGTTAGACATTATCAGTGTAGCAGAAACCTGGATCTAGGGAAATTCCCAGGAATCCACATGATGACCATGCCTAAGACCCTAAGCAATTGAGGAGAGGGGGCCAGATCTTGACTTGCCCTCTAGTCAGACTGATGATTATCGTAAATATCACTATAGAACAACCTTCCAACAACTGTTGTAAACAGAGGCTGAGACCCACAGGGGAGCACTGGACTGAGCTCCCAAAGTCCAGTTGAAGAGTGGAAGGAATGAGAATATGAGAAAGGTGTCAAGCCCATGATGGATTCACTCACTGATACAGTTTACCTAACCTAATGGGAGCTCAGCAACTCCAGCCAGACTGGGAAGGGACAAGCATAGGACCAAACTAATTCCTCTGAATGTGGTTGACAATTACATGGCTGGGCCAGACTGTTGGGCCACTGGCAGTGGCACCAGGATTTACACCTATTGCTTGTACTGGCTTTTTAAGATCCTATTCTCTTTGTATGTATACCTTGCTCAGCCTAGATACAGTAGGGAGGGCCTCGGACCTTCCACGGGGCAGTGTGGCTTACCCTCTCTGAGTATTAGATGGGGGTGGGTTGAGATTGTGTGTGGAGGGAAAGTTAGGAGGAGAGGGAGTAGGAACTTGGATTGGTATTTTATTTAAAACATCGAATAAATTTTAAAAAAAGATTTCAAGTATCATTCAATTTTTTCCAAGCCTCAAAGAACACGGATGAAGAGGAGGTGAAAAGAATCTAAGGAGAGGAGCAGAGGGAGGGGTGCTGAGAAATTTTGTCTTCTGGACATGTCATGGATCTC
This sequence comes from Myodes glareolus, assembly GCF_982192425.1. NCBI lineage: Eukaryota > Metazoa > Chordata > Mammalia > Rodentia > Cricetidae > Myodes > Myodes glareolus. The sequence continues at coordinate 13,286,415 of NC_142036.1, read as the reverse complement.
ACAATTATGGACTCATAGTGGCTGCTGCTGTCTGTATAAGCCCAACTAGGGCCAAACCAGCCAAACCCTGGTATAGATAGGGCTGATAATTCCTTGTCCCTACTTCTTACTGAGGAGTATTTGGAAATGTATTCTTCTGTACAAGACATTGAGTCACGGTTTTTTGAAGGTATGGTCACAGGTATGTTTCCTATGTTGCAGCGCTTGGGTTCACACATGCAGACATGGGCAGCACTAACTGTGCTTTAAAAGGTATAAGGTCACATGTAGGGATCCTATAGAATAAAGACAATTAGTAAAAATTTCATATCTGAGATTTAAAACAATAATTCAGAAAGGAAAGTTAAGGAACACTGATAAATATCAAATAACTTGGTAGGCAACTTTATCTGGGACCATCTTACATTCCAACTAAGAACTGGTGGGGTCCTTCACTTATTTCTAAAAAAAAATCTATTTGTAGATAATCCTATACATGAATTGTAAAATATTTTTTCATATTAGTTTAGTTGTTATTATACTCTAAGGTGACATTATCCCATCGTCAATCAAATTAGGGGAAAACCATAGCCTTCCTGCTGTACCCTTTCAAGGTTCATGCTGCAATAACAGTTAATTCCAGTGTTAGAGTAAATGTATATGTCTTCTAGGTTTCCCTTTTTCTTTAAAATTATCTAGAACGAAACAGAAGACATACTAAAGAGAAGAGAATTTCATTGGCATCTCTATAAACAAGTGTTATGCCTCATCTACTCCAGAGGGAAAACTTTGCCTGTGCCTATTTGTTAAATAATTTATTTACCATAATGTGAACATGTGAAGTCTTTTAATTCATATAGGTAGACACTCCATAAAAAGTTCTGGGTATTCTCTATCAGAGGTAAAATCCTTGGGGTTAGAATAGAGGTATGGGTTCTGATATATTTTAGGCACAACAAACTCTGTTGTCTTTGGACCATTAGACCAGGATTTTTATTAACACTTATAACTTATATTCACTCATTATTGTTGTCTATGTTAGCTATGTGACTTGGTATCTTTTTCAGTGTGGATGTCACATCTTGTTTGGTCTATGGCTAGATCAGGACTGCAGACTCTCTCCTCTTCCCAGAATTCTCCTGTTCTCATTTACCTGCCTCTACTTCCTGTCTGGTTGTCTCACCTGCCTATCTACTGGCCAATCAGTGTTCATCTAAAATATAATTGACAGAATACAGACCATTGTCACACACCACTTTCCACTCTTTCTTTTTTAAAAGAAAAACTCTGAATCTACCCTTTGTTTAAATATCCTTTGTTTAGCTTTTCTTCTGACCATCAGCCATAACAACTATAACCAACATTCTAAACAAAGGAAAATATCCATAGTCCATTTTGGGGGAATGTGGGCATAGTTTTTCAGGCTACTTCCTTGATAAAACCTGATATTTCTTAACTCAGAATAAATCCATGGCTTCTCATTTTCTGTGGAAACAAAACCAAAACCTCTTCTCCAAAGTAACATATCTTTTGGCTTCAATTTTGAAGTCAAGGTATTTTCAAAATACCTATCTTGGATTAATTCAGCAGCATTTATAAACAAGTATCTTTTAGCAACTGTTGTTTCTCAATCAGCATTCAAATAATTCAAAGAGAACATAATAACATAGAGTATCCAGATTCTCTATGTGTTTTCCATCTTTATGTGGCTTTATTTTAAACTCTATTTCTTTTATTTTTAATTTTTGAGACAGTGTTTCTGTGTATCTTTTTCCTAGAACTCACTCTGTAGACCAGTCTGTTCTTGAACTTACAGAGATCTGCCTGTCTCTGCCTCCAAAACTACTGGGATTTAAGGTGTATGCCACCACACCTTGAACTCACAGAGGTCTGTTTGCCTCTGTCTTCCAAGTGTTGGGATTAAAGGTGTGTGCCATCACACCTAACTACTCTCTTTCTTTTTAATTTTAAGGGCTTTAACCTTTTTCCTTTTCTCTATCACACCTGTATATAATTTTAAATATATTGTAAACCATTTAGAGGATTTTTTGGTTTTGAATCTATCTTTACTGGAAATCTCTCTTTTTCTGATCACATGAGTCTTTAATTTTATCAACATGGAGAGGATTAAAGCCATGACTGTGGCTTTGATGGCTGGATCCACCTCATTTTTTAGCTTTATTAGACTTCAGCCTCATGTTAGAGGTACCAGCTGTTATGTTTATTGCCACAACTCTATGGCGTTTCAAGTTCCTGCCACCAAGCAAGCTGCAGCAGTCTGCTCACAAACTATGCACAAATGCTCTGTAGCCCGACCTCCTGCCTTAAAGACTTAGTTTGTGCTGGCAGGATGGCCCAGAAAGCCAGCATTTTAAAATGGTATGGCTTTTTTTCCAAGAGCTGAAAGGTTTTACAGCTAAAGCTGAGTCAGGAAGCCTCTCTTAAATGAGATGCATTTGCCTCTAGCAAACAGAGCCCACCAGTGAAAATGCTGCATCAATAAGCTGTACTTAACTCTATTCTTTTTTGTCTAGATTTACTTCCCAAGCTCTCCCAGGTTTTATGTGGATGCAGTTGCCTACGTGGGCTCCATTTATTGTACTTGGCCCATTATCTCAGACTTCTTATTAACTATTATTCTTTTCTGTGTTAGCCAGGTGGCTTGGTACCTTTTTTGGTATGGCATTCACATCTTGCTTGTTCTATGACTGGATCAGGACTGCAGACTCTGTCCTCTTTCCAGAATTCTCTGGTTCTCATTGACCTGCCTCTAATTCCTCTCTGGTTATCCCACCTGTTCTTCCTGTTTTGGCTACTAGCCAATCAGCATTTATTTGAAATATAATTAACAGAATACAGACCATTGTCCCACATCAAAACTCATTAAAAATGTTACTCTGTTCATCCATTTTAGGAGCATCCATATAGGTTGATCCTCAAACTACCCTGGAAATTATGACAGTGGAATCTTTAGGTTCAACATTTTGTACAGTCATTTAATTCATGGTTATGGGTTCTGCTGTCAGGATTCTAAGAATGTAGTCAATGTGGTCTCCAAAACTTTGTCACCCACTATTGGTGTTAATGCCTGAATTTCAGGAGAAGCCTCAGTCTCAGGCAAAAAGATTTTCATTTATTTTTTAAACCTTCCCCAAGCATATGTTCCATTAACATGGAGCCCACAGGCAAAGAGGCTTCTCTAAAGAACACATCTCTACGTCACACATGAGAAACCAGGCTCTTCCAGTCAGAAACAACAGAGAATACAGGAAATAATTCTGGGAGCCTTTATAGGCAATAAAAACACCAACAAAAGCACAAGCCATGAAAATCATAGAACTCAGTTGTTCATGGGAAGAGCTGAAGAGAGATAAACCAGGGAATGGAGCTGATGTCTGCAACAATGCGCATCCCATTTGTGGCTTAGAATTTTGTGGTCTGACTTTCACAATTATTCCTATAGAGGAGTCATTAAGCTTGGACTTTGAGGTACAAGCTAATTTTTACAAAAATGGAAATGTTCAAAAATAGAATCTTGCAACAATTATAACAACTGTGCTTTTTTATATAAGGTCCTATTAGTTCAGAAGTAGGAAACTGTGGATGCTTTGTTCTCTAAGCTCACATTGGAAATTAACATCAATTCACAAATTTGTGGTTTATCTGTCACATGTTTAAAAATAAAGAGGATAAATTAAATATTATTCAAAATTCCTAAGCTGTCTTGCAAAATTTACTGCCAACAAGTGTCATTATTTCAGACTCCTGATATATATATATATATATATATATATATATATATATATAGTCCATATATATATATATCGAATATATAAAATTAATGTGCTCATTTGTCTGACAAGAAGCACTTAGACATCTTACAAAAGTGTGGGGGAACACAGATGTTTAGTGTATAATTAAAAAGGCAAGATTAATAGGCAATGGTACTTAATGGGTACTCTAGACAATTTCATGTGTAAAAGTAGATACCAAAGGCTGCAACTCAACATGAGTCTAAATGCAACATATTCCAGAACTTCCTAATTTTTGAAGTGACTACAACTCTTTCTGGGAGTACCTTTTCATCCTCACCTCCCATGCTGGTCTAAGTAGAGTGGTTTCTGTCCAAGATCACACTGGAGCTCTCTTACTGTTTCTCTGGCACGGTAACCCATGTCCAAAGTTTGCAGACTGTTCAGTTTTATGATAATGCAACTCTTGGAGGTGTAGTGATATTTTGTTTGTTATCTACAAAATAAAACTTCCTGAAGATCAGAGTGCAGAGCTAAGTCACTAGATATCTGTAGACCTGGCAATGGTGTCACAAACATTTAATCTCAGTGCTGGGAAGAGAGAAGTAACAAATCTTAGTGAGTGCAATGCTACCCTGGGCTACCAGAGATTGAATCTGTGCAAAAGAGAAACAGAGCTCAAACAAAGGTGATCCTAGGTTCTGGGATCATATGCTTTTAATCCCAGCATTAGGGAGGCAGAGACATAAATAACATGGATGGGCAAAGCGAAGAATAAAAGACAGTAGGAGACAAAATCACACATGCAATCTGAGGATTTGGTCTGAGAAACAGTCTGAGGTTTTGGAGATACAGCATTCAGTCAGAGGATTTGTAGAGGCAGGATCTTCCCCCATTTGGTCTGAGCATTGGAAGAGGTAAAAGCCCCCTAGTGGCTGAATTCTCTACTTTTCTAATCCTTCAGTTTTTGACCCTGATAGCTGACTCAGGATTTTTATCATTAAGAACATTTAGAATTTGTGCAACAGCAGGTGTCCCTGTTGATGTTGACTTGGGATTTGAGAGAAGAATTATAAATTGTGCTTCCACCACTCCATATTCTTCACATCCACTTCAGACACTTTCCTGGAGGATGGCCGACCCAGCCTACACCATGGCCATTTAATGAGAATCCAGAGATAGTGTACGTGAGGGACAGGGTCTGTGAGGGCTGTACTAGACCAGGTTCTTACTCCCTCAGATACCCTTTGGACAGGGCACCTGGGGACAAATATGATCATCATGATGCATGCATCCCATAGATGGTATGCCCGGGTCTCTTTCCTGAAACCCTGAAACACTCACAGCTTGGAAAGGTCACCAGGCAGAGGAGCAGCACCAGGACAACCATGTCCTCCTGGAATCTTTAGTGAGAAGGAGATGGGGCCTCTCATGCCTGGGCTTTTGTCTGAACAGGAGGGCTGCTGTGCATTGAGGGAGGTTTCTGAGTGGATAAAGGGAGACACAGGGCAAGGTTTATACTTTTCCTTCGGGTTTCTGAGAATTGACCCTGTGCTTCTTAGAGGAACTGGTGATAAAAAAGTAACATTTTTCTTAAACTGTCTGGATTTTCACTTGCATATAATTAGGATATTCTATGATTCACACTGTGCAGACCTTGCTTGCAAAGCATAACTCACTCCACATTCATGCTGTACAGATAACAGAGTATGTCACATCCTCTGTGCATATACATGTAAATTCCAGCAGAGTGTTTAGAATGGAATTTAGTCATAAGATGCACTTCAGCCTCTTCCTGATGAGAAATCAGGATTAAGGAGATACTTAAAATCCTTCCTCTTATCATTTAAGTTAATTTTATTATTATCACTCATGTAGAATATCCAACTTGGGAGGACACAACTGATAAACAATTAATTCACTTGGTTTTAACTTTTTATCTGAGAGTAGATTTTAAGAATTAATTTTCATCCACATAAGAGGTCTCAGAGTATTCACTGACCCACTCAGGGACAGCACACCTGGATATTTCCTAGTTCCTGTCTTCTGCTTGTCTGTGCCTCTGTCACTATGTTATTTTATATTTTCTTCCTTGTCTCTTTACCACTTGAAGCACATTGCAAACACAGGATCCAAAATATGATTATTGCTTTGGTGAGGGATGGAGGGTCAGCTCTTCATGACACCTTGTAAAAAGAAGTTGCATTGGACCAGTCTTTAGGGTTATGTTACCTGAAGCAATAAAAGACAGAGATCCCTAAGTGATGACAAGAAATGGAGAGCAGGACATGCTTGAACAATGGGAACTGTTTGTCCTGTGGTGAGGATCACCATAGAGAAAAGGGATTCAGGGCTTTTCTCCATGCCTTGGTAATGTAAATCATCATGGATTGGCAGAGCATAGCTCAAAACAATCTATTCTATAAATCCCAGAGAATATCCACCAATTCATTCACATTGGATACCCCACATGTTGTGTCCCTTATTCCTCTGAGCATAATCTGTATGTGAGTAGCAGTGTGGGAGACAGGTCTTAGCACTGGGGAGCTGCCATCATGTGTGAGCTCTGATGGTCACCCACCCCTGTAAGTGTTTTGTCCCCTTTTTTCAGAATGCACTGTTGGTTCAAAGACCATTTTCAGACATTATGCTCAGTGTGTCTCAGTTTTGGTTTCTCTGATTTTTCACTGTGCTTTTTGGATCTTGCAAAAGATCACAAGAATAACTGCATATTCTTCATACCAGTTTGGAGAACTAGTAAGGGACCCCTGACTCAAGAATTTTTTCTTTTGTTACATCAGACAGCATTTGTGTCCACATTTTGTTGTTTCATGCTTCTATGGCTTCTATTCTCCATGATACTCTCCAGGAGGAATCACCAAGAAAAAGTGTTCAGTGGGAATGCCTTTAGGGTAAAGCTGCACATTGCTTACAATTATCTTCTACTTGAGAGCTGTCAATCTTTCTTTGGATACTCAAAGCTTCTACAACTTCTTCCTCTCCTTTCTGTGATGAAATGAAGGTAACAAGGCTTCTCTCTCTTCTACTCTCTATTTCTCTCTATCTCTCTCTCTTTCCTTATTCATTCCATCCTTCCTTTTTAATTTTTTTTGTTACCAAGGGACACATATCTATACAACATATGATTTGCTTTTGAGATGACTCAAACCCTGCAGCAAAGACATGAATAATGTATATCATATTTTTTAAAAATTTTATTTTAATGATGAGATTAAGGACCCAATTCTGCAATTCCTATATCGAGACTACACAGCCCATCCTCATGGGAACAGATATGAAGTGAAGATGTGTAAAAGAGAACTCCTAAGGGAAAGAATGAATATATATTAAAAAGAAAATTCCTTGTGCTGGTGAATTCAATGGTCTGTGTTTGGTTGGAAGTGTCACCTTAGTCACCTGGCACACTTTTATCCAAAGAGTCTGGCATGTTTGGATCCAGGCATCAGTACCTCTGGAACCCATATATTCAAGGAGTCTGTGATGTTTGGTTGGAGGCTTCACTCCAAATCCTGGCATCCATTCTGAAATGTTTGGGTGGAAATTTCCACTCTAAACCCCTCCCCTGGGAGTTGCCACAGACCAGACTCCACATCTAAGAATCCTGACAAATGGGGACCCTTCTCCAGAGAGGGTTAAGACCACTCCCACAGGCTATTTAAACTGCTCCCAGAGAACGAACACATGATCCTTCTGATTCTCCTATTTTCTCTCCACGGTCTCCTGGTCATCTTTCCCTGGGGACCTGCAAGGCTTTTGGGAGCTCTGGCATTCTTTTTTTTCTTTTTTTCTTTTTTATTAATTTATAAAAGTTCCCACTTCCGCCCCTCCTCCCAATACCCTCCCACTTCCCCAACTCCCTCTCCTCCTCCCTCTCCAGCCCTAAGAGCAGTCAGGGTTTCCTGCCCTGTGGGAAGTTTAAGTTAATCCCCCCTCCCTCCAGGTCTAGGAAGGTGAGCATCCAAACAGACTAGGATTCCAAAAATCCAGTACACGCAGAGGAAACAAGTCCCAGTACCATTATCAATGGCTTCTCAGACAGTCCCCATGCCAGCCACATTCAGAGAATCCCGCCACATTCAGAGGATCCGGTTTGATCACATGCTCATTCAGTCCCAGTCCAGCTGGCCTTGGTGAACTCTCATTAGATCAGTCCCCTTGTATCAGTGAGTGAACGCACTCCTCACGGTCCTGCCTTCCTTGTTCATGTTCTCCCTTCTTTTGCTCCTCATTTGGACCTTGGGGGCTCAGTCCAGAGCTCCAATGTGAGTCTCTGTCTCAATTTCCATCTATCATCGGGTGAAGGTTCCCTCTGATCCTGCCTTCCTTGCTCACATTCTCCCTCCATCTGCTTCTCATTTGGACCTAGGGAGTTAAGTCCAGTGTTCCAATGTGGGTCTCTTTCTCTATCTCAATCCATCATCAGATGAAGGTTCTATGGTGATATGCAAAATATTCATCAGTATGGTTATGGGCCAAGGCCAGTTCAGGCACCCTCTCCTCTGCTGGCCAGGGAACAATCTGGGGATCTCTCCTTGGACTTGGGAACCCCTCTAGAATCAAGTCTCTTGTAAATCCTAAAATGGCACACTTAGTTGAGATATACACTTCCCTGCTCCCATATCCATCCTTCTTCCCTCCCCCCTTCTTCCCTCCCCACCATTCCAATCCCCCAAGCTTTCTCCAATCCTCCCCTACTCCCTTCTCTCTAACCCTCTCCCCTTCTGTCCAAACCCCCCCACCTCCTCGTGCATCCAAGGTTGCCTGGCACTCTTGTCTACATCCAATATCCAGGAGGATAATTACATAACTTTCTTCAGGTTCACCTTCTTATTTAGCTTCTCTAGGATCACGAATAATAGGCTCAAAGACCTTCAATTATGGCTAGAATCCACTTATGAGTGAGTACATACCGTGTTCCTCTTTTTGGGTCTGGGTTACCTCACTCAGTAAAGCGTTTTCTATTTCAACCCATTTGCATGCAAAATTCAAGATGTCATTGGTTTTTACCGCTGAGTAAAACTCTAATGTGTATATGTTCCACACCTTCTTTAACCGTTCTTATATTGAGGGGCACCTAGGTTGTTTTCAGGTTCTGGCTATTACAAATAGTGCAGCTATGAACATAGTTGAATAAATACTTTTGTAGTATGATAGGGCATGTCTTGGGTATATTCCCAAGAGTGGAATTGCTGGGTCCTGAGGGAGGTTGACTCCAGTTTCCTGAGAAACCGCCACACTGATTTCCACAGTGGCTGCGCAAGTTTGCATTCCCACCAACACTGGATGAGTGTTCCCTTCACCCCACATCCACTCCAGCATAGGCTATCATTGGTGTTTTTGAATTTAGCTAATCTGACCTGTGTAAAATGGTATCTCATAGTTGTTTTGATTTGCATTTCCCTGATCGCTAAGGATGTTGAGCATGACCTTAAGTGTCTTTTGGCTATTGGAAGTTCTGTTGAGAATTCTCTGCTCAGATCAGTACCCCATTTTTTAATTGGATTAATTAGAGTTTTAATGTCAAGTTTCTTGAGTTCTTTGCATATTTTGGAGATCAGACCTTTGTCTGATGAGGGGTTGGTGAAGATCTTCTCCCAGTCCGAAGGTAGACTTTTTGTCTTACTGACAGTGTCCTTTGCTTTACAGAAGCTTCTCAGTTTCAGGAGGTCCCATTTATTCATTGATTCTCTTATTGTCTGTGCTACTGGGGTTCTACTGAGGAAGTGGTCTCCTGTTCCTATGTCTTGTAGACTACTTCCCACTTTCTCTTCTATCAGGTTCAAAGTGGTCAGATTAATGTTGAGGTCTTTAATCCATTTGGACTTGAGTTTTGTGCATGGTGATAGATATGGATCTACTTTCATTCTTCTACAGGTTGACATTAAGTTATGCCTGCACCATGTATTAAAGATGCTTTCCTTCTTCCATTGCATACTCTTAGCTTCCTTGTCAAAAATCAAGTGTTCATAGGTTTGTGGGTTAATATCTGGATCTTCTATTCGATTCCATAGGTCGACTTCTCTGTTCTTATGCCAATACCAAGCTGTTTTCAATACTATAGCTCTGTAATAGAGTTTGAAGTCAGGGATGGTTATACCTACAGAAGTTCTTTTATTGTATAAGATTGTTTTGTCTATCCTGGGTTTTTTGTTTTTCCATATAAACTTGATTATTGTTCTCTCAAGGTCTGTGAAGAAGTATGATGGGATTTTGATGGGGATTGCATTGAATCTATAGATTGTTTTTGGTAGAATTGCCATTTTACTATGTTGATCCTCCCAATCCCAGAGCAGGGGAGATCTTTCAATTTTCTGGTATCCTCTTCAATTTCTTTCTTCAAAGACTTAAAGTTCTTTTCAAATAGGTCTTTCTCTTCCTTGGTTAGAGTTATCCCAAGATATTTTATGCTTTTTGTGGCTATCGTGAAGGGTGAAGTTTCTCTGATTTCCTTCCCTGCTTCTTTATCCTTTGTGTATATGAGGGCAACTGATTTTTTGGAGTTGATCTTTTACCCTGCCACATTACTAAAGGTGTTTATCAACTGTAGGAGTTCGTTGGTAGAGTTATTGGGGTCGCTTTTGTACACTATCATATCATCTGCAAATAACGAGAGTTTAACTTCTTCCTTTTCAATTCAAATCCCCTTGATCCCCTTATGTTGTCTTATTGCTATTGCTAGAACTTCAAGCACTATATTGAAGAGGTATGGAGAGAGTGGACAGCCTTGTCGTGTTCCTCATTTCAATGGAATGGCTTTGAGTTTCTCTCTGTTCAGTTTGATGTTAGCTGTTGGCTTGCTGTAAATAGCGTTTATTATATTTAGTTATGATCCTTGTATCCCCACTCTCTCCAAGACCTTTATTATAAAGGGATGTTGAATTTTGTCGAATTTTCAGCATCCAATGAAATGATCATATGGTGTTTTTCTTTCAGTTTATTTATATGATGGATTACATTGATAGATTTGCGTATGTTGAACCAGGCCTACATCTCTGGGATGAAGCCTACTTGATCATAATGGATAATTTTTCTAAGGTGTTCTTGGATTCGGTTTGCCAGGATTTTTTTTTTTTTGAGAATTTTTGCGTCGATGTTCATGAGTGAGATTGTCCTGTAATTCTCTTTCTTGGTTGTGTCTTTATGTAGTTTTGGTATCAGGGTAACTGGAGCTTCATAAAAAGAATTTGGTAATATCTCTTCTGTTTCTATATTGTGGAACACATTAAGGAGTATAGATTTTAACTCTTCTTGGAAGTTCTGGTAGAATTCTGCATTGAAACCATCTGGTACCGGGCTTTTTTTGGTCGGGAGGCTTTTGATAACAGCTTCTAATTCTTCACGACTAACCGGTCAATTTAGATTGTTCATCTGGTATTGATTTAACTTTATTAAATGGTACTTAATCTAAAAACCAGTCCATTTCTTTTACATTTTCCAACTTTGTGGCATATAAACTTTCGTAGTAAGATCTAATGATTCTCTGAATTTCCTCTGTGTCTGTTGTTATGTCCCCCCTTTCATTACTGATCTTATTAATTTGAGTGTTCTCTCTCTGCCATTTGATGAGTTTGGATAGGGGTTTGTCAATCTTGTTGATTTTCTCCAAGAACCAACCTTTTGTTTCTTTGGTTCTTTGGATTCTTTTCTGTGTTTCTATTTTGTTGATTTCAGCCCTCGGTTTGATTATTTCCAATCTTCTACTCTTTCTGGGTGAGTCTGCTTCTTTTTTTTTCTAGAGCTTTCAGGTGTGCTGTTAAGTCTCCAATGTGTGCTTTCTCCGTTTTCTTTAATTGGCCACTTAGTGCTACGAACTTTCCTCTTAGCACTGCTTTCATTGTTTTCCATAGGTTTGAGTATGTGGTGTCTTTATTTTCGTTAAATTCAAGGAAGACTTTAATTTCTTTCTTTATTTCTTCCTTGACTCAGGGGTGATTCAGTAGTTGACTGTTCAGTTTCCATGAATTTGTATGCTTTCTGGTGTTAGAATTGTTATTGAATTCTAACTTTATTCCATGGTGATCTGACAAGACACAAGTGGTTACTAATATTTTTTTGTATCTGTGTAAGTTTGCTTTGTTACCGAGTATATGGTCAATTTTCGAGAAGGTTCCATGAGCTGCAGAGAAGACGGTATATTCTTTCCTATTTGGGTGGAATGTTCTATAGATATCTGTTAAGTTCATTTGAATCATTAGCTCTATTAATTCTCTTATTTCTCTGTTGGGTTTCTGTCTGATTGACCTGTCCAATGGTGAGAGAGGAGTGTTGAAATCTCCTACTATTAGTGTGTGTGGTTTGATGACTGCCTTGAGTTCTAAAAGATTTCCTTTTACATAAGTGGGTGCTTTTATATTAGGGGCATAGATATTCAGGATTGAGACTTCCTCCTGATGAATTGTTCCTGTTATGAGTATAAAATGTCCGTCTCTATCTCTTTTGATTGATTTTAGTTTGAAGTGAATTTTGTTGGAAATTAGAATGGCCACACCTACTTGTTTCTTAGGTCCGTTTGCTTTGGAAAGCTTTTCCCAACACTTTACTCTTTTACTACTTTACAGAGTAGATGTCTGTCTTTGTGGTTGAGGTGTGTTTCTTGTAAACAGCAAAATGTTGGATCCTGTTTTCGTATCCAATCTCTAAGTCTGTGCCTTTTTATAGGTTAGTTGAGTCCATTAATATTAAGTGATATTAATGACCAGTGGTTGTTGACTCCGGTTATTATTTTTTTATTTTTTGTGTGTAGTAGAGTTTGTGTGTTTCCCTTCTTTGAGTTGTGCTTGTGAAGGGTTGCTAGATTTCTTAGTTATTGTAGGCAGTGTTGGCAATGTTGAATTCCTTGGGTTGCAATTTTCCTTCTATTCCTTTTTGTAAGGCTGGATTTCTGGCTACGTATTGTTTAATTTTTTTTTTATCCTGGAATGTTTTGTTTTCTCTGTTGATTGTGAACGATAGCTTGGCTAGGTATAGTAGTCTGGGTTTGCATCCATGGTCTCTTAGTTTCTGCAGTACCTCTATCCAGGACCTTCTGGCTTTCATGGTTTCCATAGAGAAGTTCGGTGTAAACCTGATAGGTTTACCTTTATAAGTCACTTGACCTTTTTGCTTTGCAGCTCTTAATATTCTTTCTTTAATCTGAACACTTTGTGTTTTGATTATTATATGGTGAGGGTATTTTTTTTTATCAATCTATTCGGTGTTCTGTATAGGCTTCTTGAACCTTCATAGGAATATTGTTTTTTAGGTTGGTAAAGTTTTCTTCTATAATTTTGTTGCATATATTTTCTGGGCCTTTGATCTGCAATTCTTCTCCTTCTTCAATCTTTATTATTCTTAGATTTCATTTTTTTATTGTGTCCCAGATTTCTTGAATGTTTTGTGATGAGAATTTGTTGGATTTGCCACTTTCTTTGATCAGAGCGTTTATTTTCTCTATGGTGTCTTTAGAATCTGAGATTCGTTCTTCTATCTCTTGTATTCTATTGGTTATGCTTGTTCCTGAAGTCTCTGTTCGTTTACCTAGATTTTCCATATCCAGTCGGCCCTCGTTTTGTGTTTTCTTCATTGTCTCCATTTCAGTTTTCAATTCTTGAACTGTTTCCATTACCTGTTTGATTGTTTTTTCTTGGTTTCCCAGGGTATCATTCATGGATTTACTCATTTCTTCAAACTTTTTGTTATAATTCTCATCCATTTCTTTACTTATTTCTTCAAACTTTTTGTCATACTTCTCATCCAATTCTTTAAGGGAGTTATTCATATCCTGTTTAAGAGACTCTATTGCTTTCATAATGGCACTTTTCCCCACTTCTTCTGGATTAAGATGTTCAAGTCCTTCTACTGCAGGGTTGTTGGGATCTGGTGCTTTCATGTTGTTTTTCAGACTGTTGGAGGAGTTCTTGCCTTGGCATCTATCCATCTCTTCCTTCAAATCTCTCTACTGGGTCTTCTGATATCCGGTCAGGTTCCCTTGTTGGGCAGGGACTTCACTGACAGAAGGCCTACTTTTCCTCAGGCAGGCTATTGAAACACAGGAACTGCCTCCTGCCGGGTTGCCCTTACTGCCCAGTTCCAGCATGCAAGGCATCTGAGCTGGGGAAATTTTATAGCCACAGGGGGAAGGGCTCTGGCATTCTTTAAATCTAGGCTGTTTCTAATTTCATTTCATTTGATCTGATTTGGATTATTGGGTCAACAGAGATTCTTATTGAACCATAAAACTTTACAGTTTGAAATGAAAAAAGCATGTTAATAAATATATGAAAGGAAAGATGAAAAATAAATTATCCCCCCCCACAGCTCTTAGCATCACAGAAGATCCTGCAAATGCCAACCACCAGAGTGATCCAACAGCTGTCTTGGAACTGGAGGTGACACACAATGATGCCTTATCTGGTGAGTAGGACAGATACCTGAGGCTCAACTGCTGTCACCAGCTGCATTGATCTCCTAGTCTCTATGCTGGGATCCTCTCAGAATTAATGAATTTCTACACATCTTATTACAATTTAGACAACTTGTTCAGTGTTTGTTCTGATGTGCACACATTTTGTGAGGACTATGCTGAGTAAAAAGCTTTCCTGGATTCATAGATCACTGGCCATGGCTAACCTTTCTGTTTAACTTGAATTCTATACTGTTTCAAAAATGTAACCCTGCTAACACTCTGTACTGAGTCTAGGGAAACCCACTTTTTAGATTGCTAACTTACTTCACATCTGATCCTGATGTCCACAGTAGAGTCAGTTTGTCCCTGTATAATGGTCTCCATCGCGTTTGAATGAAATATACGTTTTGAGTACACATATATTTAAATATATACTTCACAGTTGAAAATACTGTTTTAATTTAAACCATTCAAATATGTCTACAAACCACAGTTGTAGAGAGATTTGCTGGGTTATTTACAGGGACAGGCGAAGGCTCAGGAGAACTCAGGAATCGGCGAGGAAATGACAGGCAGACACACTCAATAAGGTTGAATATGCTGCTGCAATTTTACTTCAGCCAGGCAAAAGCTTTTATACCATTACAATTCAGGAACTTGGCAAGGGGTTTTCATCACCAGATCATAGGATAAAAACAAAAAGAACAGCACATACAAATTTTTTCTGGGTGTCAAATTGCAGTTGTTGCTCAAGGATATGATCTAATCGATTTTCTGAAATCTGTCTCATATCACCAACCTCAGTCTCCCACTCTTCCTAATTTTCAGGCTCTAGGTCCCCAGGTCACGTTGCCCTGCCCCTGTAAAAAGGCCTCATATGCTTCTGACATTTCAGTGAATATCGAGGGATTAAAGATACTACAAAATGTTTTTACCCAATATTCTAATGCTGGTTTCATATTATCTAATATTGTCCTCTTTTCTTCCAAACTCAGCAGACACCAAGGTGGGCAAGAGCGTGCAAGTCTTTCCCTGAAAGGCAGGCTATTCCACAGCTGTCATTTCCCCTCATGATTCACCCATCTATTACTAAAGTTATCATCTCCCCCTGTGTATGGGAGTGGGTCAAGGTAATTTCCCATCTCAGGGATCCACTGTGGGTGTGTCCACCATCTACCTCCTATCTTATACTGTATGTAACCTCTGGGTAAATGTCTAGTGGGAATTGCCCTAATGATGACCCTTGATTCCTAGAGCCAGCAACTTCCCCAAAAGCTTTAATAATGGTGGGGCAGAGTCTGGGATGTCCTTATCAGTTTTGTTCTCATTGGCAACTTCCTGAAACAACTTGGCCTGTGGGCAAGACACTAGGACAACACATGTCAGACAGATAAGGAAGAAACAGCTTCAGTGGTCCCAAGGGCAGCGAGGTCGAGACAGGTCAAGGCAGATTGTCAGGGGGCAGCCTGGGGCTCAACTCCAGGGAGCATAGACCCCAATCCGTCAGCCTTGTTTCGTCCAGTCAGCATTTCTGCTACACCGGAGAGACAGCCATGGATGTGGCAAGCTTTCTAAGTCCAGCTGAAGAGTGGGAGTGAGAATATGAGCAAAGAGGTCAAGACCATGATGAGGACACCCACTGAAACAGTTTACCTAAGCTAAGGAAGGTCACTAACTCCAGCTAGACAAGGAAGGAAAAACATAGGTCCAAACTAGACTCTCTGAATGTGAGTGACAATTGTATGGCTTGAGCAGACTGCAGAGCCACTGCCAGTGGCACCAGGATTCATCCCTATTGCTTGGCTTTTTGGGAGCCCATTCTCCTTTTATGGATACATTGACCAGTCTAGATATGGTAGGGAGGGACTTGGGCCTTCCCCAAAGCAATGTACCTTACCCTTTCTGAGGAGTGGACTGGAGTGGCATGGGAAGGTAATTGGGGAGGATGGGGGATGTGAGAGAGAGTGGGAACTGGGTTAGTATGTAAAGTAAAAAAAGATAGTTTTTTAAAAAAAAATAAAATAAAAAAGCAAACCTACCCTTAATGTGGTTGTGTCCTATGAATATTCAGCACTCAGACATCCCAAGGCTCATTTATACCATTATGGCTCCTAGATAACAGAGTTGTGTGTTTGTGGTTCAGCAAGGAAGACTGCTTACCAGACAATCAAGTTTAATTTTTCATAAGATAATCTGAGGCATGTGAACATCATTTTCTGTAACTCTTCTCTAGAAGTTGAGGGATGCCACAGGTTTCCTGTATTTCTTTGCACAGTTTTGGCATTTCAAATTGCTCCCTTGAGAAATATCAGGGTGAAATTGTCCCATGACATGCCTTAAATTAATTATATTCTCATAAAGTTGGCTAACACTATATTTTCTGACCATGTAGAATCCTATGGTCTACCTTGGGGAGGACATGACCTCAGAGTTGGCCACATCAGATATCTCCTTCTTCATCACACATATGCAGCTATCCTCAGATGTACCACCTTAGGTGCACAGAAAACACAAAAGATGAAGAAAAACTTCATAATATAGTTAATCACTTAAAGATCTTTTTACTAGGAACATAAACTCTTTGACTCTTCATTTATGTCACTATATATTTTATAACAGTTTTTGACCTGAAACTCTGTTGATGGTTCCTCTATCTACTATATAAATGGGACAGTGTAAAAAGTGAGCCTGAGCGGTCTGAGATGACCCATAGGAAGTATCAACACATTCTAGCTTTTACCAACATTTTAGCCCAGGGGCAACAGAATCATGACAAAAAGAGCAGGTCACTAATGGAAACGTGTGCCTCAGAGACACCTCAGCCTGACTATTGAACTACTTTTGGAAACACAGATATTTAGTTATATTTGACTCCACTTTTCATTTACTTTGGAGTAGCAGTCTTCATTCCAGTGCTCTCAGTTCCCTTAGTCTCCTCCCTCTGAGGATTCACATCTACTTCATCTTCATACAGGAAGTATAAGAATAAACTAGTTCGCATACTTAGTTCTCTGAACAAATCCATTAACAAAGGTTTTCAAAAGAGTTAACCAAGGTCTGATGGAAATAAGAGGCAATCACATCAATGACCAGTCTCTGGCATCAGCCTGGCTGGACCATTTTCCAGTAACTGAATCATTAAGTAGCCCTGATGTGACTGTGAGCTATCATAGCCTGAAGGACCCCAACTCATTTTAGCCACAGTTATGTCAATTTGCAAAGAAGCTCAGTTCAGAGAAGGGCCCCCGGAATGCTGAGCAAAGCAGGATACCTGAGGTCAGAATGAGGACAGCCTTATCAGGCTGCAGGACAGGGGATTTATGGTCAGACATCTGGCGAGATATCCAGGACAGCCTTATCAGGATGCAGGACAGGGGATTTATGGTCAAGACATTCTGGCCTGAGTGGAAACAAAGACTTCAAAAGACGACCATATGTGCTTGAGATAGGGTCTGGTCAGTTATCTGGTTTCTTTGATCCAGGCCAAGGACCACGAGGCCTGCCCTCAAATTCACCCCTTGCCTCATTCAAACTGACCAATGGGACTCCTGTAACCGCGCTTTTGCTTCTGTAACATTGCTTCTGCCTATATAAAGATACCCCAAGATGTACCTCGGGGTGCTCAGTTCTCCATGTGACTGCAGCACCCACAGGCCTGTGAACATTAAAGTTTGCCTCTTGTTCTTGCATCCAGTGGCTCTCGGACCTGGTTCTTGGACACGGGTCTCCACGCGTGTGAGACACCCTCCGGGTGCTCTTTCAGCCATGATAGAAATCTCAGCTTCCTGTTGGTCAGGACAAAGTCCTCACACAATTGTATGAACCTGATGCTGGAAGGGCAGTGCAGAGAAGATGCAATTGCTTTGTAGGAGCAGTCTTGTCTCTTTCTGCAACTTCCAGATGCTTTGCCTAATGGCTGAACTTATGAATACACAACTCCTGCCCTGCCATTTTTCCAGAACTCACAGAACACCAGAGCATCCCCAGCTCAGTCAAAGGTGAGATAAGTTCATAACAATCCGAGCATGCTTTGATCAGTTCTCAGGCGTCATCATATTTTCACTGATATAAAAACATACTCTGGTTTCCAATGCTTATCTGTTCTTTCACAATGACACTGTCCAGAGGATCCCAACATATAGTGAGGATTACATCAGTTAATCTAGGTTTCTGCAGAATCCAAGCATGAATAGACCTGAGTTGCAGATAAAGAATCTGACTCAGATTTTACAACAGGGACATTTTTTTTGACTGAGAGGCAGTGAAAATAAGTCATTGGAAGGAGCCTGCAGGAAAGAAAATTGATGAGCAGGTTAAAAGAAAATTCCCTAGGCCCTGACACACCCCTGTTCTCCAAAAATCGGTGGAACCAGAACTCCTCGAGATGAGAGACGAAGAGCTCAACACAACGAAGCTGAGCGGAGACGGAGAGACAAGATCAACAACTGGATCGTCCAGCTTTCAAAAACCATTCCAGACTGTCATGCAGACCACAGCAAGACAGGAGCGAGTAAAGGGGGCGTCCTGTCCAAGGCCTGGGATTACATCCGGGAGCTACGCCAGACCAACCAGCCAATGCAGGAGACCTTCAAGGATCCCCAGCAGCTGCAGATGGACAATGAACTCCTGAGGCAGCAGACTGAGGAGCTGAAGAATGAAAATGCCCTGCTTCGAGCTCAGTTGCAGCAGCACAACCTGGAAATGGTGAGCGAGAGCACCCGGCAGTGATGCCCACTGGCATACCCTGCAGCTGCTGCCGGCCTCTGCTGCCCCTCCCCCAGCCCTTCGCATAGAGAGGGAGGTGCCCCTCCCCAAGCTGCGATTTTTTTTATAGTAGATTTTTAAAAAAAACAAGGAGACATAATGCATTTCTGTGGATACATTGCCCACTACCCTCCTCCTTGCGAAAATGATGCCCACCTGCCCACCTGTCCGCCAGCCTCCCTTCTCAGTCCTCACCAGGAGGAGCAAGGGAGGAGGACAGAGGCCCCGCTGTCCGCTGCCTCCTTGTTCTCTAGGGGTATTGAGACAGGGTGTTTATGGGAAGGAGGGAGCTTTGGGGGCGCCTTCCCTGGGGCCTGGACCTATGCAGGAAGGCCACGTCCCCCATCCCTCTTGTTTCTGGATCCCTGCTCCCTCTGGGTGTGTGGGTGTGTGTGTGGGTGTGTATGCATGTGTGCGTGTGTGTGTTTTAATTTTCTTTATGGAAAAATGGACAAAAAAATAGAGAGAGAGGTATTTAACTGCAATAAACTGACCAGTGTGGCCCCGCCTTGTCAAAAAAAATTAGGGAATTTTATGAGTAAAAACAAGAAATAAATATCAAAGAAGAAAATAAAGGACATGCTGTCTGTGAGTAGATTAGGGACTGCCTGCAGCTAACTGAAGATCAGTGAGAGACACTGGTTGCATTGTCCTCACAGTCTCGATGACAGAGCCTCACACACATTTTATTACCAGTTCCACACTTGTGTCTGATGTGCACATATTTTGTGAGGATGAAGGTGAGAGTGAAGGCCATCAGTGTTCTTGGGTCTTAGACCCTGCCTGATTTCCTTGTTGGGTCTATGTTGAAACCCTGTGCTCTCACCATGGTGAATATTGAGACTGCCCTAAGTCTAGTACTTCACAATTTCCAGACAGTTTGGCCCTTTCAGAATCTGATCCCAGTGCCTATACAGATTCACTCTCCTATCTTTTAAAACATCACATTTTCCTACAGAAAATAACAGTTTTATTACAGTATTGGGTAATCCAATTCTAAAACAAACATTAGTCTCCCCAAATTCTTCTTGATGCCGGTACTTATGACTGTATGTAAGACATCAGAAAAAAAATGTAGGATCAATATTCTGTGAATTACTGTGAATCAGTCTCCAGAAGTTAAGGAATGAAGGACAAAACCAAAGGAATTAGATTTAGGGAGACAGAAATATATAAATATAAAGAGAGCGAGAGAGAGAGAGAGAGAGAGAGAGAGAGAGGAATAAACTTTCCCAGCTTGTGTTTTCTATCCAGAATATGGACTACATGAAATGATGACATCATTATCTACTCTAAAGACCCACACCACGTTCTGAAATTTCATTATTCAGGTTCAACACCACTCATCAGAATTAAAAGGTAAAAATAAGAGTGGACTGTGCTCATGAGCAACATGGTACCTGCCACACTCTGAAATGAGGAGGCACGGGGCTGCTGATCTGGGTTCTCAGCCACTGGTGTTCTGAAGGTAAATTTGACTTTTAGGCAGGAAGTGGAGCTGGACTGTGTTTAGAGCCTTTATAAAGGAAAGGGAGGTCCTGATCCTGAATCAAACTCCAACTCCCGGTTTCCCAGGATACCTGATACCTGAGCTGGGCTCTGTGGACAGAGGATGCTGTGGTAACCTCAGACATGTAAACTATTAATATAGTATGAGAAAATATGCCACTCTAAAGCAAACATGATAACTCTAAGACATAGACAAGACAAAAAGACATATAACAACAACGATAAACCTACACAGACACACACATACTGGGGCAAAAGATATATGTATGTTAAAATCTTAAGTTATTGAAAATATTCCTTTTAAGCCTATGACATTCACTCTACTTAAAAACAAAACATAAAGCTCATTCACAATATATCTCGATAATACTGATTTATCATAGTACAATTCTCATCTGCATCTTACTCCAAATGACTCTGTGTTCCCTGAGTTCTGTTTTGTCCTATGGAATCAAACCTCGGACGAATGATAGAAAAGAGTTGTTTCTGAGAAGAAAAATGAGTCTGATTTTTTGATGAGAAAAAATGTCCTAACCTTTAACCAGGAGTAGGGAAAATTCAAACACAGGATTTCTTAGTGAAAATGAGGAATGTGTAATTGAAATGGTATTTTTTGAAAAAAAGCTTCATATATACAGAACTCTCCCATTGAGCTACCTCCCAGCAATAAATGAGAAACCTTTAATTAAAAGCTTCATTTTATATTATTTGTATATGCTTCTGTATGGATGCTGTAGTGATTGTGGAGAAAAACAGAGATCACAGGGTCCTCAGGACTCACCTGTAGTTAAGAGATGCCCTGAGGCTAGGATTTAGAGTCTCCAGGGTCTTTAGTTTCTCCCAGATCTTGGTTACCACAGAATCAATTATACCTTGTGTGTGTTGTGCCCAGAGCACCCGCCCCCCCGCAAGGAGAACACCAGAAAGCAGAGTGGACCAGACTACAAAATGCAAGGTTAACTCTTTTATTGCAAGTACAAGTGACTACAGGTAATTACTGGCTGGGCAGGAACTTCCTCTTTACTACCCCAAAACAACAAGATAGATTGAGAAGTTAAAACTTCCTTTGCAGGATTAGATTTTAAAAGGTGCAGTCTACAAAGAGGTGTTTTGAAGTGTCTTTGGCATGGGTGGAAGACCGTCTGCCCCCTCCTATCCTGATCAGTCAGCTTTCTCCTTGTTTTACTTGTTATCACTAAGTGACTGGCTGGCTAAAGACCTTGTGCTTGGAATCTCCCAGGTGGGAGGGGGAAAGGAAAGTGTTGCTAATCTGTGTTTCGAATTTTAAAATATTTTGCTAGGAAATTCTTTTCTCTTTGAAAATAAGGAGTGAGAGCCTCTCAGTGTGAATATTTGCTTTTGTTGATATCAGAGAATATCTTAAATTAAAAGACCACTTAAATGGAACTGCAAAAATAGCTCTGCGCTTCAGATTATTCCATAGCAGAACTATTGGTTCATATCTAAACTGTGATTTCAGGTCTACAAGACTGCAAAAAGAGCTGTATGGCAACCAACAAGTTACCCAATCTGGGGGATGTAGAGACAGAATAATCACTGAGTCTCACTGGTCCACCAGTCTAGCCATTTGTAAGATCCAGGCCAGGTGACAGAAGTTGTCTTTCTAAATATGGTGCAGGCTGATAGATGAATGAATCAAATATAAACAAGTACACAAATACACACATACACAGAGAGGAGGAGGGAGGAAGTTGGAGAGAGTAAAAGAAAACAGTTTAATAAATAAATTAAAAAAACACATATCACACTAGAAAACAGAAATTTGAATCAACATTTCGATATTTTGATAATTACTACACACTGGACATGTAGAGAGAATCCTGAATGTTATGTGAAGAGGGAGCCAAGACACAGAGGTGTCCAGATTTTATGTCTCTCTGAAGAAGTTCTTCTGTGAACCCGAGTTCTGAGAGCTTTAAGCACCCTCTCCTGGTCCTTAGGATTCTGCAGTGAGGTCTGTGTCACAGTAGTATTCACTCACAGCCTGCTTTGCAGAGTAATGTATGGTAGTGTCCTCAGACCCCAGACTGCTCATTACAGGTACAGAGTGATCTGGAAATTGTCTCTGAAGAGGGTGAATTGGTCCTTCATGGCATCAACATAGTAGATCGAACTACTATGACCATTAATGCGTGCTAACCACTCTAGTCCCATCACTGGTGCCTGGCCGATCCATTAATTCAGTAGTCACTGAAGGTGAATCTAGAGTCTGCATAGGAGAGTCTCTGGGACTTCCAAGGCTGTACTAAGTCTCCCTCAGGCTCCAACAGTGGCACCTCACACTGGACACCTGAAACAAAGAGAAATCTGGTGATGAAACTGTTTAGGAGCCATTTTTTTCTTTCTCATGACCAAACAACACACATCATCTTATCTCTATGAAATACCTCTCAACATAATTACAAGGAAAAATCAGCTGAGCCCCAAGTCCGTGATGAGTGTTCTGTGTTCATTGGTGATCACTGAATGGGGGGACTTGGGAATCCAGGATTGGTCTTCACTGTCAGATCTGTAGGGCCAACAGACTTGGTTTCCATGGTAACAGAAAAGCCTTATTTGCATGTCTTCTTGCTATACTAAGCCTTGGAGTTGGATCTCAGGGGAAGGTATTTCTCAAAGCAGACAAAAGTATTCTAAGTCAATGATGACATTTATGGAAACAAACACAATATTGTAGTTTGGTATTCATACTTTCCTGAATAAGGATTCATCACCCTATGTTTTGTTCTCTTTTGTGCATATGCACAGAATTTGCTTTATTTCGATGATGTCATGTCTCCTTTGTATAAATGTATAATTAAGTACTGTGTACTATAATTAAGTAACTCTGTGTGACATGAGTTCAGTCTGTCCCTCTGTATGGCCTGGACATGGTTTCTCGCTGGTGTGTCTTCTGGATAGGGTCTGACCCTCCAGGTAATGTTCACAGAACTTCATGACTGTGATGGGAACAGTTTGGAATTTTCTGAATTTTCTTACTTCTGAGACAATGCTGTCCTTAGGCAGTAGGACACCTACAAGTAAGATGTGTCTTGTCACTGTCTCTCTACCTCTTTGTGGTTACTATGTAGACACATTTCTGTTTTCATCATACTCACTTTTCTGCTTCCTGATCTCTCTTTGATGCTTTTAAACACTCTGCATTATAGTCTCCCTTGTTTACACCAGGTAACTCATGACTGCTTTTATGTTGTGTTAGCCACATTTTCATTTTTCCAATTAATATAATTAGCTTAACTGGACTTTTGAATAAGATTTATGATGACCTTGTTTTTTTTAAGTTTTTAACATTTTTTAAGTCTGTTATTTCCTTCCTACTTGTCTCCTTTCTCTCATCACAACTCACCTTTGCTTTCAAATCATCTATGTACCTCTGCCATTGATGCCCTTTGTTCCTCACTTGAGATGTCTTTCTTTCTTAGTGTTTTCATTCTAGTTCCAAAATCTACAAAGCTGAAGCCATAACACCAAACACACATAATCTAGGTTCTGAATTTGGCCAAAAAAGGCAGTGTTTGTTCCCCCAATCTTTATTACATTGTTTGACATATAAATTTTCTAGTTCTATTCATATTCCTCCTATGCTCACAGAACACAGCTAAAGAGGAGGCAGAAAGAATGTAAGAGGTGGACCATGGGGAACAAAGCTGGGAAATCCTGTCTACTGGACATGGTAATCACATTTATGAATCATAATGACTGCTGTTTCATGTTTAAGCCCTACATAAGACCAAACTAGTTTAAACCCTAGGGGAGATAATTCCCTTACCTTACCACTTACTGAGGAGATGTTGGATGCAGACAATTCCTGAAGAAGAAGAATGCATCTGTAGTGATTGGTAGTTTCCTAGGCAGGAATGTTTGTCTCCACACACATGCATATATCGCCAACATTAACTGATCTTCTACATGCCATGAAGTGGTGAGAAACTTACACTGGTGAGAATATGGAAGAGAGTTGAAGGGGAAATAGCATAGAGATGTGATCATATTTAAATGTATACAAACAGAGTACACAATTTTTTAAAATGAAGAAAAATAGTGCCTACTGAAAAACTGAATGGTTTAAAGAGAAAACAAATCTCCAAATAAATGCTTAAATAAGCTTTTGCTAAATGTGATATACAGGAGGTAGTCAATGCAACCGTCAGTAAAAATAATGCTCATGAAGGTGTAATATACATTATTATAGGTGCTACACTGCATTACCATGATAATAAATTCAGCTTGGGACCAGTGCAAAATGAGAGAGAGAGAGAGAGAGAGAGAGAGAGAGAGAGAGAGAGAGAGAATTCCTTAGTGGAGACGTGCACAGAATAAAATGTGCATGATCATTCATTGTATTGTGCTGGCTTAGTGACACAAATGGAAGATCCTTGATAGTCTGTGCTTATTATTTGGGCACTGTTCATTAAAGAGGTCCCAGGACGAGAAATACCAGATACTGGTTGAACAGTGGATGAGCATTTGGGATTCCCATCAGTAAGAGTGCTTAGGAGGAAGAGGTATGTTACTGGGCCTCCCAGGTCTATGAGACAACTGTAGGATCTCTAGAGGAAGCACATGACAATAATCATAAATTTTTATGTTTTATGAATTTTTTCCAAATCACATCTAATTAACATTTTTGAATATCTGCTGAGTTTCAAGAGAGTAGGAAGCAAAGATCATTTATACCGTAGGTTTCCCACTATAGAAGACACAGGTCTTTGACCAGGAAAGCTAAAGGCAAGCAAGCTATGAACATAGAAAAATATAAAAATTATAAAATCCATTATAAATTTTTCAGTTAGCATCCCTCTAAGGAGGAAAACGCCAGGAGAAATCATCCAGAAACTTAAATATTTCAGTATATAAACCTCACAGTGAATAGTAAAATTGAACGATGCAATATTGATGGGAAATCAGGAGAGAAATGAAGGTGTTACTATCATAGAGGACAATGGTTTCACCAGTGTTTACTCACAAGACAGCTATTGTGATGTACAGCAAGATATACATTAGTTATCAGAGATTGTAGTTTGCTGAAAACACCCCAATAGATTTCTTTTTAAAATTCTGTTCCCAGTTTTATTCACAGACAAGTTCAATGCTAATGACACATAGAATAAGACCATGGGTCTGTGAGTTCCATGGAACACTGCTACACAGCCTGCTCCAATACTGAGGGGACCTGAGAGAAACTTCGTCCAACAACAGATGGAAACAGAGGCAATGACCCACATTGGAGCACTGGTCTGAGCTCCCAAGATCCAGCTGAAGAGTGGAAGAATTAAGACTCTGAGCAAGGAATTCAATACTATGAGGGGTTCATCCACTGAGACAGTTTCCCTGAGCTAATGTTAGCTCACCAAATCCACTGGTCTGAGAGTGAATGAGCATGGGAACAAGTCATTCTGAATGTTGGTGACTATTGTGGAAGACTGAGGGACCACTGATGGTGACACTTGGGTTTGTGTCTACTGCATGTACTGCTTCTTGGAATCCTATTCTCTTTGGATGTATACCTTGCTCAACCTAGGTGTAGTAGGGAGGGCACTGGACTTTCCTGTTATAGGGAGTGGCAGCCCCTTGTTTGTCCCTGCTACCCGGGTAGTTTACACCCAAAATAATCACACAGAAACTGTATTAAAACACTGCTTGGCCATTAGCTCTAGCCTCTTATTGGCTAAATCTCACATATTTATTTAAACCATTTCTATTTATCTGTGTTCACCATGAGGTCGTGGCTTATCAGGAATGTTTTAGCTTGTCTGAACTGGTGTCTTCATGGTGAGTCTCTGCTTTCTTCAACCCAGAATTCAGTTCTGTTTTTTGACCTTCTTAAGTTCTTCCTATCAGGCCAAGTAGTTTCTTTATTGATTAATCAATGAAAGCAATACATAAATAAAAGGACCATCTGCACCACAATGTGATGCAGGAAAGCCCACAACATACAAATCTTTCCCTGGATCTCTGAATGCCACAACATGGAATATCTGATATTCAGTTCAGGGATCTGTGACTCAGATATCATTGCAGAGATGACAAAACTTATTTGCAAGTGAATCAGTGTAATTAAAAAGTCTGTGGAGGAAACAATAGTGAGAGAAATGTATCTACTTGATAAAATTAAAATCCTGTAAATTTTTAAAATGTGCTTGAATACCTTGGTAGAGGTAGGGTATTTTATTTTAGCAAACCAAACTGACTACACACCAGGGACCTGAGAATACCAGAATAGATCCTAAGACCTACAAATTACAATGTGATTTGACAGCATTTCCAGAAAGGAACTTGATGCTCAAGGACACCTTAAGCATTATGTTAGCCAAGAGCATCCTGCAGGCCCCTGAAGCACAGCTGCTATCTCTAGCTGCTTTAGTGCCATGGTATAAGTACCAGAGTATAACCAAGTTCAATGATGGAATAGATGTTTGTGTTTCATGTGAGGATGATAGAGAGATGGAGGTAATCAAGTTTAATGGTTTATCAGTCTAATCAGTCCTGCATGATATGTTGGCTCTTACTAAAATCCTAAATTCTGCTCTAGCTGGAGAATTAATTGAAGCTTTGTTACAAATCTGGAGACCCCACTCCCATTGATTTCTATATCTCTTCCAAATTCATTCTGGTACCCACAGCATAGCCCTGTCTACCCTGTTTGTTGTTCTCTATCTTGTTCAGATGAGATCGCAAATTGTGTAGAAAAATAAACATTACCGTGGAAAACAGGACTTCAAAAATATTCAGGTGTATTAAAATTAGTAAAAACTAAGTTCTAGAATATTGCAATGGTGAGTCTCTGTCGGCCCTTAGTACTGTGTGCTGGTCCTGAGCTCTCTGTAAGCAGGTTTTATACTGGATCACACTGGAATTCTATCACAGTTTCTCTGGTAGAGTAGTATATGGGTTTGTTTTCAGTTTGCATACTGTTCAATTTTAAGAAAATTTGGTTTTTGGAGATGTCCTGCTGATGGTGATTTATGATTGGCGAACTGAATTATAATTAATGTTTTCATTATACCATATCATTCCCATTAACTCTAGACCCTATCCTGGAGACTGGTGGACCCAGTGTACATGACAGCTGGTTAATGAGAACACAGAGGCAGTGCAGGTGAGAGATGGGGTCTTGGTCTTCTGTGATGGCTGCACGAGTTCAGGTACTTACTCCTTCACCTGGAACTGGGATAGTGCACCTGGGATAGTGCAACATCACCATCAGCTAAATATTCCATACACGATGTACCTGGTTCTCTCTCCTGAAACCCTGAACCATTCACAGGTTGAACAGGTCGAGAGGCAGAGGGACAGTCCCAGGACAGCCATGCTTTGATGGAGCTCCAATGAGAAGGAGGTAGGGCTTCTCAGCCAGGGCTTGGCTTTCATTCTGAGCCTGGGGGCTCCTTTGTATTGAAGGAGGTTCCTGAAAGGATAAAGGAAGTCCAGGAGGTTTCCCTTTCTTTTTCAGGTGACTGACTTTTGCCTGTTTCCCAAGTGAATGGATTAAGACTATATTTCACCATGCCCAACTAACAACTGCAGTGTTTTCAATAATTAATGAATTTATTTGCTTGAGAAACTTTCAACACAATATATTCTGATAATAATTTACTTTCTATCTTCTTTTGCAGATCCTTCCCATCTCTACAAATCCAGATTTTCTTAAAAAGTCAGAGTTTTAAGCATCATTTATGAGGACATATAAGGGTTTGAACATGAGGCATTCATTTCTATATAGACAGTTAATGGTTCAAAAATCCATAATTGGCAATACATTTTTAAAAATTATCATACAATACACATATTTGATTTTACAGATTACAATTCTTTTGTCAATATACAGAGATAATATTCAAACCTCAGTGATGCCTCAGTGGTAAGGCATCTGCCTCCCAGTACTAAAGTCTGAGCTTGATTCACAACACTTAAAGCTGGGTGTGATGTTTTATCCTGCAATTCCCAGCACTGGAGGAATTGTGACTGGAGGAACTCTAAGTCTTGCCAGCCAAAGATTCTGTCTGAGTGTTTGAGCTCCAGGTTCACTGTGATTTCCTTACTCAAAAATAAGATAGATATCAACTGGTAAACATACTCAAACTTTACTCTAGCCACCAGACACATGTGCAAACCATGTACTATGCACACACAGTTGAGCCAATTAGCATTTCTAGCTATTCAAACATTGTCCTTACTTGGCATTCGATTTATGGTTTGTAGTTATTCACTACTGTGCCACGGATGCTGTTACGTGAAGGGCTGGTTTGTTGGGGTTTCTGTTCAGCCTGCTACCCCACAGCTGGCAAGTCCCAAAGAAAATCACACACAGGACTCCATAAGATTATAAACTGATTGGCCCATTAGCTCAGGCTTCTTGTTAACTTTTGTAGTTTATATTAACCCATTATTCTGATCTGTGTTAGCCATATGGCTTGGTACATTTTTCAGCTGTCAACTCACATGTCACTTCTTGGGTGGTCTGGGCAGGAATGGTGGAGGGAGCTTCCTGCTTCCCAGAATTCTCCTGTTCTCATTGCATCACCTCTACTTCCTGTCTTGTTTTCCCACCTATACTTCCTGCCTGGCCAATCAGCATTTATTTAAAATATGATTGACAGATTACAGACAATTCTTCCACACCAGGAGGCTATAGACCTGGGATGAACTGCTTCCTGTGGAAGCCAAGAGATGAACTCCTGTAAACTTGTTTCCTCTCCACAGCTTTCTAACTGCACTTCTCACTGTGGGCATTTCCATTCCTTTTCCAGTATAGAGTGGCTCATTTAAGACTATGAAAGTAAGAGTGATATTTTTCTAAGTGCTTAATTCCTAACTTTAAGTGAGTTTGGTTGGTAAATTTAAGACATTTCACATGGTAATAAAGGATTCTGCCACAGAGCTACAAGCCTATCTCAATGTTTTAAAACATCACATTTTTTTCTACAGAAAATAATTTTTGATAATTGCATTTATGTATGAATAAAATAAAAACCAGGAAACACAATTACTTCTTCCTTGACGCCTAGCACTTATAACTGATTCTGTAAAGGATAAATTTAGTGCTGGGCAGTGGTGGTGGTACATACCTTATATCCCAGCACCAGGGAGACAGAGGCAGGCAGATCTCTGTGAGTTAGAGGCCAGCACGGTGTACAAGAGCTAGTTTCTGGACAGGCTCCAAAGACACAGAGAAATCCAATCTTGAATACACAAAAACAAAACAAAACAAAACAAAACAAAACCAAAAAAAGGATCAATTTACTGACCATAGATTTTGAGAATGTTGGGGTATAGAAGATAAATCAAACCAAACAAAGAAAATGTGTGTTCATGAGGACAACACCTCTCAGAAGTGAGTGTATGATGTCCAGGTGAAGAGCAGAAGAAGGGAGAATTTTGCTCAGTTCTTAGAAATGCTGTCCTACAACCTCAGAAAGTTTGTAAATGTGATGTTTCTTGTTACTGTCTGTCTTCCTCTCAGTGGTTGCTATGGAGATACATTTATATTTGAAGTACTTAATTGTTTGGATCCTGAATATCTCCCCATGATCACTTTTTATTCCCCACTCTTCCTTTCCCTTTTTCACCTCGACACCTGCAACACATGTCTGTCTTCACATGTCTTAGGTCAGCTTTTGTTTCTGCACATTTATATACTTGGCACAATGGGGACATTTAATACATTTTTGAAATAAAACACTAAACTTTTTTAAATCAAATTTATATTTTGACAAGACTTCTGTTTTGTTTTTATTTTCCCAAATTTTCATACATTCTACTCTCTTCAGTCCCTTTCTCTCACTACTCCCAACTTTTCTTTCAAAACCCCTGTATTACCCTGTGCTTTTTCCATCTTATCCTTCACTTAACATGTCTTTTCTGTCTTGACTTCCATTTTAGTTTCAAGCCTACAAAGCAGAAGTCAGAACACCAAACACAAACCAACAACAGAGAGTTCAGAGGAATAATTATGGGAGCAATAAAAGCACTCACAAAAACACAAAATGTGAAAATCATAGAACTCAGCTGCTGTGGGAAGGACTGAAGAGTTTTGATCAGGGACCACAGCTGATGTCTGCAAAAATGTGCATATTTGTGGCTGAGAATTTTGTGGTCTGAGTTTCACAATATGCCTGTAAAGGAATCATTAACTTGGACTTCAATGTGCAAGCTAATTTTTTACCAAAATTCAAATGTTCAAAAATGTAGTCATGGAACAATTATAGCAACTGTGCAATTTTATCCAGGTCTTATTAGTTTAGAAGTAGAAAACTACTGTGGATGGTTCATTTTTTAACCTAACTTTGAAAAAGTAACATCAATTAAAGGAAGTCGTGGTTTCTCTATTACGAGTTTAAAAGAAAGAGGATGAATTAAAGATTATTCAAAATTCTTACAAAGCAGTCTTACAAAATTTCATAATTTCAAACTCCTGTCTATCTGTCTATTTATCTATTTATCTATCTATATAATTAATGTGTTAATATGTTTGACAAGGAACAATCAGACATCTTAGAGGACTGTGGGGGACACAGATGTTTAGTGTGTAATGAAAAAACAAGATTAATAGACTAAGACAAGTAATGTGTACTCTAGAAGATTTTCTTGTGTAAAAGAAAATGTAAAGTTTATGACATCAAACAGTTACAAATTCAGCATTTTCCAGATGATCACTGTCTCTGGGAGCACCTGCTGCTCCTCAGCATCCCCTGTTGTTCTGAGTAGAGAGGTTTCTGTCCAAGCTCACACTGGAGTTCTCTAATTGTACCTCTGTACAATAATAATAATGCATGGCTCTGTCTGAAGTTTGAAGATCATTCAGTTTTATGAAAACATAACTCTTGGAGATATAGTAATATTTTGTTTGTGATCTGACAAATAAAGTTTCCTGAAGATCAGAGTGTAGAGCTAAGCTACCAGTTAGCTATAGAAGCCAGGCAGTGGTGGCACAAACCTTTAATCCAAGCACTAGATTAAATTAGCTAGAAGTGGACAGATTTCTGTGACTACAGTACTTCCCTGAGCTACAAAAGATTGAATCTGTGCAAATTAGAAACAGAGCTCATACAAAGGTGATTACAACACCTAACAATATATGCCTTTAATCTCAGCACCAGAGAAGACAAAGGAGAGACTTGAATGGGCAGAGAGAGGAATATAAGAGAGAATTAGATAAGAACTCAGATACAGTTTGAAGATTCTGTCAGAGTGGCAGTCTGAGATTTTTGGAGAGACAGTCAGAAGATCTGTAGAGACAGAATCTTCCCCATTTGGTCTGAGCATTGGTAGAGATAAGAACACTCTACTGACTGAATACTCTTCTGATCCTTAGTTTTTGCCCCTGATAACTGACTCAGGATCTTTATCATTAAGAACAATTAGAATTTGTGCAACAGCAGTTGCTGCTGCTAATGTTGACTTGGGATTTGAAAGATGAATTATAACTTGTGTTTCCACCACTCCGTATTCTTCACATCCACTCTAGATCTTTCCTGGAGGATGACAGACACAGCTTACACCATAGCTGGTTAACAAGAATCCAGAGATAGTTCAGGTGAGGGACAGGATCTGTGAGGGCTGTAATAAATCAGGTGTTTATTCCTTCAGGTGTCCTTTGACAGGGCACCTGGGAATAGGTACAATCTTCATGATTCATGCATCCCACAGATGACATGCCCGGGTCTTGTTCCTGAAACTCTGAAACACTTACAGCGTGGAAAGGTCACCAGGCAGAGGAACAGCACCTACTGGAGACTCTAGTGAGGAAAAGATGGGACCTGTCAGTTAGGCCTGGGCTTTTAGACTCAGCAGGAGGTTGCTGTGCATTGAGGGAGGTTTCTGAGAGGATAAAGGGAAGCACTGGGTAAGACTTGCACATTTCCCTCAGTTTTCAGAGAATTGCCCTTGAGTTTCTTAGATGACCTGGAGATAAAAAATGAGTAGCATTTTACTGACACTGTCTAGATTCCCACTTGTATATAAATAGGAAATTGTATGATTCACACTGTGCAGACCTTGGATGGAAAACATTAAGTGACTCCACATTCATGCAGTGCAGACAACAGAGGATACCACATCCTCAGTGCATATCCCAATAAACCCCAGCATGGTTATTTGATGAAGACTTTAAAGAATTATAGGTCAGTCAGGGAAGTTTTTTCTTAAGGAATTTTGTTTTTACAGTTCTATACATAGTAGTTTTGTTGTTCATTTATATTGGGCCTGAAATATTGATTCATGATTTTCAACAAACGCACAAGGTCATAATTAGCTTGCTATTTCCAGATGTGCACTACCTTCCAGTATGATTTATGTTAAGAGTCCATACACAAACCATCCAGTCTCAGCTTCTGTCACCTTTCCCATCAAAAGCTGGTACAGAGTCTTAGGGACATTATGTGCTGTCAAATGGAGCAAATCTAACCAAAACTTCTACACATAAATTGTTCTCTATTTTTCCATTCTTTTCCCTGGCTTAACTTCTGTTCATGAAAAGTAAGCAAGCACTCTGCACACTCAAATTTCCCTTTGTTTGCCTATTTAGAAATTAAAACTAGGCACAAATAGAGCCAACATTTCCAAACCTAACCCTTTTCAATGCTACCACTTTCTCAAACATGTATCTTGACTTTTATCTACTTATATATCTGTCTATGGATTGTATTAAATAATAAGAAAAGGGAATACTTATGTATACAATATTCAGTCCTCATGTATGCGTGAAGGCCAGAAGAGGGCACCAGACCTCATTACAGATGGTTGTAAGCCATCATGTGGTTGCTGGGAATTGAACTCAGGACCTTTGGAAGGGCAGGCAATGCTCTTAACCTCTGAGCCATCTCTCCAGCCCACTGTCCGAGCTGCACCGGGCTCTCCGCCCCACCCAGCCCGACAAACCGCGGAGGCTGGGCTACAAGGCCAAGCAAGGTTATGTCATATACAGGATTCGCGCCTGCCGTGGTGGCCGCAAAACCTCTGGTGCCCAAGGTTGGACCTACGGCAAGCCTGTCCATCATGGTGTGAACCAGCTAAAGTTTGCCCGAAGCCTTCAGTCTGTTGCTGAGGAGAGAACTAGATGCCACTATGGGGCTCTGAGAGTCCTGAATTCTTACTGGGTTGGCGAAGATTCCACATACAAATTTTTCCAGGTTATCCTCATCGATCCATTCCATAAAGCTATCAGAAGAAACCCTGAGTCTCAATGGATCACCAAACTGGTCCACAAGCACAGAGAGATGTGTGGGCTGACATCTGCAGACTTCAAGAGCCATGACCTTGGAAAGGGCCACAAGTTCCACCACACTATTGGTGGCTCTCGCAGTGCAGCCTGGAGAAGGCGCAACACTCTGCAGCTCCACTGTTGACGCTAATACATGTAATGCTTGTACAATTCATACCCAATAAACAATTTAGGACCGTCAAAAAAAAAAAAAAAAGAAAAGGGAATAGGGCTATTGTCACTTAAAATATGCTTAAATGGACTGAACCACTGACACTCTCTAACATTAATAAAAGTACTCAAATTAACGATTATCTTTTGATTAGTCAAGGTATATAGAAATATGCATAATTCAGAATCTGTAACATGAGAGGGCCTGCTTGTTGGAGTCTCTGTCCGATACAGCCCCCCCCAGCTGTTTAGTCCCAGAAAAAATCAAACAGAGATCTCTACATGTTATTAAAGCTGATTGGCCCAATATCTCAGTCTACTTATTTGCTCTTGTAGCTTATATTAACCCATGATTTTGATCTATGTTAGCCATGTGGCTCAATACATTTTTCAGTGAGGCAGAACACATCCTGCTGCTTCGGTGATCTGGGTAGGAGTGGGAGGAATCACCTTCCTCCTTCCCAGAATTCTCCTGCTTTCCTTGCATCATTTCTACTTCCTGTCTGGTTTTCCCACCTCCACCTACTGCCTGGCCAATCAGTGTTCTATGAAACATGATTGACAGAATACAGATAATTCTCCTGCACCAAGAATACCTCTATGAAATTTTAATCTTATCTTCTTTTAAACTAGTAGTATGTGGAAAGAGACTTTGTCTTCATGATGGGCAGTACAGAAAGAAAATCTCTCCTGATTTTAGGCAGGATAAAGACTGTGACTTTGAATCAGTTGAGAATGGCCACTTTGGAAATGTCTAACATTCCACAGGGGATTGTGGTACTCAGCTTGGTGCATGGTATGTTGGGTGTATTAAGTTTAATTTGACTTATACTTTCAACATAAGATGTAGTTATTCAATATAAAAGCATATCTAGTTATGGTAAAAACTAAATATATTATTGTATATCCTCACTATCATTGCTAAAAAATAGTACACCATGGGATATAGAGTATGCAAGAATAAAATAGAGATTGAGGTGTTGGTTCCAATCTACTGCCTCTTATTTAGAGTCCTAGAAAAATAACTAATTACTTCTAGGCTTTTATGCTCACATTTCTAATATCCACTGTGTCTCATTCAACTGTTTCTGGAGCTTGGTGCCACAGTCTTTTGTAGATTTGCTTAGTTAGAACACAGTCCCTGACATGTCATTCTGAGGGTCACATCCATGCGTGATTAAATAAATGTGTTTCTGAAGTGCGAAAAAATCATATAATATTTGAAAATATTCTTTTTTCACCTGTGTCACTTATTCTACTTAGAAACAAATCACTGTGCTCATTCATAAGGTACTGTAAATTCTTTGATTTCTCCCACTACCCTCTCTCCTCGTTCTTACACTTCTTTAATCCTCTGTCCTCTCCTACTCTCATTTCTTCCTTTCTCTCCTCCCTTCTTTCCTGATTTTCCATACCAACTTTGCTTATTTTTGTTCTCATCCAGATGTGAGATTGCAGGACCACATAGCCTTGTGTCATTCTTTGAGGCATCCACAGTTTTCATAATGTCTTAGTAGAACCACATTCCCATTTCCACAGCACAGGCATCCCTTCTTCTCCATTCCTATAACACTTGGTCTCATTCTTTCCTTGAGTAAATGCACTCATATCATTGGTTACGGACAACTAATTCTTTTGGGTTTACGATCCATTTCTGTGGTTGTTAAAAATGTCAGCTTTATGAAAGTTTTAATGCCCACTTACACTGGTCAACGTGAAGCACCCAATAAGAAGATGGAGGGCAGAACATGGTTTGATCATGAGGACCTCACCTCTCAACCCTGGGTTCTCAGAGCTATCTGTTAACCTCCTGCTCAAAACATAGAGATGTGAGAGAAAGGAGTTTTTCTTGGAAAGAAAATCTAAACTGTTCTCATGGATAATAGAAATCCTGTTATAACCTTTAACGGGGAGTACTTATGTTTCGAACTCAGGATTTTTTAATAAAAATGATAAATATATTTTGGAATATTACCATTTGAATCAAGATCTCATGTAAATTAGACAAGAACTAGACCATTGTGCCAAATCACAGCATTTAATGAGAACTTTTTAAAAAATACAAAGTTTTAATTAGGGGTATATGTTTTTGTGTGGGTAGTGTAGTGCTCATGAAGATAAACAGATACCACAGGGTCCACTAGACTCACAAGTGGCTCTGAGCTGCCTTCATCTTCTGGGGTTTGCAATCTTTTCTGGCTTCTTTGTGAACTTATGCTGGTCAATGTACAGGATCATTTTGATCTGTATAATGATTTGCATTTTGTTCAAGTAAAAGTACATCCTAACTTTAAAAGGCAACTATAATGGGGCTGTAAAAAGTTTTTGCCACACAAGAAAGCTTCAGTGCGGACCCCTCCCCTCCCCCCACTGCTGTGGGCCCTTTGTCTCCCGGGTCCTGGGAACCAGCTAGCCCTGTTCCCGGGTCCTGGGAACCAGCTAGCCCTGTTGCACTGCTTAGGAGTTCTTCCCAGAGAGGTGAGTGGGTGCTCACCTGGGCAGCCTGCCTGCCCGGGAAGAGAGCACGACCCCCCCCAGCTTCTGCAGCAGGGTCTTCGGTGTTCCAAGGGACCCCTCCCCTCCCCCCACTGCTGCGGACCCTTTGTCTCCTGGGTCCTGGGAAGACCAGCTAGCCCTGTTGCACTGCTGAGGCGCTCTTCCCAGAGAGCTGAGTGGGTGCTAGCCTGGGCAGCCTGCCTGCCTGTCCGGGAAGGGAGCACAGCCCTTCCCCCCTCAGCTTCTTCAGCAGGGTCTTCAGTGTTCCAAGGGACCCCACCCCTCCCCCCACTGCTGCGGGCCCTTTGTCTCCCGGGTCCTGGGAAGACCAGCTAGCCCTGTTGCACTGCTAAGGAGTTCTTCCCAGAGAGGGCTGAGGAGCTCTATCCAGAGAGTACTGTGAAGTCCTACCCAGAGAGTGCTGAGGAGTTCTATCAAGAAAGTGCTGAGGAGTTTCATCCAGAGTGGAGGAGATGGGCAGGGGCCAATGCAAGAATTCCTCCAACAACCTGAAAGGCAACATGACATCGCCAGAATCCAGGGAGCTCGAACCTAGAAGAATTGAACACCCTACTCCAGAAGAAATAGAAGAAATTGACTCTAAGCGCTTCTTTATGAAAATAATAGAGGAACTTAAACAGGAGGTGAAAATCTGCCGTAAAGAAATGGAAGAAAAGTATAACAAAAAAATTGAGGAAATGAGTAAAGAAATGGAAGAGAAATATACCAAAAAGTTTGAAGAAATGAGTAAATCCGTAAATGAAATTCTGGGAAACCAAGAAAAAACAATCAAACAGGTAATAGAAACAGTTCAAGATTTGAAAACTGAAATGGAGTCAATGAAGAAATCACAAACCGAGGGCCGGCTGGCTATGGAAAATCTGGGTAAACGAACAGAGACTTCAGAAACAAGCTTAACCAATAGAATACAAGAGATAGAAGAAAGAATCTCAGACTCTGAGGACACCATAGAGAAATTAAACACTCTGACCAAAGAAAACAGCAAATCCAACAAATTCTCATCACAAAACATTCAGGAACTGTGGGATACAATAAAAAAACCAAATCTAAGAATAATAGGAGTAGAAGAAGGAGAAGAATTGCATTTCAAAGGTCCAGAAAATATACTCAACAAAATTATAGAAGAAAACTTTCCCATCCTAAAGAACGATATTCCTATGAAGGTTCAAGAAGCATACAGAACACCGAATAGACTGGATCAGAAAAAAACATCCCCTCGTCATATAATAATCAAAACACAAAGCATTCAGACTAAAGAAAGGATATTGAGAGCTGCAAAGGAAAAAGGTCAAGTAACTTATAAAGGTAAACCTATCAGACTTACACCAGACTTCTCGATGGAAACCATGAAAGCCAGAAGGTCCTGGATAGAGGTACTGCAGAAACTAAGAGACAATAGATGCAAGCCCAGACTACTTTACCCAGCCAAGCTATTGTTCACTATCAACGGAGAAAACAAAATATTCTAGGATAAAAACAAATTTAAACAATATGTAGCTACTAATCCAGCCTTACAGAGAATGCTAGAAGGAAAATCACAACCCAAGGAATCCAACATTCCCAACACTGCCTACATTAACTCAGACATCTAGCGACCCTTCACAAGCACAACTCAAAGAAGGAAAACACATACACTCTACTACCCAAAAAAATGACTGGAGTCATCGATCACTGGTCATTAATATCACTTAATATCAATGGACTCAACTCACCTATAAAGAGGCACAGACTTAGAGATTGGATACGAAAACAGGATCCAACATTCTGCTGTCTACAAGAAACACACCTCAACCACAAAGACAGACACCTACTCAGAGTAAAGGGGTGGGAAAAGGTTTTCCAAGCAAATGGACCTAAGAAACAAGCGGGTGTGGCCATTCTAATATCTAACAAAATCGACTTCAAACTAAAATCAATCAGAAGAGATGGAGATGGACATTTCATACTCATAACAGGAACAATTCATCAGGAAGAAGTCTCAGTCTTGAATATCTATGCCCCTAATATAAAGGCACCCACATATGTAAAAGAAACTCTTCTAGAACTCAAGGCAGTCATCAAACCACACACACTAATAGTAGGAGACTTCAACACTCCTCTCTCACCAATGGACAGGTCAATCAGACAGAAACCAAACAGAGAAATAAGAGATTTATTGGAGGTACTGAATCAAATGGACTTAACAGACATCTATAGAACACTCCACCCAAATAGGAAAGAATATACCTTCTTCTTTGCAGCTCATGGAACCTTCTCGAAAATTGACCACATACTTGGTAACAAAGCAAACTTCCACAGATACAAAAAAATATTAGTAGCCACCTGTGTCTTGTCAGATCACCATGGATTAAAATTAGAATTCAACAACAATGGTACCCCCAGGAAGCCAACAAACTCATGGAAGTTGAACAGTCAACTACTAAATCACCCCTGGGTCAAGGAAGAAATAAAGAAAGAAATTAAAGTCTTCCTTGAATATAATGAAAACAAAGACACAACATATTCAAACCTATGGGACACAATGAAAGCAGTGCTAAGAGGAAAGTTCATAGCACTAAGTGCCCACCTAAAGAAAACGCAGAAAGCACACATTGGAGACTTAACAACACACTTGAAAGCTCTAGAAAAAAAAGAAGCTGATTTACCCAGGAGGAGTAGAAGACTGGAAATAATCAAACTGAGGGCTGAAATCAACAAAATAGAAACACAGAAAACAATTCAAAGAATCAATGAAGCAAAAAACTGCTTCTTGGAGAAAATTAACAAGATTGACAAACCCCTATTCAAACTAATCAAACGGCAGAGAGAGAACTTGCAAATTAATAGGATCAGAAATGAAAAGGGGGACATAACCACAGACACAGAGGA
Source organism: Myodes glareolus (assembly GCF_982192425.1). Classification (NCBI taxonomy): domain Eukaryota; kingdom Metazoa; phylum Chordata; class Mammalia; order Rodentia; family Cricetidae; genus Myodes; species Myodes glareolus. Next base: position 13,247,228 of record NC_142036.1, on the reverse strand, counting down.
AATTCAGAGAATCATTAGATCTTACTACGAAAGTTTATATGCCACAAAGTTGGAAAATGTAAAAGAAATGGACATTTTTTTAGATAAGTACCATATACCAAAGTTGAACCAAGAACAGGTGAACAATCTAAATAGACCTGTTAGTTGTGAAGAACTAGAAGCTGTTATCAAAAATCTCCCTACCAAAAAAAGCCCAGGATCAGATGGTTTCAATGCAGAATTCTACCAGAACTTCCAGGAGGAGCTAATACCTATACTCCTTAATGTATTCCACAATATAGAAAAAGAAAAGTCACTGCCAAACTCCTTTTATGAAGCTACAGTCACCCTAATACCAAAACCACACAAAGACACAACCAAGAAAGAGAATTACAGGCCAGTCTCACTCATGAACATCGATGCGAAAATTCTCAATAAAATACTGGCAAACCGAATCCAAGAACACATTAGAAAAATTATCCATTATGATCAAGTAGGCTTCATCCCAGAGTTGCAGGGATGGTTCAACATACGCAAATCTATCAATGTAATCCATCATATAAATAAACTGAAAGAAAAAAACCATATGATCATTTCATTGGATACTGAAAAAGCGTTTGACAAAATTCAACACCCATTTATGATAAAGGTGTTGGAGAGACTGGGGATACAAGGATCATACCTAAATATAATAAAAGCAATATACAGCAAGCCGACAGCTAACATCAAATTGAATGGAGAGAAACTCAAAGCCTTTCCACTAAAATCAGGAACACGACAAGGCTGTCCACTCTCTCCATACCTCTTCAATATAGTGCTTGAAGTTCTAGCAATAGCAATAAGACAACATAAGGGGATCAAGGGGATTCGAATTGGAAAGGAGGAAGTTAAACTTTCGTTATTTGCTGACGATATGATAGTGTACATAAGCGACCCCAAAAACTCTACCATAGAACTCCTACAGCTGATAAACACCTTTAGTAACGTGGCAAGATACAAGATCAACTCCAAAAAATCAGTGGCACTCCTATACACAAAGGATAAAGAAATGGAGAGGGAAATCAGAAAAACATCACCATTCACGATAGCCACAAATAGCATAAAATATCTTGGGGTTACTCTAACCAAGGATGTGAAAGACCTATTTGACAAGAACTTTAAGCCTTTGAAAAGAGAAATTGAGGAGGATACCAGAAAATGGAAAGACCTCCCCTGCTCTTGGATTGGGAGAATCAACATAGTAAAAATGGCAATTCTACCAAAAGCAATCTATAGATTCAATGCAATCCCCATCAAAATCCCATCAAACTTCTTCACAGACCTTGAGAGAACAATAATCAACTTTATATGGAAAAACAAAAAACCCAGGATAGCCAAAACAATCTTATACAATAAAGGAACTTCTGGAGGCATTACTATCCCTGACTTCAAACTCTATTACAGAGCTACAGTATTGAAAACAGCCAGGTATTTGCATAAGAACAGAGAAGTCGACCTATGGAATCGAATAGAAGACCCAGATACTAACCCTCAAACCTATGAACACCTAATTTTTGACAAGGGAGCTAAAGGTATACAATGGAAGAAGGAAAGCGTCTTTAACAAATGGTGCTGGCATAACTGGATGTCAACCTGTAGAAGAATGAAAATGAAGAAGAATGATCCATATCTATCACCATGCACAAAACTCAAGTCCAAATGGATTAAAGACATCAACATCAATCTCTCCACTTTGAACCTGATAGAAGAGAAAGTGGGAAGTAGTCTACAAGATATAGGCACAGGAGGCCACTTCCTAAGTAGGACCCCAGTAGCACAGACAATAAGAGAAACAATGAATAAATGGGACCTGCTGAAACTGAGAAGCTTCTGTAAAGCAAAGGACACTGTCAGTAAGACAAAAAGGCTGCTTTCTGACTGGGAGAAGATCTTCACCAACCCCTCATCAGACAAAGGTCTGATCTCCAGAATATACAAAGAACTCAAGAAACTAGACACTAAAACTCTAATTAACCCAATTAAAAAATGGGGTACTGATCTGAACAGAGAATTCACAACAGATGAACTTCGAATGGCCAGAAGACACTTAAGGTCATGCTCAACCTCCTTAGCGATCAGGGAAATGCAAATCAAAACCACTTTGAGATACCATCTTACACCTGTCAGAATAGCTAAAGTCAAAAACACCAATGATAGCCTATGCTGCAGAGAATGTGGGATGAGGGGAACACTCATCCATTGTTGGTGGGAATTCAAACTTGTGCAGCCACTGTGGAAATCAGTGTGGCGGTTTCTCAGGAAACTGGGAGTCAACCTCCCTCAGGACCCAGCAATTCCTCTCCTGCGAATATACCCTAGAGATTCCCGAACATACTACAAAAGCGTTTGTTCAACTATGTTCATAGCAGCACTATTTGTAATAGCCAGAACCTGGAAACAGCCTAGGTGCCCCTCAATAGAAGAATGGTTAAAGACATATACACATTAGAGTTTTACTCAGCGGTAAAAAGTAATGACATCTTGAATTTTGCATGCAAATGGATGGACATAGAAAACGCTTTACTGAGTGAGGTAAGCCAGACCCAAAAAGAGGAACACGGTATGTATTCACTCATAAGTGGATTCTAACCATAATTAAAGGTCTTTGAGCCTATTATTCGTGATCCTAGAGAAGCTAAATAAGAAGACGAACCTGATGAAGATTATTTAGCTATCCGCCAGGAGGTAGGAAATAGTCAAGAGTCCCAGGTAACCTTGGGTGCATGGGGGTGGTGGGAGGGTTGTTGGAAGGGGAGAGGGTTAGAGAGAAGGGAGTAGGGGAGGAATGGAGAAAGCTTGGTTGACCGGGATTGGGGGAAGGGAGGAAGGATGAATATGGGATCAGGGAAGAATATATTTCAACTAAGGGAGTGAGTCATTTTAGGGTTTACAGGAAACTTGATTATATATGGGATCCCAGGTCCAAGGAGAGATCCCCAGATTGTTCTCTGGACAGAGGAGAGGGTGCCTGAACCGGCCTTGGCCCATAACCATACTGATGAATATTTTGCTTATCACCATAGATCCTTCATCTGGCGTTGGATGGCGATACACACGGAGACCCACATTGGAGCACCGGACTGAGCCCCCCAAGATCCAAATGAGGAGCAGAAGGACGAAGAAAATGACGAAGGACTGCGAGGGATGCTATCACCCACCGATACAAGGGGTCGGATCTAATGAGAGTTTACCAAGGCCAGTTGGACTGCGACTGAACGAGCACATGATCCAACCAGATTCTCTGAATGTGGCCGGATTCTCTGAATGTGGCTGGCCTGGAGTCTTTCTGAGAAGCCATTGACAATGACACTGGGACTAGTTTCCTCTGCATATAGTGGATTTTTGGGATCCAGTCTGTTTGGATACTCACCTTCCTGGACCTGGAGGGAGGGGGGAGGAGCTTGAACTTCCCACAGGTCAGGAAACCCTGACTGCCCTTAGGGACAAAGAGGGAGGAGGAGGGGGGGTGGGAGGGTGTTGGGAAGAGGGGCGTAAATGGAAACTTTTATAATTTAATAAAATTACTTTCAAAAAAAAAGGAAAAAAAATACTTCGGCAAAAATAGCTTTTAGCTCCATGGTCTGCTCCAGCCTTGAGATCCTGCCCTGACTTCTGTAGAACTCGGTATTGTGGAACTATAAGCAAAACAAAACCTTTCGTTTCCAAGGTCATGGTGTCTTATCACAGCAATGGAAACTCTAACTAATGCAGCCATTGTGTTTTAAAGGAAAATAATGTAACCAGATAAATAATTAAGAAGCACTTCTACATCAGTTTCTTACTTTGGATAAAAAATAAATGTGGAAGACACCAAACTTTACAATTATCTTCATCCTTGTTTGCTTTTATGGTTTCCCTTTTTTCTTCTATAGAAAATGTCAGGAGTTGGTTATTTATAGACTACCTAATTTTTTTAGTAATTGTCTCTATCTTCTTAGATACAGCTTAGGCAGGAAAGAGACACACACTAATCAAAGAGGCTTTCATGTGGTATGGGAAGACACCAGATGAAAAAGTTCTTCTGTCTCTTTGAGTCTTTGATTTAAAATTTAAGCTAGAGACCCACCTCAATGAGTAACACGGAGACTTAGAAATCTATGTGCAATGTAAAAGGCACAAAGGGGAAAAAACCAAACTCAAGAAAATAAATAGATATTTAGGAAATTTTTGAAAGAACAACTACAATAAGCATTAATATAAAATCATGGAAATAAAAGAGAAAGAGAGAGGAGAATTAATTATAGGAACAGAAAGAGGGCAGTGGACATAGGAATTGAGATGGAGGCATCAAAGTCATTGTATTATGTTGGTGAATAGGGGATATCCATGGGAGACAGACAGATAGGAAGGAAAAAGGAAGGAGGGGAGGGATGGAGGGACTGAGGGACAGTGAAAAAAAGCTGGCAGGCAGGCAGACAAAAGAAGAGACAGGAAAAAAAAGAGTGTGGTGGGGTAAAAGACGGGGTCAAAAGTAACAGAAGAAAGAATGGAGGAGAATGAAGAATTCCACTATAGTCATTCAGCTGGAGAATGTGTGGGGTATGAGGTTGAAATTGCAGAAGTCAGGCACATTCTAAATTCAAGTCATAGACAAAATTCTGAAAGCCTGCTAGATATGATGCATGAATGAGCCTGTTTAAGATATTGAATTCTGTGTCCTCACTATGAAAGAAGGAACATAAAAGTTTAAACTCGGAATAAATAAAAAGAAGCTTGTAGTGTAAATTTAAATTGGTGGTATTTATAAAGAAGACATGGTTTCTCAACTGTAGATCTATATCTGTATATTCGTGTCTATGTGCATGCATGTTCATTACAAAGCAAGTGCATCCTAGCCTCAGTAAACACAAATAACTGGAGTTTGCACCGGCGGCAGGGCCCAAAAGCCATGTTTTAAAACCGTGTGGCTTCTTCTTTTTTTGTTGTTGTTGTTGTTGTTACTGCTGTTAAATTATAAAATTAAAAAAAAGAAAGCTTCAGTGCGTTATAAACACAGAACTCACAATCTATAATTAAAAACAGAAATGGGTGTGGCAGTCAACCAAGTGCACCAAATAGGGAATGCGGAAAATGAACAATCACTGGGACACAGTGGACAACTAGACTATCTAGTCATTAAGAACCAGGCTCAGTGATAGAACTTGTCTCACAATAAATGGCACAGATTGTTAGAAAAATTCATCATATGTTAACACTCCCCCTCCCACAAACGTACATGGAAAGGAGTGAGAGAGAAAGATTGAGAGAGAGAAAGAGGGAGAGGGAGAGAAAGAATGACATATAGACAGAGATAGGGAGACAGAGAGAGATAAAGCGTACAAGGAGAAACAGTATAATAAATAAACACATACAACTGGAAACAGAAATTTGAAATCATTTGGACATTCAAGGGTTACTACACTCTATACCTGTAGAGAAAATCCTTAAGAGGGGTATGGAGAGGCAGTGCAGACAGCTTCTCTAAGCAGGCTCTTCTGTGACCTAGATCTCTAATGCTCTCAGCGCCCCCTGCTGGTCCCGTGTTCCCCACATATGTATTTTTGTCTGAGCTCACAGTAGCATTCACTCACTGTGTCTGTTGCACAGTAATACATGGCTGTGTCCTCAGATCTCAGACTGCTCATTTCCAGGTACAGAGTGCTCTTGGCATTGTCTCTGGAGATTGTGAACCGACCCTTCACAGCGTCGGTATAGTAGGTGCTACTACCACCATAACTAATGTATGCGACCCACTCCAGCCCCTTCCCTGGAGTCTGGCGGAGCCAGCTCATGTCATAATTACTGAAGGTGAATCCAGAGGCTGCACAGGAGAGTTTCAGGGACTTTCCAGGCTGCACTAAGTCTCCTCCAGACTCCAGCAACTGCACCTCACACTGAACACCTGTAAACACAAAGAATTCTGGTTAGAAAATTGACACAGAATATGTTTTTTCTCTTTCTCATGTCGACACAACACACAGTATCTCATCTATATGAATTACCTTTTAAAATAAGGACAGAGAAAACTAGTATGAGCCCTAAGTCCATGATGCGTGGCCTGTGTTCAGCGCTGAACCCTGAACGGGAGGATTTGGGATCCAGGACTGTTCTCCTCTGCCAGAGCTGCAGGGTCAGGGCAGGCCCAGCTTTATGGGCACAAAGAAACCTTATTTGCATATCTTCCTGCAATAGAGACTCTGTAATTGGATCTGGCAGATATAAGACATCATATACACAGGTGAGAGTTATAGAAAATGAAGCATTAATGTAGCTCTCTGTGTACACATTTTCCTTGTTAGGGATTCACTACGTTGTATTTAGTTCCCTTTTCACCATATGCATGGAAAATGTTATCTTTCCACATTGTCATGTATCTTTAGGACCAATGTGAAATTTAAAATCTCAACACACAGCTGTGTATCTATATATTAGCTCTGTCGGTCCCTTTGTCTCTGCTGTACATGGCTTCTTCCTGACGTGAATCCTGATAGGATCACTTGAAACTTTTCTGAATTTTAATGTGTTCTGAGAGGTGCTGTCATATGCCCCCAGAAATTTTGCAAATGATACATTCTTTATTCTGTCTGTTTTCTTCTTATTGATTGCTATGGAAACATATGTGTATTTACAGCACTTAGGTTTTTTACATCCTGAAGTTCTCCCTTTGATCACTTTTTATGCTCAATCTGCCTTTCCCATGTCAATATCAGGCAATACTCATTGTGCTGCTGGAATTATATTTACGAAGTGGTATCCTGTGCCAATGTGTTCAAGTGTACTTCCTACTTTCTCTTCTATGAGGTTCAGTGTGGTTGACTTTATGTTGAGGTCTTTGATCCATTTGGACTTGAGTTTTGTGTATGGCAATAGATATGGATCTGTTCTCATTCTTCTACATGTTGATATCCTGTTATGCCAACCATATGTTGAATATGCTTTCTATTTTCTAGTTTGTATTTTTTAATTCTTTTCAAAAATTAGGTGTTTATAGCTGTGTAGATTGATATCTGAGTCTTAGATTCAGTTCTATTGGTCCTCCTGTCTGTTTTTATGCCTATACCAGGGTGTTTTGTAATACCATAGCTCTGTAGTAGAGTTTGAAGTCAGGAATTGTGATAACCTCTAGAAGTTTCTTTATTTTATAGGAATGTTTTGACTCTCCTGCATTTTTTTGCTTTATCATACGAAGTTGAATTTTGCTCTTTCAAGGTCTGTGAAGAGTTTTGCTGGGATTTTGATGGGCATTGCATTGAATCTGTAAATTGTTTTTGGTACAATTGCCATTTTTGTTATCTTAAGTCTGTCCACCAAAGAGCACAGGAGATGTTTCTATTTTCTGTTATCTTCTTCAATTTCTTTTTTCAAAGATTCAAAGTTCTTGTCATACCGACCTTCCACTTGCTTGGTTAGAATTACTATAAAATATTTTATGCTATTTTTGGCTATTTTGAAGGGTGATGTTTCTCTGATTTACTTCTCAGCCCGTTTATCATCTGTTTAAAGTAGGGCTATTGATTTTTTGAGTTAATTTCATATCCTGCTACGTCACTGAAGGTGTTTATGACTGGTATTAGTTAATTGGTAGAATTTTGAGGTCAATTATGTAAATATCATACCTTTAGTAAAAAGTGAGAATATTACTTCCTTTCCGATTTGTATCCCCTTGATGTAATTTTGTTGTCTTATTGCTCTAGCTAGAAATGCAAGTACTATAATGAATAGATATGGAGAAAGTGGACAGCCTTGTCTTGTTCCTGCCTTCAGTGGTATCAGGTTGAGTTTCTCTCTGTTTAGTTTGATGCTGGCAGTTGGCTTGTTGTATATTTCCTTTATTATGTTTAGGTATGTTATGTATATCCTTAATCTCTCCAAGACCTTTAATATGAAGCAATATCTTATTTTATCAAAGTCTTTTTCAGCCTATAATGAGATTATCATGCTTTTGTTTTTTTTTCCATTTTGTTTATATGATGGTTTACATTGACAGGTTTTTGTACGTTGAACCATCCCTGCAAATCTGGGATGAAGCCTACCTGGTCCTGGTGGATGCTTTTTCTGATGTGTTCTTGGATTTATTTTGCAACTATTTTTAATAATTAATGCTAACTGCAATGAGCTATAATCAATTTCTTTTTCTTTTTTTTTTAAAAAAACAAATTATCTTCTTTAATTTTACATACCAATCCCAGTTTCAATTCTCTCCCTGCCTCCCATCCCTTCCACCTATTCCCCCAAACCACTTCCATCAACTGCGAGAAGAAGATATGACACATTGATTTGGGAAAGGTCCAAGGCCTTCCCTATTATATCTAGACTGTGCAGGGTATCTATCCAAAGAGAATAGTTTCACAAATAGCCAATGAAAGGAGTAGGGATAAATCCTGGTGCCACTGTCACTGACCCCGTACTCTGCTCTAACCATACAACTGCCACTCCCATTCAGAGGGACCAGTTTGGACCTATGCAGTTCCTTCCTTGTCTTGCTGGAGATCTTTAGCTCCCATTAGCACAGGTTAAATGTTTCAGTAGGTGGACCCATCATGGTCTTAACCTCTTTGCTCATACTCTCACTCCTATCACTGTTCAGCTGGACTTTGGGAGCTCAGCCCAGTGCTTTACGTTGGGCCTCTGTCTCTGTATCCTTTAGTTGCTAGATGAATGTTCTATGTTGATATTTAAGATATTCATCAGTCTGATTACAATCATGGCCAGTTTGGGCACCAAATCTTCTATTGCTTAGGGTCTTAACTGGGCTCATCTTGTGGAATTTTCAGAATTTCTCTAGTGCCAGTTTTCATACTAGCCTCATAATGACTACCTCAATCAAAATATCTCTTTCATTGCTCTCATCTCTGTCTCTCCTCCATCTCAACTATCTTGTTTCCTCAAGTTTCTCCCTTTCTGTTCTCTCTTACTTTTCCTCTTCCACCCTCTCTTTCCCCCCACCACTATGTTCCCAATTATGTCAGGCAATATTGTAATTTACCCTTTCCTCATGAATCTACATATGTTTTCCTTAAGAACCCCAAAAACTCTACCAGGGAACTACTGCAACTGATAAATACCTTTAGTAATATTGACAATATACAATATCAACTCAAAAAATTAGTAACTCATCTATGTATAAATGATAAAGAAGCTGAGATAAAAATCAGAGAGACTTCAGCTTTAGAATATCATCAAATTAGATAAAATATCATGAATTAATAATAGTAAAGAAGTGAAAGACAATTTGACAAGAATTTTAAATTTTTGAAAGCAAAGTTAAAGAAGATACCAGAAAATGGAAAGATTTATCATGATCTTGCATATTAGTATTAACATAATAAAAATGGCAATCCTACAGAAAGCAATCTATAGACTGCATGTAATCATCCACTGTGATCAAGTCATCATCATCCCAGAGATGCAAGGATGGCTCAATATATTAAAATCTGTCAATGGAATCTCCCACATAAAAAAACTTTAAAATAGAAACCACATGATCATCTCATTAGATGCTGAAAAAGGCTTTCAGAAAGCACAACATCCCTTCATGATTAAGGTCTTGGAGAGAACAGGGAAAAAGACATCTAAACATAAAGGCAATTATACAACAAGCCAACAACCAACATCAGTCTAAATGGAGAGAAACTCACAATGGTTCCACTGAAATCATGAACAAGACAAGATTGTCCACTGTCTCCATACCTATTCAATATAGTTCTGGAGGTCTTAGCTAGAGCAATAAGACAACAAAAGTAGATCAAATAATCCAAATCAGAAAAGAAGAAATAAAACTCTAACTATTTGCTGATATAACAGTTTACAAATGCAACCTCAAAAATTCTAGGAAGGAACTTCTACAACACTTAAGCACTTTCAGTAATGTACCAGGATGCAAGATTAACTCAAAAGAATCAGTAGCCCCCCTTTACTCAGATAATAAAAAGACTGAGAAAGAAATCAGAGTAACATCACTCTTCACAATAGCCCAAATATCTTGGAGTAACTAAATAAACTAGTGGAAGACATGTATGCAAAGAATTACAACTCTTTGAAGAAAGAACTTGAAGAAAACACTAGAAAATGGAAAGATCTCCCATGTTCCTGGGTAGGTAGAATTAACAAAGTAAAAAATGGCAATCTTACCAAAAGTCATCTACAGAATCAATGCAATGCCTATATAAATCCCAGCAAAATTTTTCATGGAACTCAAAAGAAAAGTACTCAACTTCATGTGAAAAAGCAAAAAAGTCAGGATAGTCAAAACAATCCTGTACGATAAAGGAACTTCTGGAGGTAACACAATTCCTGACTTCAAACTCTACTGCTACAGAGCTACAGTATTAAACACACCCTGGTTTTGGCATAAAAGCAGACAGAGATTCAATAGAACTGAATTAGTATGTGTAATTTTTGTGTTTATATGAGAGGAGATCCCAGAGATGATTTGGTTCCCACTTCACTTATATCAATCTATTCACCTTTTCACTTGGGAACACCATATCTGGGGACAAGCTTTAGTATCTCTAATTTTTTGACAGTCTATCTTTCTTGGATATTTTCTGTTTCTCTTTTTAGGATGTAATGCAGAAGAACCCAGATTCCTAAGTTTGATAATTGCATTGGTAAGGGATCAGAAGTTTAGCTGTTAACTAAACTTCATACTACAAAATATTCTGCAACTAGTCTTAAGGGTTATATTATCAACAATAAAATATAAGTGAGGGAAGCTGAATCATGACAAGAAGTGGAAAAGAGGGCAGACAGGATCATTGGGAACCATGTGCCTTGAGGTATAGATCACCATAGGGAACAAGAGCTTGCAGGACTTTCCTCCATGCATTGCTAATATAAACCACAGGGGAAGGGAAGTAAGGAGCTAGAGCCTACCTCATCAGTCAGGACTCAGAAAGTGTTTGTCTCTGAATGACAGTTCCCTAGCTCACACACAAGACAGCAGGCTCTTCATCATCAACAACAGAGAGTTGATGTGACTCCGGGAGCCTTTGTTAGCAAAAACATCAACAAATCACAAGCAGAAAATCATAGAACTCAATTGTCTATGAAAAGGGTTGATGAGAGATGGAACCAGGAATGGAGCTGACTCCAGATGAAATATGCAGATGGGTGGCTGAGAACTTTGTAGCTTGAGAGCACACAAATTTATCTACAGAAGAATTACTTTGGACTTAGAAGTGCAAGTTAACTTTTGCCAAGATATAATTGTTTAAAGACATTTTTTTTTTCACAAATGATAACCAAGTATACTTGGTTAGTTCTTTTGGTTTAGAAGAAGGAAATAATGGATATTTCAGATTCAAATCTACCTGTGGAAAGTAAATTTGTAGTTTCTCCATCAAATGTTGAAAAGCAAATATACTAAAAAAAAGCAAGATACTCAAAATTCCCAAATTTTGTTATTAAACCTAAAATGAATAAGTATAATTTCAGACACTTTTTGATATATATATATATATATCAGTAACTCCAGTGAGATATATATATATATATATATATATATATATATATAATTAAATTTATGTTTGTCTGGTAATCAGAAGCATTTGGACAGCTTAAAGGATATGTGACAAAAAATTGCTCTAATGTGTGCACACATAGAGAGTTGAATAGAACGTGGAGAGGGGCCTCCAAGGACATCCTTGGCTGAAAGAGGAAACCATAGGTTCTGACATTAAAATTCATATCGATGTAGCATAATTCAGAGTTTCCTTGCTTCTGAAATGAACCTTACTAGTGGTTCTCAGGAAAGATGCTGGTCCTCCTTGCCCCCCGATTGGTCCGTAGATTCTCTATAAGGAAACCTTTGTGCAGACTCATACTGGGGTTCCCTCTCTGTGACTCTGGCACAATAATACATGGCTGTGTCTTCAGTTTGCAGAATGTTCAATTTTTTGAAACCTGGCTCTTGTAGGTGGCCCTACTGAAGGTGTCTGTGATATAAGAGCTGAATTATAATCAGTGCATCCACTGCTCCATATTCCTCCATGCACTCCAGGCCCTTTCCTAGAAGCTGATGCTCTTTAACCCAATCATATGATTCAACTCTCTTCCCTAGTTCCTGAATCTTGTCCCAAGCATTTAAAGCTGCTGTGCTACATAGGGACAAGGTGTAATAATCATAAAGAGCTTGAAAAATTTATGAGAACATTGGGGGAGAAATGAATGTTTTACTGTCTTACAGAAGAATGGCTTCACCAGTGTTTACTCACAAGACAGCTATTGTGATGTACAATGAGATGTACATTAGTTATCAGAGATTATAACATGTGGAAAATACCTCACTAAGTTTCTTTTTAAAATTCTGACTAATATATCTTCCGTCTCCACTTTTATTTAAGGACAAGCTCCATGCTAATTACACATAGAATTAGAACCATGGGAATGTGAGAGGTAGAAGCACGGTTCATTGAGTGTGTCTGTATGGGACTTCACACTTAGGCTTATGAGTGAGTACATGTGAGAGTTGTCTTTCTGGGTCTGGGTTACCTCACTCAAAACGATGTTTTCTAGCTCCATCAATTTGCCTGCAAAGTTTAAGTTGTTGTTATTTTTTTCTGCTGTGTAATACTCCATTGTGTTAATGTACTAAATTTTCCTTATTCATTATTCAATCACCCTTACAGGTGTAAAATGGGATCTCAGAGTCCCTTTTATTTGCATTTACCTTATGTCTAAGGATGCTGAGAATATTCTTAAGTGTCTTTCAGCCATTTTTGACTCATCTGTTGAGAGACTTCTGTTTGTCTCTGTACTCCATTTGTTATTGGATTATTTGCTCTTTTAATAACCAATTTCGTGCATTCTTTCTTTACTATGGAGCCAATCCCCTTTTCTGAGTTCTGTTTGGTGACAAACTTTTCCCATTCTTTAGGCTGCTGTTTTGCTTTGTTGATAATGTCCTTGGCTTTACATAGCCTTTTCAGTTTAAGGAGGTACCATTTTTTAATTATTTCTCTCATTATCTGTGCTACCGGAATTATATTTTGGGAGTGATATCCTGTGCCAAGGGTACTTCCTATTTTCTCTTCTATGATACAGTGTGGTTGGCTTTATGTTGAGGTCTTTGATACATTTGGACTTGAGTTTTGTTCATACCAATAAATAGGGATCTATTCTTATTTTTCTACATGTTGATATCCAGTTATGCCATAACCATATGCTGAATATGTTTTCTGTTTTCTATTTTGTATTTTTTAATTCTTTTCAAAGATCAGGTATTTCTAGTTGTGTGGATTGGTATCTGAGTCTTAATTTTGGGTTCTATTGTTGTTCCTGTCTGTTTTTATGCCAATACCAGGGTGTTTTTAATACTGTAGTTCTGTAGTAGAGTTTGAAGTCAGGAATTGTGATACCTCTAGAAGTTTCTTTGTTTTACAGGATTGTTTTGATTATCCTGCATTTTTTTGCTCTTTAGAGGTCTGTGAAGAATTTTGCTGGGATGTTAATGGGCATTGCATTGAATCTGAAGATTGTTTTTGGTATGATTGCCATTCTTGTTATGTTAAGTCTACCTACCAAAGAGCATGGGAGATCTTTCTATTTTCTGATATTTTCTTCAATTTCTTTTTACAGAGATTCAAAGTTCTTTTCATACAACCTTCTACTTGCTTGGTTAGAATTACTATAATATAGTTTATGCTATTCGTGACTATTGTGAATGGTGATGTTTCTCTGATTTATTTCTCAACTCATTTACTTTATGTTTAAAGTAGGGCTTTTGATTTTTTGAGTTAATTTTGTATCCTGCTACATTACTGAAGGTGTTTATTTCATTGGTAGAATTTCGGGGTCACTTATGTAAGTATCATATTATCAAATAGTGAGAATTTAACTTTTTTTCCAATTTGTAGCCCCTTGATGCAATTTTGTTGTCTTATTGTTCTAGCTAGAAACTCAAGTACTATAATGATTTGCTATGGACAGAGTAGATAGCCTTATTTTATTCCTGTCTTCAGAGGTATCATTTTGATTTTCTCTGTATTTAGTTTGTTGTTGGCTTGATGTATATTACCTTTATTGTGTTTAGGTATGTTACTTGTATCCTTGATCTCTCCAAGTCCTTCACTATGAAGCAATGTCTTATTTTATCAAAGTCTTTTCAGCATATACTGAGATTATCATGTTGTTGTTTTTGCATTTTTATATGGTAATTTACATTAACAGATTTTTGTATGTTGTACCATCCCTGAAAATCTGGAATGAAGCCTACCTGGTTCTTGTGGATGTTTTTTCTTATTATTTCTTGGTTTTATTTTGCAACTTTTTTTTTACATAAGTAATGCTAACTGAAATGAGCTATAATTAATTTCCTTTATTATTTAAAAAAGAAAATTAATTATATTCTTTAATTTTACATAGCAATCCCAGTTTCTACTCTCTCCCCACCTCCCATCCCTTCTCCCTCTTCACCCAAACCACTTTCATCAAATGCTCAAAGATGATATGACCCTATGACACATTGCTTTGGTAAAGTTCCAAGGTAGGGTATCCATCCAAAGAGAATAGGTCTCCAAATAGCCAATTAAAGGAGAATGGATGAATCCTGGTGCAACTTTCACTGTTTGCTTTAGTTGCTAGATGAAGTTTCTATGGTGATGTATAAGATATCCATCATTCTGATTGCAGTCAAGCCCAGTTTGGACAACCACTCCTCTGTTGCTTAGGGTCTTAGCTGGGCTCATCCTTGTGGATTTTGGGGAATTTCTCTAGTGCCAGGTTTCTTGATAGCCTCATAATGACTATCTCAATTAAAATATCTCTTTCATTACTCTCATCTCTGTCCTTTCTCCATCTCAACTATTCTGTTCCCTCCTTTTCTTCCTTCCTTTTCCTCTTCAACCCTCCCATACCTCCACCCCTATGCTCCCAGTTTTGTCAGGCAATCTTGCAGATTTACCCTTTCCTGGTGAATCTACATAAGTTTTCTTTAACAACCCAAAACCTCTACCAGGGAACTACTGCAGCTGATATATACCTTTAGTAATGTTGGAAATATACAACATCAACTCAAAAAATCAGTAAACAACCTATATATAAATGAAAAAGAAGCTGAGATAGAAATCAGAGAAATTTCAAACTTTACAATAGCCTCAAAATAGATAAAATATAAAGGATTAATACTAACCAAAGAAGTGAAAGACACATTTGACAAGAATTTTAGTCGTTGAAAAAAAATTAAAGATGATACCAGAAAATGGAAAGATTTACCACGCTATTGTATATTAGGATCAACATAATAAAAATGGCAATCCTACCAAAAGCAATATATTGACTGAATGCAATCATCCACCGTGATCTAATCACCTTCATCCCAGGGATGCAAGGATGGTTCAATATATCAAAATCTGTCAATGTAATTTTAAAAACCTTTAAAATCAAAACTACATAATCAGCTCATTAAAAGGCTTTCAGAAAACACAACAACCCTTCATTATAAAGGTCTTGGAGAGAACAGGGATACAAGGAAGACACCTAAACATAATAAAGGCAATTATACAACAAGCTAACAGCCAACATCAGGATAATTGGAGAGAAACTCACAGTGATTCCATTGAAATCAGGAAAAAGACAAAGTTTTCCCCTTTCTACATATCTATTCAATATAGTTCTGGAGGTCTTAGCTAGCGCAATAAGGCACCAAAAGTAGTTCATAGAATCCAAATCAGAAAAGAAAGAAAACTCTCACTATTTGCTAATCTGATCGTTTACATATGAAACCCAAAAAATTCTATGAAGAAACTTCTACAACTCATAAGCACTTTCAATAATTTACCAGGATGTAAGATTAACTCAAAAGAATCAGTAACCTGCTTTACACAGATGATAAAAAAAAATGAGAAAGAAATCAGAGTAACATCACTCTTCACAATAGCCACAAATAGAAACAAATATCTCAGAGCACCTCTAAACAAATTAGTGGAAGATGTTTATGCTAAGAACTATAAATCTTTGAAGAAATAAATACAAGAAAACACCAGAAAATTGAATGATCTCCCCTGGTAGGTAGAATTATCACAGTAAAAATGGTAATTTTATAAAAAGCAATCTACAAATTCAATGCAATGCCTATCTAAATCCCAGCAAAATTTTTCATGGAACTCAAAAGAAACTCAACTTTGTATGAAAAAGCAAAAAACTCAGGATACTCAAACCAATCCTGTACAATAAAGGAACATTTGGAGGTATCACAATCCCTGAATTCAAACTCTACTACAGAGCTACAGTATTAAAAACACCCTGGTATTGACATAAAAACACACGGGAGGTTCAATAGAACTGCATGTAAGACCCAGTTACTAATCTACATACCTATAAACACCTGATTTTTGATAAATATAAAATGGAAAAAATGAAAGCATAATTAATAAATGGTGCTGGCATAACTGAATATCAACAAGTAGAAGAATCAGCATAGGTCTATACCATGCAGAAAACTCAAGTTCAAGTGGTTCAAATACTTCAACATAAAGCCAACCACACTGAACCACATAAAAGAGGAAGTGGGAAGTACTCTTGAATGCACTGGCACAGGATACCACTTCCTAAATATAACCCCAGTAGCACGGCACTGAGAGAAACAATTAATAAATGGACCTCCTGAACCTGAAAAACTTCTGTAAAGCAAAGGACATGGTCAACTAGACTAAATGGCAGATTATGTAATTGGAATAGATTTTCACAATACCCACATCAGACAGAGGATTGATCTCAAAATTATAAAAAGAACTCAAGAAATTTGTCATCAAAAGAACAAATAATCTAATAACAAATGAAATACAGGCCCAAATAGAGCACTCTGAACAGAGGACTTTCAAATGGCTAAAAGACACTTAAGGAAATTCTCAACATCCTTCAGGGAAGTGCAGATCAAAACAACTCTAAGATTCCATCTTACAGCTGTAAGAATGGCCAAGATTAAAAACAGTGAAGACAATTTATACTACAGAGGATATGGGGTAAAGGGACCATTCCTGAATTGCTTCTGGGAATGCAGATTGGTATAGCACCTTTATATATAAGTATGTTGATTTTTCAGAAAATTTGGAAAAAAATTTCTCAAGACCCAGCAATATCACCATTGGGGACATATGCAAAGGCTGCTCAGTTGCACCATAAGAACATGTGCCCAACTCTGTTCAGAGCAGCACTGTCATAGCCATAACCTAGGAACAACATAAATGCCCCTCTACCGTAGAATGGAAAAGAAAAATGTGGTACAATTAAACAATGGAGTACTACACAGCACAAAAAAGACATCTTGAAATTTACAGGCAAGTAAATCGATCTAGAAAAGATCATATTCAATGAGGTACTGAAACCCAGAAAGACAAATATCATATGGACTCACTCATAAGTGGCTTTTAGATATAAAGCAAATAAAACAAACCTAAAATACACAATCCCATAGAAACTGGAAAACAATAAGGACCCTTCGAGAGACATATATGGATATAATCTGCTTGGAAAGTAGTAAAAAACAAAATTTCCTCAGTAAATTGGGAGATTGGGGACTATAGGAGAGGGTTCAAGGGGAGGTGAAAGGAAGCGAGGTGAGCAAAGAGAAATGTATTACTCAATAAAATAAATAAAATTTAATAAAAATCAATATTAAAAGAAAGTGCATATTTTTGTTGACTTTATTTATTTTATTTATTAAAAATTTCCACTTTCTCCCATTTTTCTCCCACTCCTCCCATTCCCTCTCCCCCTCTTTCTTCAGTTCTAAGATAAGTCAGTGTACACTGCCCTGTGGGGACTTCAAGGCCCTTCCTCCTCTATCCAGGTCTAGAAAGGTGTGCATCCAAACAGACTAGGCTCCCAAAAAGCCAGTACATGCAGTAGAATCAAAACCCAGTGCCATTATCATTAGCTTCTCAGTAATCCCTCATTGTCAGCCACATTCAAATACTCCAGTTTGATCACATGCTCATTCAGTCCCAGTTCAGCTGGCCTTGCTGAGCTCCCTTAGATCAATACCACCATCTCCAAGGGTGTGCACACACCACACGATCTTGGCTTCCTTGCTCATGTTTTCCCTCCTTTTGCTCTTCGTATGGAACTTGGGAGATCAGTCCACTACTCCAATGTGGATCTCTGCCTCTATCTCCATCCATCACAAGATGAAGGTTCTATGGTGATATGCAAGATATTCATCAGTGTGACTATAGCATAAGGCCTGTTCAGGTACCCTCTCCTCTGTTACCCATGGACCTAGCTGGGGTCATCTCCTTGGACACCTGGGAACCCCTCTAGAGTCAAGTCTCTTGCCAGCCCTAAAATGACTCCCATAATTAAGATTTCTTCTTTCCTGCGCCCATATCACCCTTCCACCATCTCAACCACCCCGTTCCCACAATCTCTCCCCAGCCTTCCCCTACTCCCTTCTCTCTCCCCATCTCCCCTTCCCCATACAAAACTTTCATTATTTGAAAATGTTAAGATAGTGTACATAAGTGATACACAAAAGTCTACCAAAGAACTCCTACAGCTGATAAACACCTCTAATAATGTGGCAGGATACAAGATCAACTCCAAAAAATCAGTTGCCCTCATAGACACAAAGAACAAAGAAGCAGAGAGGAAAATCAGAAAAATATCACCTTTTATAATAGCCACAAATAGCATAAAGTATCTTGGGGTGACTCTAACCAAGGAAGTGAAAGAACTATTTGACAAGACCTTTAAGGTTTTGCAGAAAGAAATTGAAGAGGATACCAGAAAATGGAAAGATCTCCCTTGCTCT
This sequence comes from Myodes glareolus, assembly GCF_982192425.1. Taxonomy (NCBI): domain Eukaryota; kingdom Metazoa; phylum Chordata; class Mammalia; order Rodentia; family Cricetidae; genus Myodes; species Myodes glareolus. Next base: position 13,228,483 of record NC_142036.1, on the reverse strand, counting down.
AGGATTGGGAGGATCAACATAGTTAAAAATGGCAATTCTACCAAAAGCAATCTATAGATTCAATACAATCCCCATCAAAATCCTAACAAAAATTTCACAGACCTTGAGAAAACAATAATCAACTTTATATGGAAAAACAAAAAACCCAGGATAGCCAAAACAACCCTAAACAATAAAAGTACTTTCAGGGCATTACGATCCCTGACTTTAAACTCTATTACAGAGCTACAATAATGAAAACAGATTGGTATACGGATAAAAACAAAGATGTTGACGAATGGAATTGAATCGAAGACCTGGATATTAACCCACAAACCTATGAACACCTGATTTTCGTCAAAGGAAGTAAAATTATACAATGGAAGAAAGGAAGCATCTTCAACAAATGGTGCTGGCATAACTGAATGTCCACCTGTAGAAGAATGAAAATAGATCCATATCTATCACCATGCACAAAATTCAGGTCCAAATGGATTAAAGACCTCAATATAAATCTGATCACACTGAACCTGATAGAAGAGAATGTGGGAAGTAATCTATAACACATGGGCACAGGAGATCACATCCTATGCATAACTCCAGTAGCACAGAACATAAGAGCAACAATGAATAAATGGGACCTGCTGAAACTGAGAAGCTTCTGTAATGCAAAGGACACTGTCAATAAGACAAAACGGCAACCTACTGAATGGGAGAAGATCTTCACCAACCCCGCATGAGACAAAGGTCTCACCTCCAAAATATATCATGAATTCAGGAAACTAGACACTAAAACTCTAATTAACCCAATTAAAAAATGGGATACTGAACTGAACAGAGAATTCTCAACAGATGAACTTCAAATGGCCAAAAGACACTTAAGGTCATGCTCAACCTCCTTAGCAATCAGGTAAATGCAAATCAAAACAACTCTGAGATACCATCTCACACCTGTCAGAATGGCTAAAATCAAAAACACCAATGATTGCCTATGCTGGAGAGGTTGTAGAGTAAGGGGAACACTCATCCATTGTTGGTGGGAATGCAAACTTGTACAACCACTTTAGAAATCAGTGTGGGGGTTTGCAGAAATGTTGGTGTCAACCTACCTCAGGATCCAGGAATTCTACTTTGGGAATATATCCAAGAGATGCTCAATCATACTACAAAGGCAATTGTTCAACTATGTTCATATTTGTAATACCCAAAACCTAGAAACATCCTAGTTGCCTTTCAATAGACGAATGGATAAAGAAGGTGTGGCACATATATGCTTCAGAGTTTTACTTAGCAGTAAATAAACAATGACATCTTGAATTTTGCTTGCAAATTGATGGGAAAAACACTTTACTGAGTGAGATAACCCAGACCCAAAAAGATGAATATGGTATGTACTCACTCATAAGTATACTTTATCCATAAAAAGGGAAATTGAGCTTGAAATTTGTGATCATAGAGAAGCTAAATATGAAGGTGTACCCAAAGAAAAACATATATTTATCCTCTGGATATTGGAAGTAGACAAGATCGCTGGGAAAAAGTTGGGAGCACTGGGGTGGGGGTGCATTTGTGGGAAGAGAAGGTGGGGAGAGAAAAGAGAGAAGGTGAGGATTGGGGAGAGCTTGGGGCAATGGGATAGTTGAGATGAATGAAGGGTGAATATGGGAGCAGGGAAGAAGATATCTTAATTAAGGGCACCAATATCATAATTAAATGTTGGCAAGACACTTGGCTCTAGAGGGATTCCCAGATGTCCAAGGGGATTTCCCCAGCTAGGTCCTTGGGCAGCAGAGGAGAGGGTATCTGAACTGACCTTCTTCCATAGCCACACTGATTAATATCTTGCTTATCAGCATAGAACCTTCATCTGGTAATGAATGGAGATAGAAGCAGAGGCCTACATTGGAACAATGGGCTGAGCTTCCAAGGCCCAGTTGAAGAACAGTAGGAGGGAGAACAAGACCAAGGTCTGTGAGGGGTATGTTCACCCACTGAGACGGTGTGACTGCTCTAATGGGAGCTCACCAAGGCCAGCTGGACTGGGACTGATGGAGCATGTGATTAAACTGGATTATCTGAATTTGGATGACAATGAGGGCTGACTGAGAAGCCAATGATAATGACACCGGGTTTTGATTCTACTGCATGTACTGGCTTTTTGGGAGCCTAGTCTGTTTGGTTCACACCTTCATAGACCTGGATGGAGGGAGAAGTGCCCTGGTCTTCCCACAGGGCAGGGTATTCTACCTCTCTTAGGACTGAAGAGGTAGGGTACAGGGAGTGGGGGAAGTGGGAGGGAAATGGAAGCAAATGAAAAGTTGGGAATATTTGGAAATTTTTAATAAATTTAAAAAAGGAAAAAAAAGAGAAAAAAAGAGAGAGAGAGAGAAAAGACAGAAAAAGCTCCACAGCCTTCTGTAAAAGACTATACTGTTTTAGATTATGTCATAAATATGAAGAATAAGTCAAAATTTTTAATAGGAAATAGTAAACTCTCTAAATGATCAAAGACCAAACCTAAGAGTGCTTATAAATGGTATTGTCACTGTTTATTTGATAGTCACAGGTGCAAATGTGAGTTTTATTACTCCAGAGTCTTGGCATCCAAATTGGCCTCTTCAAGAGGCAGGTGTTCAATTACTAGGAATTGGAACCATATCTCAAGTTAAACAAAGCACATGATGGGTTGACTGCATTGGACCAGGAGGTCAAAGAAGGAAGCTGTGGTTAATATTGTAGAAAATTTATGGGGTCGTGACCTGCTCCAGCCATGTAATACCAAGATTAACATTCTTGCAGTCCCATGATCTCATAATTCTGGTAAGGATATTATAAGGTACTATACACAAAGTTCAGCAGCCATTCATCCTGTACAAGAGCATAAAAAAACTAGCAAATATTTAGAGGTACCAACAGCCCAACCTTTAAAATGGTTAATTATTGGACAAAGCCAGTTCAGGCACCCTCTCCCATGCTGTCCAAGGACCTAGCTGGGGATATCTGTGTGGACACCTGGGATCACCTCTAGAGCCAAGAATCTTTTCAACCCCTCGAATATCACCATAGAACCTTTGTCACGGATGGATGGAGATAGAGACAGAGACCCACATTGGAGCACTGGACTGAGCTCCCAAGCTTCAGACAAGGAGTGGAATGAGGGAGAAGATGACTAAAGAATTAAGGACTGCGAGGGTTGCTCTACCCACTGAGACAGTGTGCCTGATCTAATAGGAGCTCGGCAAAACCAACTGGACTGAGAATGAACAAACATGTGATCAAACTGGACTCTCTGAATGTGACTGTCATTGGGGACTGACTGAAAGCCATTGATCCTTTTTCTTCAACAGCCCTAACAGCGTGATCCTTGTCTTGAACATATCCTCCACTTCTCATGGAATCTGAGCTCCTCAAAGCATTAGTCAGATGTAGTTCTAGGGACAGGATATCCTATGAATTCTGTGCCTTGAGAACAATTCCCTTATTTATCTTCTAGGAAGAACACAGACTCTAACACAGTCAGAATATAAGCATTTCATCTTCATTTAGTTCATGGTACTATAAATGTAGGCCGGAAAGAAATGAACCCATTACCAAAACATTGTTGGTGATGTTAACTCACACAGTGCTCCACTGAGGATTCTTGTTAAATGTCAACTCAAATCCATGTTTCTATTTTACACTATTTGATTGTGGGTCACTTTATTTAAACTATAAATCTAAACTGTAAAAAAGTATATAACATAATTATTAAACTCTTAATTTCATTACTATAATGTGGATCAACTATTTACCAAATTTATGGGGTCCTTCTAATTAATTAGAATACTTTAGCAGTCTCAAAAGTTTAAGTTTTACCCATAAGTAAATAATGAATAAGTTTATTAATCAAACAACTAAATAGTAAGTATGCTAATAATCTGATTTTAAGTAGGAAAATATAATGTCAGATTTGACGATACCAGGAACTTTTGAATTTTGTTTAAACAACTTCCATGTCTGTACCAGGATCCGACAGTTTATCTGAGACCACTAGCATGACTGACTGGGAACTGTCAGGGTCCATCACTTATGTTTTATAATCATTTCACAAGAAAACCTGCACATGTAAGATAAAACAGCCATTTACATTTACTTAGCTGACATTTTTCACGAAGGTAATACTTGTTCAGATGCCAGAATTAGGGAAAAATATCAAAGGAACCCATGTCACATGCCAGTTTGGTCCCACTATCAAACACATGCACGCTATAAACCTTATTTCTTGTGTTTTGGATGCTATAGGGTGTGCCAGGTTTGTACACTCATATTGTCTCTGTGACTCTTTTATATGTAACTTTAGAAACAATGAGAGGACATGATGAAGAGGAGAAATTCCAAGGGTGTCTCCATACATTATTGATACTGACTGTCTTCAGTTATTTGATAAGTAACTTTCTTATACTTCAGTGTGTTCTATGGACGTCTACTTGTACATTGTGTTAGAATATCACAAACACTGAAGTCACTTGATGTTGGCATATTTTATCCAATAACTTTGCTTAAAAGATTTGCCCTGTTAATCATGTTTCCCATGACCTGTTTTGGCTGCTCCTTGGCTTGAGTTTAGGTAACATAACAATGGATATTCTTCTTTGAGAATCATGTGAAGTTGTTCAGTTCAAAGTTGTGTATCCTAATTTTAGGATTCCAATAATCTATTCAATCTGTTCTCTAAGCATAATCTTGGACTACTGGTGTCAATGCCAGAGTTTCCAGAGAGGCCTCAGCCTCAGATGAGGACATTTCCTTTCATTTTGGAGGCTACCTCAAGTTGATGATCTATTAACATGGAGCCCACAGTCAAAACTGTTGCTGTGAATGACAATTTTCTAGATCACATGAGACACTAGGCTCTACATCATCAGTGACAGAGAGTGTCAGAGTAGTAGAGTAATAGTGGGAGCCTTTGTAAGCAGTAACAGCATCAACAAATCACAACCTGAAACTCAGTTTTTATAAAACTTAGTTGCTATGGGAAGAGCTGGTGACAGTTGGAAGCATGATTGGAGCTTACACCAGCTGGGATGTACACACTGGTGGCTGAGAATTTTGCACATTGAGAGCATGCAAATTTGCCTGCAGAGGAATAATTCTTTGAGAATTAAGGTGCATACTAATTTTCAAAAAGGTGCAAATGTTTAAAATTAGAACTTTTCATAATTGATGGCCAAGTGTACTCTTTTAAGTTTTCTTGGTTTAGAAGAAGAAAATATAGTATATTTCATTTTTAAATCTACCCTTTGAAAAGGAATTTGACAGAGAAGCTGCAGTTTATTAATCACATGCAAAAACGGAAAATATTTTGCAAAATATTCAAAATCCTCAGATTTATATTGAAGTTTAAGTCAACAAGTGTCTCAATTTCAGACTCCTTTTGAAGTCTTAATTGGCACACACACACACAAATACACATACACACAAGCAAACCACAAAACAAAATATATTAAATTGCTTGCCATTATTTATGGTAATAAGAAACAATTGGAAAATATAGAGGGTAAGTAGAAAAAAATGATCTAATGTATGTACACATAGAAGGTTGAATATAACATGACAAATGACAAGGGTCTCAGAATATGCTTGGCTGGAAGACGAAACCACAGGTTCTGGTATTAAAACTCAAGGTCATGAAGCATATTTCTGAACTTCTCAGCCTCTGAAGTGAACCTTACTTTTGGTTTTCAGGAGTCCCTGTTGGGTCTTAGTGCCCTCTGCTGGTCCCAGATGTCTCTATAAGGAGGTATTTTGGTGTAGGCTCAAATTAGAGTTTCCTCACAGTGTCTCTGGCACAGTAATATATGGCTGTGTCTTCAGTGTGCACACCATTCAATTTTAAGAAGACTTCACTCTTGGAGGTGTCCCTGCTGATGGTGATTCGAGATTGGAGAGCTGAACTGTACTTTGTGTTCCCATTACCCCATATTGCTCCCATCCACTCCAGACCCTTTCCTGGAGGCTGGCGAATCCAGTGTATATCATAACTGGTTAATGGGAATCCAGAGACAGTGCAAGTGAGAGACAGGGTCTGTGAGGGCTGCACCAGGCCAGGTCCTGTATCCTTCAGCTGTACCTGGGAAATGACACCTGGAGACAAGCAACATCATGATCAGTCATACATTACATAGATGACATGCCTAGGTCCCTCTCCTGAAACCCTGAAACACTTACAACTTGGAAATGTCACCAGGCAGAGGAGCAGCACCAGGAGAGCCATGCTTTGCTGGACGCTCTAGTGAGAAGGAGATGGCGCCTCTCAGCTCGTCCTGGGTTTTATAGTGAGCCTGAGGGCTGCTTTGCATTGGCACAAGCTCCTGAGAGGATAAAAGAAAGCACAGGACTTGGTTTCCACTTCCCTCAGGTGAATGAGATTTGTCTTATGTTTCTTAGAGGATTTGAATATGGGAAATCAGGAACATTTTCTTGCTATTGTTTGTGTTTCCAAACCCTGACACATGGGAATTAGTGTGAATCACACTGTGTAGTTTAGGCAAGCAAAACATAGGAGTGTCTATACTAAGTGAGTCCACATTTACACAGTGCAGGCAGAACAGTGTACCATAACCTAAATGCATATGTATAACTCTGTAAATTGCTGCACTGAATTTAGTATGGAATTGGGCCTCTTAGTAATTAGTAACCCTACTTTATGAAACAACTTAAAGTTTATTCACTTGGTGTCAGTGAAATCATTCTTATTCTCATCACTTGTCTAGAAGATGAAGCTCTATAACATTGTTACATGTGATTTCAAGTGTTTATCTGAGAGGTTACCCAAAGACTTATTTCGTTCCTACCTCATGTGGCTCAACATCTTCACTTTTTCAAATTATTTGTAAAGGTTAAGAATTCATGGTAAGTCCAACTATTACATATAATTATATTATATTTGATAGGTAAATTCTTATCCATAAGGCTTTAATCAGTTATTTGTTTACTTATGTCTGGTGGACACATGGAGACTCACTTACTGAGTCATATTATAATTGTAGTACAGCTTGTACATTTGTGGTATGGTTAGAATTCCATAAACATAATACAAATTACAGTCTTCAAGGAATAAGGGACTTCATTTGGAAAAAATTTCCTTCATCAGGTTTTTCTGAAAGAATGACTGTGGGGTCATTTTCTGGAGTAATGATTGATGGGGGAGGGTCTAGACAGATGGATGGGGTGGTGCCATCCATGGCATGTTGTTCCTAGTTTATATAAGAAAGCATGCTGAACAATCAGGGATTGCAGGCCAATAAACAGTGTTCTTTATGGTTTTCTATTCAGTTCCCACCTTCAGGATCCTTCTCTGATTTCATGTACTGATATACCTATATGATGGACTGTAAGATTTAAGATCATGTAAATCTTTTCCTTCCCACATTGCTTAGGTACGATGGTCATGACAAGTACAGAATAAAAACTAGGATAATTTCAGTTACATATGATGAAAGGATGGATGCCGCGTCAGTGACAGTTTGTCCAATTTAAACCACAGAACACATATGTCACTCATCCTACATACACCTAAACACACACACACAGACACACACAGACACAGACACAGACACACACACACACACACACACATACACACACACACACACCCTATCCTCCACATGCAGAAACACATATTCACAGATAAAAAAAGTTAGCTAACATGCATCCTTTCTTTTTCAGGGTCACACTGGTTGGCTTGCACTCACTGTCTAGAACAGTCTGATATTAAACTATGAGAGATTTCTTACTACTGCTTCCCTAGTGACAGGATTAAAGGTGTGTACAGCACTCCAGACCATCACATAAAGTTTTTTTTAAAAAATCATTTCTTAACTAATATTTTGGATAATAATATTTTCATACAATATATTCTGATAATTGTTTCCCTTGCCTTATCTTCTCCTAGAACTTTCTTCTCTCTCAAGCTGCCATATCCATTACCATCAAAATTTTAAGAACATTTAAGAGATTGGCTCAATTACATTAACTTTCATACAGGCTTAAAATTTCATATTGAAAATGGATTTTTTCTTTTAAAAATCATTTGCTCTTATGGTACACTTTGTTACCTAGCATTTTTAGAATTGTGGATTGTAGTGATTATCCTTTGCTTTATATATAATATCCACTTATGAGTGAGTGAATACCATATTTGTCTGAGTATGGGTTACGTAATTCAGTATTACTTTTTTTTAGTTCCATGTTATTGCCCGCAAATTTTATATTGTCATTTTTTTCCACTCAGTAATTCTCCATAGCATAAATATACCACATTTACTTTATCCATTCCTTGATGAAGGGACATCTAGGTAGTTTCCAGGTTTTAGCTATTCTGAATATTGCTGACATGAACATTGCTGAAGAAGTGTCCTTGTGCTACATCTGAGCATCCTTTGGATGTGTTCCCAACAGTGGTATACCTGGGTCTTCAGGTTGATTGATCTATCTTTTCTTATATATTACCATACTGATTTCCAAGGTGGCTGGTTAAGTTTGCACTCCAACCAGCAATGGAGGCATGATTCCTTAGTCCATATCCTTTTCAACATAAGCTATCATTAGTATTTTTGAAATTAGTCATTCTAACTGGTATCAGATGGTATCTCACAATGATTTTGTTTGCATTTTCCTGATGATTAAGGATGCTGAACAATTTTTTAAATGTCTTTGATTCCTTTCAGAATCTTCGGTTGACAGTAATCTATTTATATCGGTAGTCCATTTTTAAATAGGATTATTTAGTATTTGATTTCTAGTTTCTTGACTTAGTTGCATATACTGTTGATTAACACTATCAGATGTGAGGTTGTCAAAAATCATATCCCATTCTCAAGGCTGTTTTTGTCTTATTTATCATGTTATTTGACTTATAGAAGCTTTACCATTTCAGGAGATCCCATTTATTGATTGTTGTTCTCAGTTTCTGTGCTACTGGATGCATGGATTGCCCTGGAAATGGGATTAGGTGAGATATCATGGGTAATTGGGAGATGAGAACAGTGGTAGCAGGAAGGTGATGGGGATGAAGACAATAGGGAACAGGATGGTTGAGTTGGAGGAGGGTCTGAGTAGGAGAACAATAAATGAGATATCTTGATAGAGGGAGACACTATGGGGATAGGGAGAAATCTGGTGCTAGGAAAATTTCCAAAAATACATGAAATACCCCAGCTAAGACTACCAGCAACAGTGGAGAGAGTGCCCAACTCGTCCTTCATCTGTAATCTGATTGATGAATACAACATCTGTGATCATACAGTCTTCATCCAGTTAGTGAATAAAATAGATGCATGTTGACAGAGGCTGCTAGTTCATTTTCTGACTGCCTAGACTTTAAATAATCACTCATAAACTATATTATTTTCAAAACTGTTTGGCCTATACCTTAAGTGTATTTCATGTTAGCTCTTACATCTTAAATTAACCCATTTCTATGATTATGTATTTTACCATGAGACCTGTGGCCTACTGGCGAACTTTCACTGGGCTCCAGTGGAGGCAACTGCCTCGTGTGAGCTGATATAATGCTTCTTGTTGACTCTGCCTTCTTTCTTCCAGCATTCAGTTGTTGCATGGAGGCTGCTTGTTTGTTCCCATCTTCCTGGCTAGCTTGGACCCAAAATAATCACACAGAAACTGTATTAATTAAATCATTTCTTATCCCATTAGCTCTAACTTCTTATTGGCTAACTCTTGCATATTAACTTAACCCATTTCTAGTAATCTGTGCATCACCATGAGGTGGTGACCTACCAGAAAAGTTTCAGTAAATCTGTCTCCAGCAGCTCCATAGCTTTTGCTCTCTGCCTTCCTTTTCCAAGAATTCCATTTAGTTTTCCCCCACCTATCTCTGTTCCCCAATAGCTCTGCTATAGGCCCAAAGCATTTCCTTTATTCATTAACCAATGAAAACAACGCATGGACAGAAAGACCTCTCACACAATTCAGTTTAGTTTTCCTGTCTAGCTCTATTCTTCCAAGTTCCTGGCCGAAGCAGTTTTATTCATTAACCAATGACTGCAGCATATATACATAAGGATTGATCACACAAGATGCAGAGATCCACAGTCAAGAACCAAGACAAGCTCCTGGAATCCAGTCAAATAGATGGAAGAGGGATTTTATGACTGTGTGTGTGGTGGGGGGTTCAACGTCATGGTGAGGAATTCTACAGAAACAGTTGATTAAATTATCTAGGAATTCATGAACTCTAGACAGATGGGGAGCCTCAGTGGAACAAATTGGTCCTTTTTATGTGGCAGACAGTGTGTAACTTGGTCTATTTGATGATCCCCTGGCAGTAGAATTAGAATGTATCCCTGGTAGATGACATAGCTTTTTGTAACCCATTCCCTATGATGGAATGTCTCACTCAACCTTGATGTAGGGAGAGGGGTTTAGTCCTGCCTCCACTTAATCTTCCAGACTTTGTTGACTCCCTATTGGAAACCTTACCCTTTGGGAGAGAGGAGTGAATAGGGGGAAGGTAAAGGTGTGAAAGAGAAAGAACTATGTTTGGAATGTAAAATTAATAAACAATCAATAAATCAATGAAAATCATTTAATTTTATTCCTACCCAGTACCTAAATGTATGGTTTGTCTAGTGTCTGACATATCTGGACCCTCTTTTTAACCAACTTGTCTCTGGTGACTCCAAGGCCATCCTTCATTTTGCAGTCATTCCAGCTCAAAATAATTGAGCTCCTGGTTCCCTGAAGTTAACCCACATGTCTTAAAGTGAAATGCAGTCTTGAAGCACAATCAGAATTTCAACATATTCTTTGAATGCCAGAGGCACAATCACATTTACATGGAGTAGTATGTGGTACACTGAAAGTCCCCTGCTAACTAATGAAATCCCCATTATGCTAACCTATGCCCATCTAAGTCAATTATCTTCACCTAGAATTCTGAATATGTGTTTTAAAACACTACTTGATCAAATATCTTTACCCCTATTTTTGTTCCCATTTTGAATATTGATATCTAGAAAGTATATAATTTTATATTTCAAGTGGGTTTAAAAATGCTTACTTAATATGTAATATCTGCGTGGGAATAAGTAGAAGTACAGAGTTGTCAGACAGAGTCCTTAATTCTTAAAAGAAACCATCATTGGAAACTTTTGGGAAATACAGTATGTTGCATATAATGAGATTTTATGTATGTTCATGTACCAAAAGCCAATATAATTTAAGTAGTTATATCCCTGACTAAAGTTACTTTTAACATATTTAATGTACATTTTTAGGTGGCATATTTTTATTAATGTATACAATGTGTAGTGATAAAATTTGGAATAGAGGAAATGGCTCAGGAGTAAGGTAAGAGTATCTCATTTTGGTTCTCAGTACTTAACAATGATGCTGGATGTGATAATTTACTCTGTATTCCCAACATTGGGGAGGTAGTGACATGAGACTCTATAGAAACTTGCCATTCCACCGTACTATCTGAGTAGTACGCTTCAGGATCAGTGTGAGACCTCATCTTGAAAATAAGGTAGAAATCAATTGAGAAAGACACTCAGAACCTGTTTGTGACATCCACATGCATGTGCAAACACATGTATGTGCACATACAATCTTAGTAATTAGAATTTCCATTCACTGAAACATTTCCTTTTTCCTGTGTTACTCAGAGTATATAGATATTTTGAATCATGTTGTGGGTATTTCAGACATAGGGGGAATTGTCTGTTATAGAACACAGGAGCTGACTCAGGACTTCTTTTCTGTTCCTATCTGGATTTCCAATCCCTGATAGGAAATATTTTGAGTCTCCATGTGCCCCACTTGGATGCAAAACATTAAGTGAGTCCACATTCATGCACTGCAGAAAGAAGAGTGTACTGCATCCTGAATGCATTTGTATGTCCCATTTCTATTAATCTGTGTATTGCCATAAGGTTGTGGCTTATTGGAAAGTTTCCAGCATCTTTGTCCTTCAGCAGCTATGTGGCGTCTTTCTGACTCTGCCTTATTTTTCCTTGCATTCAGTTTAGTTTTCCTGCCTAGCTCTATTCAGCCATGTCACTGGGAAAAATAGCTTCTTTATTAACCAATGGTAATAAAATATATTCACAACATCCAAAGGGGAATCCAACAACAAGTCACAGATCTGTAGCCTTTGATATAAATTCTTGGACTAGTTATTTAGGTAAAATATATATCTTATAGCCATTGTGACATGAAAATATGTTAATGATTCCTCTATCTACAAATGGGACAGTATGAAAAGTGGGACCCTTTTCACCCACAATTTAGCAGAGAGGGAACAGAGTCAAGAAAAACAATAGGGTCTGTGTTACGAATGTGGGATTTATGGCCAATTCTGTCCTATTTTTGATCACTTGTGAAAAGGGGGATTTCTCAATATTTGACTCCCCTTCATGTACTTTCGAGTAGCAATCTTCTATCCAGTGCTCTGAGCTCCCTCGTTCTCCTCACTTTTAGGATGTCAATCTGCTTTATGATCATACAGAGAGTACAAGAACTGTGGTCTGTGTATCTCAGAACATATCCATTAACAAAGATTTTCGGAAGCATTAAACAAGGTCTCTTGGAAATAAGAGACAATAACAACAAGGCCAGTCTCAGGCATTAGCCTGGCTGGGTCACATTTCTAGTTATGGAGTCACTGACTAGTCATGCAGTGGCTGTGCTGTTGTGGCCATGATGTTAAAAGTATCAACTGCTTGTTAGTCAGCAACAAAGTCCTCACATAAGTATATGAAATGATGCTGAAAGGGCAGGGAAGAGAAGAAAAAAATGCTTTGGAGAAGAAGTCTTATTTGCTGTCTGCAACTTCCAGATGCTCTGCCAAATGACTGAACTTATCAATACCCAGCACTGTAAAAAGGAGACCACTTGTTGGTTCCCAGTTGCTCAGCTCCAAAATAATCACACAGTGTAACATGAGGAGGGCTGTTCGTTATTTGGGTTTTTTGTTCCGGCCCGTCCCCCTTATCCATGTGGGTGCCATTATGTAACATGTGGGGGACCTGTTTGTTATTTGGGTTTTTAGTTCCACCCCGTCCCCAGCTATTTAGTCCCAAAGTAAAATCACACTGAAATCTCTGTAAGTTATAAAGCTGATTGGCCCTTTAGGTCAGGCTACTTATTAGCTAAGTCTCTCATCTTGATTAACCCATTTTTCTGATCTATTTTAGCCATGTGGCTCAGTAACTTTTTCAGTGGGGCATCTCACATCCTGCTGCTTTGGTGATCTGGGCAGGAGTAGGAGGAACCAACTTCCTCCTCCCTGGAATTCTTCTGCTCTCCTTGCATCATTTCCACTTCCTGTCTGGTTTTCCCACTTACACCTCTTGCCTAGCCAATCAGCGTTTATTTAAAACATGATTGACAGATTACAGACAATTCTCCCACACCAACACAGAAAGTATATTATTTAAATTACTGCTTGTATCATTAGTTCTAGCTTGTTATTGCCTAACACCTAAGTCTTAATTTAACCCACTTCTATTAATCTGTGTATTGCCACATGGTTGTGGCTTACCGGGTAATGTTCCTAGCATTTGTCTCTCCAAGGCTACATGGCTTCTTCCTGACTCCTCCTCCTTAATGGCAACAAATAATTTAGTTTTCACAGACTAGCTGAGTCCTGCTTACTATAGTTCCAGAGCAGTCCTTTATTGACTAATGGTATTCACAGCATACAGAGGGACATACCACATCATATCCCCTTTCCTTCCATTTTTTGCCAGAGATCACAGGGCACAAGAACATCCCAGTCATGATAATGACATCATCACAGGTGAGAGAATTTCAAGAAAATGAGAGAATGCCTAGATTCATTTTCATGTTTAAACATATTTTCACTGAAAAAAACTAACATTTCCTGGTTTCCAACACTTATCTGTACTTTCATAGTGATCCATCCATGGGAACACAATGTTCCAGTGGTAGAGCAATTATCAATTTTTCCAGGGTTCTTTAGGATCCAAATGTGAGTATACTTGAGCTTTAGATAAAGAATTTCATCTTGATTTTTATACAGGGCGAACATATCATGAATGTTGGGGAGGGAGTGTAAATAAGCCATGGAAGGATTCTGAAGGAAAGAAAATGGATGAACATGTTAAATGAAAATTTTTAGGCCCATTAATATTTGTATAAAATCAAAACAAATAAATATTAAAGAAGGAAAAAAGTCATGTAAATTATTGAGTGGATTAGGAGCTGCCTGTCACCTACTGAAGCTCAGTGAGGTGTCACTGGATTTGTTGCTGTCACAGTTTCAAATATGGAGCCTCACACACATTTTACTACTAGTTCCACACTTGTGTCTGATGTGCACATTTTTTTGTGAGAATGAAGGTGAGATTGAAGGGCACTAACATTCTTGGGTCTGTAATTCTGCCTGGTTTCCTTATTGGTGCTAACTTGAATCCCAGTGCTCTCACCATGGTGAATCCTGAGACTTTCCAGAGTCAAGGGCTTCATAATTTCCAGTCCCTTTTGATTTTTGAGAAATTGATCCTGTTCCCCATGCAGATTCACTTCTTCCATATTTGATTCCTTGTATTTTGTCAGATCAGAATGTATCATATATTATAAAAAAAGTTACCCTTAAAAAGGTAATGTGATTGCTCTGTGATTCCAGTTCTCACCGTATAAGAATCCCTGAGTGAGACCTATATTCCCAGCTGTTTATAAAAGCAAGAAGCTAGGTGTAGCAGTCAACAAGTAGTCCTACCTCTGGGATGTTGAGACAGTTGTCATCAATATTGAACATTGGCAACCAGTCTAGACAGTTAGTGATATTCATACCCAGTAATAAATTTTTAGCTCAAAAAGTAAGGTGTAGGTTGATAGAAAAATTTTGTGTCAACATGAACAGAAAAACACATTAACACATACATATGCACACATAAAGATTGAGAGGAAAAGAGATAGAGGGACAGAGAAAGAGGAAGAAAAAGAAATACTATAAAAATTTTCATAACACATAGCATAGAAAAACAAATTTGAATAAACTTTTGGACACGTTAAGGATTACTACACACATCACCTGTAAAAATAATCACTGAATATGGTATGAAGAAGCAGTTCAGAAACAGAGTCCAACCCTTTATGCCTCTCTAAACAGGCTCTTCCATGACGCAGATATCTGTGTGTTCTCATCGTCCCCTGGAGGTCCTGACAACCCCACAGACACTGTGTCTGAGCTCACAGCACTATATTAATGTGCCTCAGACTTCAGACTGTTAACTTACAGGTACTGACTCTTCTTGTCATTGTTTCTGGAGATGGAGAATTGATTCTTCATGACATTAGAGCATTTAATCTAAGAACTACCTCTACTAATGTATGCGACCCACTCCAGCCCTTTTTTGGAATCGAGTGCAAGTTATAATCACTGTAGGTGAATCCAAAGACTGCACAGGTGAGTTTAAGGAACTTTCCAGGCTGCATCAAGACTCCTTTTTATCTGCATGTCACACTTGACACCTGCAAACAAAAAGAATGCTGGTCAGAAAGCTGTCATATTAAATGAATATTTTCTTTCTCATGTCCACATAACACACAGCATCTCCTTTCCACTAATTACCTTTTAATGACAGTAAAAAACAAGCTGTGTCTTAAGACTATGGTGAGTGGCCTGTTTTTGCAATAATCACTGAATGATAGGACTTGTAAATCCATAGCTGGTCTCCTCTGCCAGAGCTGAAGGGTCTGGGCTGAACTGGTTTTCATGGGCACTGAGAAGCCCTATTTACATGTCTTCCTGCTATAACAGGCTCTGGAGTTGGAACCTTGTGGGAAGACAGAGCTCAGAATATATCTCACACATCAAAGACCATAGTGACGGTTACAGAAATTCTTACAAAATTGTAGTTTTGGATTTACATTTTCCTTATAAAGGCTTCACCACACTCCAGTTAGTTTCCTTTTGTGTGTGTGTGCTAATATATACTGTCATGTCTCCTCAGTACATGTATGTCATGTCTCCTCAGTACAGCTGTGTTTCTACATAGGAGCTCAGTCTTTCTCATATTCTGGACTAGAAATGGCTTTTCCCTGATGTGGCTCTTGGACAAGATCACAACTGCCAGATTATGTTACCATATCTCATTCCCTATGGTGAGAAAATGTGGGTATTTTCTGAAATTTACTTATTTCTAAGATGATGCTGCACCCAGGCTAAAGAAATCTTGCATGCAAGATACTGTTTGTCACTTTCTCTACTGCTTTGCGTTTGATATGTGGACATATTCCTATTTTCAGAAAATGCACTTGCTTTGCACCCTTAGGTTTTCTCATTGATTCCTTTAAACCTCCCACTCCACCATTATCATCTTTCACTTTTACACCAGGCACCTCATGACTGTAATGAGGTCATGACTTATGTTGTGTTACATGAGATTCCATTTACCATAATTAATATAATTAACCTTTCTTGGATCTAAGTTTTAGGATGACTTTTATCTTATTTAGCAGTTCTCTGTTTTCCCTCCTACCCATCCCCTTTCTCTCAACACAGCCCATTTTTGCTTTCACAGCACCAATATTACCCTGTTCTTCATTCTCCTTGACCCTCACTTAAGATGTTTTCCTTTTCTAGGATTCCCATTCTAGTTATAAGGTCTACAAAACAGACCCCAGGTCACCTGACACAGAGAATCTATGTTCTTACTATTTCAGAAACAGACAGTATTTGTTCTTCTGAATCTTTGTTATATTGTTTTACACAATGATTTCTAATTTCAGTTACATTCTTCCAAGTATCAGAGAACACTTAGAGTTAGGTGGTGGAGAGAATTTAAGACATTGAACATATGGAAGAGCGCTGTGAATTGCTGAATTCTCAACTTGACATGGCTCTCACATTCATGAACCATTAATGGCTGTTCTTTTTGTGTAAGCCATATCTAAGACTAAGCCAACCCACACTTATTGTTGATTCTATCCAGATCTTCTCTGTTATTGAGGAGCTGTTGGGCACAGACAGTTTCTGGAAAGAGAGAATATTTCTTTTTTGAGAATGTGGTCATTTGTAGGTTTCTCATGTTTCAGTTCCTGACTCCACATACATGCACAAATGGGAAAAATTACCTACACTTAAAAAGGTTAGTAATTTGAAATAGGTTAATGTTAGGGAAGATATGGGGAGAGTTAAGGGAGAAATAGGGCAAAGATGTGATCATGCTTAATTGTATATATGTGGAGTATGCACTTCCTCCAAATAAAGAAAAAGGAATAGCTATATATGGGCTGAATGATTTAAAGAAAATAAATTCACAAAGATAATGCTTAATGAAGTCTCTGCTAAATGTGAAATAAATTGGTAGGCAAGAAAACCCACAGAAAAAGAAATGGTGGTGAAGGATTTTTCCACCCTTTATTTCAAGCTATATTGTAGGACCCTCATGTCACCAACAGAAACACAGACATGCTGGGGGTACCTAGGGGAAGTAGGACAGAAAATCTAACGTGGTGGATGTTGTTTGTGGAGGAGTGAATTGGTTCTTTAGAGCATCAGCACAGTAGACATACCTGCTATTAATGTTAATGCATGTGACCCACTTCGTTCCCTTCCCTGGAACCTGGCAGACCCAATGCATTCCGTAGCTACTGAAGGTGATTTTGCTTTCTATGAAATAAATATGTGACCTCTTCCCCAAGATGTTGCCTTGATACAATCACTTCTACCCAAACACATTGGTCAAGATAAAAGGCCCAATTCAGATTGAGGGCAAGAAGATGATTGCCCTCATGTGATGTCTAATCTATATGCTATCCTTTGCATTCACATCTCAGACAAGTGATAAAAATAAATTTTTCTTGATAAGATAAATGAAACCTGTCTCTTGGATGTCACTAACAGTATTCTAACTTTTTAGACGGGTTAATAATTCAAATACAAAATTTATTAATCAAAATAATGAATATGTTTTTGAAATATCACTATTTGAATCAAGGCCTTGGTTCAATATGTTGTTGATTGTGGAAGTACAGTGTTCATGGAATTCAAGAAAGGGTACTGGGTTCTCAAGACTTGCAGGTGGTTATGAGCTGCCAATTGTGTTTGTCAGAAACTGGAGCTGATCCTCTACAAGAACAGTATGTTCTCTGGTCCACTGGGTTGTTTCTCCAGTACCTTCATGAGCAATCAAAGCCTTTCCTGTCATGTTTTTTTTTTCCATTTTGGTTTACAAAGACCTAAATATCACATTGAGCTGAATGAACCTGAGAGACATGGAGTGAAAGTCAGAAACCAAGAGACAAAAGACTTCTTATCAATGGTACTTGAGAAAACTGACTTCAGGTTACATAACACTGAAGGAAGGTTGACCCTGGCTTACACACTGTAGATTGAGATGTCTAAACAGTTATATTGTGAGGATTATTCTAACAATAAACTGTATGGATATTGGCCACAGTTAATAAGATATTATGTTCTTTATATATGGAGTGAGTTGATCTTCTGGGATATCTCCCCAAACAATAATTGTGTAGTCACTCAACAGTGGACACACATATGAGAACATAATGTTGGACACAGGAAATAAAGTTTCAAGCACCATACAGTAGTATAGGACCATTACTAAAAATACAGGCAAAAGATAAATAAATGCATTATGAACATCTCCTTGATGTGCATTCTCATCATACTCTAGTGAGGTTCATTCATAAATTTCAACTGTACAAATATAGCACCATTTGCTTATATTTGAAAAAATTAAAAATGTAAACAATAACTCATTATATTTCTAATTATACCACTATTACATTCATAATTATAATGTTAATCAATCAACTTTTCAATTCCTGGATTTCTTCTAATCAATTAAAATACTTTAGAGATATCAATAATTTTATATTTTACCTAGTAAAATAAAATTTACAGTCTATGACTCTTCTCTCAAACAAGTTTATAGTAAGAATAGACATAAAATGATTTAAAGTTGGAAAAGAACATAATATTTTGGGGGCTACCAGACACTGATTAAATGTATTTTCATGTCTGTTCTGACTGAACCATGCTCAGCCACTTATTCTGCGACCATCTTCTGGATCAATAGGGAGCTGTTTAGATTCTTCACTTATTTATATAAGACCTATTCACAGAAAAAATCTATTCATGATTTATAAAATAGTCTATTTTACAATTGATACCAAATTAATGGTCAGACAGAATGAAGGAAAGAACAGTATAAGAATCTATGTGCTCTAGTCACACACTATCAGGACACATGTTATAAGAATACCTACTCCAGTGTTTTTGACCTTAAGATTGTGCATGCCATGATTCTGCACTCATATCATCTACTTATGGTTTCCTTTATAACTCCCTAGAACAATCCCTAGATAGTCAAGAGAACACTAATTCAAGGGACATTCCATGTAGTATTAATTTTTTGTTGTACTAAATAGGAGGATAATTCTAATTTCATTTATTAATTTATAGACATTGATATGGATATGTGAGCAGTACTTTGAGATATAGTATTAGAATCTTAATATCATGTCATGGATATTTTTTATCATAGTGTAAATGCTTAGAACTAGAACCTCTAGTTATTGGCTTTGGTATATTTTATGTCTAACCAAAGAGTTAAAAACTTTCTCCCTGCTCATACTAAGTTCCCAGCGCTCATAAATTCTGATCCTCAGCCTGACCCTGGGTAACATGAGACTGAATAAGATTCTTTCTGCTTTATGTAGAATTATTGAATTCATTCTTGTAAGTCCTAATATCAAGATTCTAAGAATCTAGACACTTCTGTATCTATCCAGACCTTCAACACTCACCGCTGGTGTCACTGCAGCTGTCTATGATAAAAACTGATGACAGAGGGGACAAGGACTGGAGCTGACATATGCTGAAACATGCACACTGGAGACTGAGAATTTGTGATCTGAGAGTTCAGGACACATCTGAAGAGGAGCAAGTTATTTGTATTTTGATGTGAAATGTAAATTTTACCAAGAGGGAATCATATAAAAATGTGAAATGTCAGAAATGAAAATGAAGTGAACACTTCTAAGTCCTGGTGGTTTGGAATAAGAAAGCAATGTATATTAAATTCCTAAGGTGTCTTGTGAAAGGAACATTACTTTAGCCTGCAAATGGTTTTTCCATCATGTCTACAAAATAATTTAAAAATAATCACAGGGTAGGCGCATCCCGGCTGGAGGCAGTTCCTGGGTCTTAAAGGCCTCTCTGAGGACAGGTAGACCAGGTGCCAGCTCAGCCACATTCCTGACCAGCAGGGGCCCTGACTTCTAGCACAGGGCCATTGGAGGGGTGAGTTTGCTTCGGGCAGTGGCAGGGTCCTGGTGAGAAGGAGCTTGGGCGTTCCCCGACCCCATAGATGCCCAGGTCGCCCTGCAGTGCTGGCTCCCCCCTCCCGCCTGCCATCCCAGCTCCCATCCAGGTACGAATTCCTATATTTCTCCCTTCCCCCTGGGGCCATAAAATTTCCCCAGCTCACCTGCCTTGCAAGCTGGGCCTACATTGTAAGCGCATCCCGGAAAGAGGGAGTGCCTGTGCTTCCATAGCCTGCCTGAGGAAAGGTGGGCATTCTGTCAGTGAAGTTTCTGCCCAAGAAGGGAACCTGACCCAGTACCAGAAGTTCCAATAGAGAGCATTTAAAGTAAGAGATGGGCAGACGCCAAGGCAAGACCTCATCCAACAATCTGAAAAACAACATGAAAACACCAGATCCCAAGGACCCTACAATAGAGGGACTTGAACACCTTAACCCAGAAGAACTGGAAAAAAGTGCCGTTATGAAAGCAATAGAGTCCCTTAAACAGGATATGAATAACTCCCTTAAAGAATTGGATGAGAAATATAACAAAAAGTTTGAAGAAATGAGTATAGAAATAGATGAGAAATATAACAAAGTTTGAGGAAATAAGTAAATCCGTGAATGAGACCCTGAGAAATCAAGAAAAAACAATCAAAGAGGTAAAGGAAACAGTTCAAGAATTGAAACTGAAATGGAGGCAATGAAGAAAACACAAACTGAGAACCGGCTGGATATGGAAAACCTAGGTAAACGAACGGAGACTACAGAATCAAGCATAACCAATAAAATACAAGAGATAGAAGAACGAATCTCAGAATCTGAAGATACCATAGGGAAAATAAATGCTCTGATCAAAGAAAACGGCAAATCCAACAAATTATCTTCACAAAACATTCAGGAAATCTGGGACACAATAAAAAAAAACAAATCTAAGAATAATAGGGATTGAAGAAGGAGAAGAACTGAAGATCAAAGGCCCAGAAAATATGTTCAACAAAATTATAGAAGAAAACTTTCCCAACCTAAAGAACGATATTCCTATGAAGGTTCAAGAAGCATACAGAACACCGAATAGACTGGATCAGAAAAAATCATCCCCTCGCCATATAATAATCAAAACAGAAAACATACAGATGAAAGAAAGAATTTTAAGAGCTGCAAAGGAAAAAGGTCAAGTAACTTCTAAAGGTAAACCTATCAGGCTTACACTGGACTCCTCTATGGAAACCATGAAAGCCAGAAGATCCTGGATAGAGGTACTGCAGAAACTAAGAGACCATGGATGCAAACCCAGACTACTATACCCAGCCAAGCAATCGTTCACTATCAATGGAGAAAACAAAATACTCCAGGATAAAAACATTTTAAACAATACGTAGCTACTAATCGAGCTTACAGAGAATATTAGAAGGAAAATCACTACCGAAGGAATCCAACATTCCCAACACTGCCTACAATAACTCAAACATCTAGCGACCATTCACAAGCACAAATCAAAGAAGGAAAACACATACACTCTACTACCTAAAAAAAAAAAAATGACCGGAGTAAACAACCACTGGACATTAATATCACTTAATATCAATGGACTCATTTCACCTATAAAGAGGCACAGACTTAGAGATTGCATACGAAAACAGGATCCAACATTCTGCTGTTTACAAGAAACACACCTCAACCACAAAGACAGACACCTACTCAGAGTAAAGGGTTGGGAAAAGGTTTTCCAAGCAAACGGACCTAAGAAACAAGCAGGTGTGGCCGTTCTAATATCTAACAAAATCGATTTCAAACTAAAATCAATCAGAAGAAATGGAGATGGACATTTCATACTCATAACTGGAACAATTCATCAGGAGGAAGTCTCAATCCTGAATATCTATGCTCCTAATATAAAGGCACACACATATGTAAAAGAAACTCTTCTAGAACTCAAGGCAGTCATCAAACCACACACACTAATAGTAGGAGACTTCAACACTCCTCTCTCACCAATGGACAGGTCAATCAGACTGAAACCAAACAGAGAATTAAGAGATTTATTGGAGGTATTGAATCAAATGGACTTAACAGACATCTATAGAACACTCCACCCAAATAGGAAAGAATATACCTTTTTCTCTGCAGCTCATGGAACCTTCTCGAAAATTGACCACCTACTTGGTAACAAAGCAAACTTCCACAGATACAAAAAAATATTAGTAACCACCTGTGTCTAGTCAGATCACCATGGATTAAAATTAGAATTCAACAAAATTGTTTCCCCCATGAAGCCAACAAACTCATGGAAGTTGAACAGTCAACTACTAAATCACCCCTGGGTCAAGGAAAAAATAAAGAAAGAAATTAAACTCTTCCTTGAATTTAATGAAAACAAAGACACAACATACTCAAACCTATGGGACACTATGAAAGCAGTGCTAAGAGGAAAGTTCATAGCACTAAGTACCCAATTAAAGAAAACGGAGAAAGCACACATTGGAGACTTAACAGCACACTTGAAAGCTTTAGAAAAAAAAGAAGCTGATTTATCCAGGAGGTCTAGAAGTCTGGAAATAATCAAACTGAGGGCTGAGATCAACAAAATAGAAACACAGAAAACAATCCAAAGAATCAATGAATCAAAAAGCTGGTTCTTGGAGAAAATCAACAAGACTGACAAACCCCTATCCAAATTAATCAAACGGCAGAGAGAGAACATACAAATTAAAAAGATCAGTAATGAAAAGGGGGACATAACCACAGACACAGAGGAAATTCAGAGAATCATTAGATCTTACTATGAAAGTTTATATGCCACAAAGTTGGAAAATGTAAAAGAAATGGACATTTTTTTAGATAAGTACCATATACTAAAGTTGAACCAAGAACAGGTGAACAATCTAAATAGACCTGTTAGTCGTGAAGAATTAGAAGCTGTTATCAAAAATCTCCCTACCAAAAAGCCCAGGACAAGATGGTTTCAATGCAGAATGCTACGAGAACTTCCAGGAAGAGCTAATACCTATACTCCTTAACGTATTCCACAATATAGAAACAGAAGAGTCATTGCCAAACTCCTTCTATGAAGCTACAGTTACCCTAATACAAAAACCACACAAAGACACAACTAAGAAAGAGAATTACAGGCCAATCTCACTCATGAACATCGACGCACAAATTCTCAATAAAATACTGGCAAACCGAATCCAAGAACACATTAGAAAAATTATCCATTATGATAAAGTCGGCTTCATTCCAGAGATGCAGGGCTGGTTCAGCATACGCAAATCTATCAATGTAATCCATCATATAAATAAACTGAAAGAAAAAAACCATATGATCATCTCACTAGATGCTGAAAAAGCATTTGACAAAATTCAACACCCATTTATGATAAAGGTGTTGGAGAGACTGGGGATACAAGGATCATACCTAAATATAATAAAAGCAATATACAACAAGCCGACGGCTAACATCAAACTGAATGGAGAGAAACTCAAAGCCTTTCCACTAAAATCAGGAACGCGACAAGGCTGTCCACTCTCTCCATACCTCTTCAATATAGTGCTTGAAGTTCTAGCAATAGCAATAAGACAACATAAGGAGATCAAGGGGATTCATATGGGAAAGGATACAGAGCATCTGGAAGAAAAAGTAGAGACCTAATGAGGTGGATGATATTTAGGGGGTGCCAAGAGTAAAATGAGTATTAGCTAGGTCATGAAATTGTTTATTTTAGCCTTCAAGGGCCATCAGGACAGGCTGAAACAGGACATTGGAATATTTGAACTGCAGTAACCCAATAGAATTTTTTCAGTGTAAAGGCTAATGGTTAAGTTTGGAGAACACAGGGGCCAGAAGGAAAAGAAAATTTACTACTTGCTTTTTCTTGCCAAATCAGGCAACTGAAGGACAAATGGTTGTTGAAAATATAACTGTAGAGAATCTTACCTGAGAGGGCCTGACACTGAAATAGTGCAGTGCAGCATTGACAATGGCTTTATGAGATTCTTTAGTGGAGATGTGTACAGAGTAAAATGTGCAAGATCATTCTTTGTATTGTTGTGCTGACTTAGTGAGACAAGTGCAGGGCCCTTGATATTCTCTGCTTATTATATGGGGACTCCCAAATAAAGAAGTACCAGGAAGAGAAATACAAGATACTGGTTGATGTATTATTAATGGGAACTACAGGGGAGAAATGACTGTTTTACTGTCTTACGGAACAATGGTTTCACCAGTATTTACTCACAAAACAACTACTGTGATGTACAAGGTGTATATTAGTTATCAGAGATTTTATTATGCTGAAAATGCCTCAATAGGTTTCTTTTTAAACTTCTGATTAATGTAACTTCTGTCACCACTTTATTCAAGGACAAGCTCCATGCTAATAAAACATACAATTAGGACCATGAGAATGTGAGAGGGAAAAGCACCATTCATTGAGGGTGTCTGTATGAAACATCACACCTCAGGCTTTCTGACGTAGAATCCAACTGGAGAGGCAATGTCACTGTGGTATCAGGAAATGAACACGGAATAAAAAAAATCTAATTTAAATGAAAATGCCACCTTATTTCCACACCACTCATTTAGAGATTGCTGATCACATGGCCTTTGTTTCTAATTCTCAGAAGGTCTTTATTTACCCATATTAAGCAGAACCATGTTCCTACTTAATGGTGTAGTGGCATTTAATTTGTACTTTAATAAATAAATCTTGGGTAAGGAACAGGAGAGTATTACAGCCACATTGGTCAGCCTTACAGAACAGGCAGCAAAGAAGCACACCTGTAATTCCAATAGCCACAGTAGATTGCCATAGAAAAAAAGGATGATAATGGTGCACACCCTTAATCCCAGAACTAGGGAGAGTTATAAAACAGGAGGAGACAGCTTTCAATCTCAGTCTCATTCTGAGTTTCCTTGAGGCAGATTCACTATTTATGACTGAAATAGAGGAAAGAATCAGTGGCTGGCTGTTTTGCTTTTCTGACCTTCATGTTTAACCCCAATTTCTGTCTCTGAGTTTTATATATCATGCTTCATTTGGTGCCCAACTTTCGGGATACAAATTCACCAAAGAGCCATTTGCCTCAGGCTTTTTAGGCACCATGTCAGGCCAGAGATGGGAGTGGAATTCCACCTCTAGGAGTTAGAGCACAAATCTAGCCACCTGGCTTTAGGAGAAGCATTAGTGCTCCCAGCTCCCATCCTCTCGACTTAACTTCTTCTCCTGCTGGCTCTGTCCTTGCTGTCACCCTGTGAAGCATCCAAATGTCTTCCTGAAGTTTTCCACACCTTCCTGGGGCCCTGCCCTGACTCCTATGACATGTATACAATGGTTCCATGGCTGCCTGACCAGTGTCTGTTTAATAAAATTCTGTTCAGTTTGGGTTTGAGTTCTGCTTAGAAAACCTGCAGGTTTTTCTGGCCCAGCATTATTGCACCTTAAAAGACTCAAGTAAATCATGATTTTAACAGAAGTAAATCATATGCCAAACATACTTTTTTTTTTTACAATTTGTAAACTTCCCCTAAGATAATATCCCAATCCAGATTTTTTTTGAGATGGAGTTTCTCTCTGTACACTTTTAGCTGTCCCAGAACTGGCACTTGTAGATCAGGCTGGCCTTGAACTCACAGAGATTTTCCTACATCTAGATTCCCAATGCTGGGATTAAAGACATGTGACCCACTGCCTGGCTCCCAATCCTGGAATTTAGTGACCTTTTCATTTCTATTAGTGTAGAAATTTTAGGAGAAGTATGTGACCTACCTGGAGCATATAATTCTTATCTATAGCTGCCATCAGTTTTGTAATTTATATTATATCATTAAACAAATGGTTTGATAACAAAGTCTAATATAAGACATTTTAGAAATCATAAAATCTTTACAGACTGGTAATGAGAAATCAACAGAAAAGATTCATGTCATTTAGAATGATAACCTTAATTTGACAGGCAAAAATTCAATAGGTAATTAAACCTTACAAATTGATACTGAGAGATTATATAAAAAATTCATATTGTTGAAATTGACATTCAAAATCTGTTAAAAATTAGTGACAAACTAGCAGATAGAACATCAATACTGGAAGGCTATCTGCATGCCATCCAAATAAACCCTAAAAATTAGAAAATACCATTAGTAGAAAAAAATAAAAACATTAAATCATATGTTCATGATGAGAACCAGAAATTAATTGATTTGAGGAAATATTTAGAAATATTCACAGGACAAGAGATTCAGACTTTACAAAAGATGGTGACAAAAAGATTTCAATCAACTGAGGAACTTGTCAGAACTGATAAACAAGGAGAGGAGAAACAGACAAAAGACAGTAGTAAAGATGATGCATTACCAGTACCTCTCAGAGTAAGAGATGACTTACAAGTGTTTTAGCTAATTTTCCAGTTATTATTTCTGAAAATCTGACAACTGTTACATACCAAAATGACAAGCAGAATGTTAATGGGAGCCTATAAATTTCAAAGTTCAAAAAGATATTGGGCAAGAAGTAGTATCTTGTGGCATGCATTCATCCTATATGAAGGAGCTGGTAAAGACATGGACTTCAAGAAATAAGGTTACTCCACATAATTGGATTCAACTAGCCTCAGTTGTACTAGACCATGGTTCACAGCTTCAGTGGAACAGATATTGGAGAGAGGAATCTAAGGCCCTTCAATATCAAGAAAGAGTCAGAGATTTTTTTTCAGTCCTCCCAAAATAAAATTTTTAGTGAGGACCCTTCAGTGATCTAGATAGTGAAGGTACATAACAACAAACACATATTGTTCCTCTGTCATACAGCAGCATTGACTGGTTGGAACAAGATTTAAGAACTATGAAAAAGAATTAAATCATATACTAAGGTTATACAAGCCCCAAGAAAACTCTTTAGTGACTTTTGCAAAGATAACTAAAATTGTACATTTAGGGGTAACAGATTCAGAAATTTGATGAGTCCTCAATGAACCTCTGGCTTTAGAAAATGCTAATTTAAAATATAAAATATACTTGTGTGTTTAAAGGTCAGATCAGCAAAAATGACCAAATGGATCCCACACACAGACAATGTTGAGTCTTTTGACTATAACACTGAGGTGTGGGCAGGAGAAGTGATTTCCAATGGTATGAAGAGTCATCAAAATACCAAATGCTTTAATTGTGGTAGATATGCCACCTGAGAGGGATTTTAAACAGGGTGTTCCTAGAAATAATGTTCCTTCTGAGAATTACCCTTTCAAAGACCCTAATTTTCTGGGTTATGTAGATGATATATCAAAGGCCAATATTGGGCAAATGAGTGTAGGACAAACAGACAAAAAAGGCAACCCATTATCATTGGTAAACTTCTTGAGAGAATTCTAACAAGTCCCCAATTTGAAGATGGTCTAGTCATTCCCAGTCACTGTGGAGTCCAGTGAATGGGAAAAGATATTCACCAACTGCAATCAGACAAAGGACTGATCTCCACATCAGAGAACTATCTTCAAAATATGTAAAAAAATTCAAGACCTCAAAATTCAAAAAACCCAATTAAAAATGGTATACAGAACTAAACAAATTAATTCTCAACAGAATAATCTCAAAGGACTTAAATACATTTAAGGAAATTTTTAATATCATTAGCCTTCAGAAAAATGCAAGTCAAAACTGCCCTGAAATAACATCTTACACCAGTTATAATTGTTAAGGTAAAAACCGCCAATGATAGCTTATGCTGGAAAGGATGTGAACTAAGGGGACCACTCATCCATTGCTGGTGGAAATGCAAACTCACACAATCACTCTGGAAATATCTATGGCAGTTTTTCCAAAAATTGGGAATCAACCTTTCTCAAGACGCAGGAATACCACTTTTGGGCATATATGCAAAAGATGCTCAATTTGACAGCAAAGCCATTTGTTCAATTATGTTCATAGTAGCATTATTTGTAATAGCCACAGCCTGGAAACAATCTAGGTCCCCTTCATTCAAAGAATGGTTAAAGAAAATGTGGCACATTTACACAATGGAGTACTACTCAGCTTTAAAAACAATGACGCCTTGAAATTTGCATGCAAATGGATAGAACAAGGAAAGACATCTTGAGTGAAGATACTCAGACCCAGAAAGATAACCATGGTATGTACTCACTCATAAATTCAGATTAGGTATAAAGCAAAGAATATTGAGCCTACAGTTCATGATCCTAGAGAAGCTAAGGAATAAATTTGTGACTATTTTATTGAGCACTTTTGCAACATTGATTATGAGTGCGATTGGTCTGTAATTCACTTTCTTATTAATGACTTTTTAGGATCTGAGTATCAGAGTAATTGTAGCATTGTATACAGAGTTTGTCAATGTTCCTTCTTGTTCTGTTCTGTGGAACAATTTGGGGAGTATTTGTATTAGTTCTTTGAAAATCTTGTAGAATTCTGCACTGAAACCATCTTGTACTGGCCTTTTTTTTTTTTTTTGGTTGGGAGACTTTTGATGATGGTTTCTATTTTCTTAGCTGCTATAGGTCTATTTAATTGTCTTATGCAGTCTTGATTTAGTTTTGGTAATTCACATTTATCCAGAAAGTTGTCCATTTTCTTTAAATTATCCAAATTTGTAGAGTACCTGTTTTCAAATAATTACCTAAAAATTCTCTGGATTTCCTCTATATCCGTTGTTATGTCTTCCTTTTTGTTTCTGATTTTGTTAATTTAGATACCCTCTCTGTGCCTTTTGTTTAGTTTGGGTAAATTTTTGCTTACTTTGTTGAATTTCTCAAAGAAGAAGCTCATTGACTCATTGATTTTTGTATTGTTTTCTTTCTTTCTATTTTGTTGATTTCAGCTCTGAACTTGATT